>NC_048218.1:206516578-206658991 GCF_002007445.2 Ailuropoda melanoleuca
GCCCCGCGCGCCGCGCCCGAGCCCGGCCGGCCCCGCACCGCTGCCGGTCTCTGGAGACTGCTCACCAGCCGCTTCCGCCGGAGGGAGCCCGTGCCCGCCGAGCCGCTGTGGAGCCCCCGGGCGGCCGCGGCCCCCGGGCTCCTGGGCGCGCAGAGCGGTAAGGGAGCGAGCCCGGCCGGGAGTCGTCTCTGGTTGGAGTCCCTGGTTGAGAGCGGGTGTGAAAACAAACCGAACCTGCCTGGGAGAGAGGGTGTGCCGTGCGGCCGGGGACTGAGTGAGACCGGCGCCTGTGCGCTCTGGGTGCCTCGTGGGTGCCCAGAAGGTGGCTGTAGCAGAGGAGGACTTGCAGGTGCGTCCAGTGTCGGTCACCCGCCACCGGTCGCTACCACTGGCCCTTGGCATGGTGGAATGTGAGGCCAGGACGGAAGGGCCCCTTCCTCACTTCTGGCACTTGCAGAACTGAGTATCCGGAGGGATGGAGAGTGCACATGCTTCTAGCTTCCAGGTGGGCTTGAGCCCTCACCTCTAGCTGCCTCTGCACATGAGCAGAGGGAGTGCTTGCAGACCCGACCGATGGTGGCAGCTACTCTTTGACAGCCTGGGGAGGGCAAGCAGGCAGAGTCTGGCCTGGCTGGAGGATGGCCATTACAACGCAAAGAGTAAAGAAAATGGGGCTGGTGGTGGGGCTGGAGGGGGTTCTGGGGAGGTGGAGGGTTCCCCTCCCCAGGACACTGCCAGAGGCAGGCAAGAGCTGAGAAGGGCCTGGACCTGAGTGCGGGCAGCCCGGGAGGTGGATCTCTGGGAGGTGGCTCTCCTGGAAAGACAGAGTGGTGGCCTCCCACCTAGGAGGAGCTTGGGGAGGAGGGCCAGTTGGGCAGGATAGATAGCTCCCCATTCAACCTGTAGATAGCTCCCCATTCAACCTGCCCCTCACAGAACAAGGCCAGGTAAGGGCTCCTCCCTCTTCACCCCGCCTAGGAATGTGGTGGGTGGCCCCACCCTGTGAGGGTGAGCTGTTCCTACTCGCTGCAGGAGGCTGGCCCCCCTGCCCAGCTGCCAGGTGCCCGGCCCAGCTTGGGTCTGAGCTGAGAACTACTGGAGAGGCCTCTCACCTGGGCCGGGGGTCTGAGCCCTGGTGGGACCAGGCCCAGGTGTGGCTCAAGGTGGGAACTGCTTACCTTGCTAGAGCAGTAAGAGAAGGAGGGACACAGGTCCAGGGTAGAAGGACTGGGCCCACACCTCTTAGAGTCCTCTCCCTGAGGACCGTCATTGCTCTAGTCCTCTCCGGAAGAATTTTTTTGTCGCTCTCTAGAGAATTAGGAGTGAGGATTGGGGTCCCATTGGACGGTGCTGTTTTCTGGCCGTGGCCAAGGAGGGGGCAGTATAGGAGACAGCTGGTGGCGATGGCACCGGCCTGTGTGCCTCCTGAGTCCTGATGGGTGGCCTTCTCTCCTGCAGACTCCTTTGTAAACAGCCAGGAGTGGACCCTGAGCCGCTCGGTTCCGGAGCTTAAAGTGGTGAGTGAGATCTGGGGGGGGCCCAGGCAGCCCTGGGTCTGGGTGGGCACAGGCTAGCGCAATGGGTCCAGGCATTGCTTCCCCCACTTCCAGTCCCCTCCTTCTCTGGTCTTGGCCTTTCTCCGAGGCCCCTCACTTCTGGTCAGCTCTCTTTTCTAATCCTTAGTTCTGGCCCTTCTTCTTAGGGTCATCTGTCTTTCCTGTCCCATGTTTTCTGTCTTGCCCCTGACCATGGCTCTCACCCCTTCCTCTCCCACAGGGCATTGTGGGGAACCTGTCTAGCGGGAAGTCGGCCCTGGTGCACCGCTATCTGACAGGGACCTATGTCCAAGAGGAGTCCCCTGAAGGTGAGCATCACGGGCTTGCCTGGGCTCTGAGGCTGTCTGCTCTGCTCNGCCCCCCCCCCCCCCCGGTGCCCCCGGCTATTGTCTGTGCCGGGGAGGCCGGAGCCCCCCCGTCCTTCCGAGTCTTCCTGTCTCCTCTGTTGGTAGCTGTGGATTTCAGCAGTGCTTGGCCGCGGTGGGCTCTCCCAGCTTGAGGCCTGATCGTGCGCTCTGTCCTAGGGGGTCGGTTTAAGAAGGAGATTGTGGTGGATGGCCAGAGTTACCTGCTGCTGATCCGAGATGAAGGTGGCCCCCCTGAGCTCCAGGTGATGCTTCTGCCCCCCCCATGACGCCCCTTGCCAAAGGATCGGGTTGGGATTGGGCAAAGCTGTGTGTGTGCAGAGGGGCGTGGAGCTTGCCCAGGAACGGGTGCAGGGGGTAATTCTGCTCGGTCCCCCTAGTTTGCTGCCTGGGTGGATGCGGTGGTGTTCGTGTTCAGCCTGGAGGATGAAATCAGCTTCCAGACGGTGTACAACTACTTCCTGCGGCTCTGCAGCTTCCGTAACGCCAGCGAGGTGCCCATGGTGTTGGTGGGCACGCAGGGTGAGCGGGCCCACGGGGCTGGTGCCGGGGGGGGGGGGCGCGCGCGCACGGGGCCCGCGGGGGCAGGAGAGAAAGCCACCTGCTCTCCCCTCCCGGTGCTGACTGAGCCTTCCTGTGTCGCCCCAGAGTGGGCACCGCCACCTTGCTCTATACACGCTCAATCTCCCCAGCTGGAGCCTCCCACCCGTGTGACGATCGTGTCCACGGTGTTGGGGGTGAATAAACGGAGTGGCTGGCTCGTGTCCACTCTGAGTCAGTGGCGGAGCTGGAACGAGGCCTGGATGCCCGTATGCTTGCGCTCCGCGTTGTCCACCGGCCTGGCTCATGGCCCATGCACGCTCGGACCCAGCGCCGCACCCCGTCCCCATCCGTGGCACCGCTTCTTGGCAGGCTGAGTAAAGTCCCACCCTCCCGCCTCCCACAGACGCCATCAGTGCCGCAAACCCGCGGGTCATCGACGACAGCAGGGCCCGCAAGCTCTCCACAGACTTGAAGCGCTGCACCTATTATGAGACGTGCGCGACCTACGGGCTCAACGTGGAGCGCGTCTTCCAGGACGGTAACTCGGGAGTGGGGCGGGAGGCTCCTCCCCTTCCAGGACGGTAACTCAGGCGTGGGGCGGGGAGGCTCCCCCAGAGCGGGGGCTTAGGACGCTCTTTGGCCAGCAGGGCTGTGTGCCCTGGGGGGCGGCTCTAAGCTGGGCTTCTCCCTTCTCCCCAGAGGGGTAACTGACTCTGCTGTCCCCTGCAGTGGCCCAGAAGGTAGTGGCCTTGCGGAAGAAGCAGCAGCTGGCCATCGGGCCCTGCAAGTCACTGCCCAACTCCCCCAGCCACTCGGCAGTGTCCGCCGCTTCCATCCCGGCCGTGCACATCAACCAGGTGCGGCCAGCCTCCCCTCCTCCCGCCGCGTGTCCTCGCCTCGGCCCTCATCATCCTGTCTTGTCTGCCTGCGTGTCCCCACCTCGTCTGGTCTCCCGCCTTGTGATTGGTGTGAAAGCGCTGGCTTGAGCTCTCCGTTGCCTGCACGACTGGCCTGGCCCCCTCTGTGCCCCGTAGTGACCACCTCCCTGCTAGTCCCCGTCCCTGCTGCCGCCCCTCTTGCCCCGCAGCCACGGTAGCGGAGGCCACCCCGAAGCTGGCTTGGGAGTTGCTCCCCCTGGAACCATACTCGGGGGGCGCTGGAGGGCTCTCACGGGCCTGCTCCCTCCTCACCTGTGGCCCTGCAGTTAGAAGGGCAGCACGGGCCTCACGGGGGCCGACGGCCTTCGTGCCACGTGGGGTAGTAGCGGTGCTGAGCCAGGCCCTGCCAGCGATTCTCCCCGACAGCCCCGGGATGCCTGCCCACTTCCTGCCTGCTGCCTGGTTAGTTTTGGGCCCTCTGTCCCTGGCTCCGCAGAAAGGCCCGGGTGGGCACAGATGCACTGGCTTGAGTGGTCAACCTGACTGCCTCCGCCCTACTTCTGCCAAGGGCTGCTGTCTCCAAGGCCCGCCCGGCCCCCCGGCTTTCCGACGGCAGCCTGGGTGCTTTTCCAGAGGCTCCTCTGTTAGTGTTTCAGGAGACAGCAGGTTTTCCCCGGGAGCATCCCCACCTGGAAAAAAGGAGAAGCGCTAGGTCTTTCCGCGTTTGCCCTGAGCCGGTGGAGTGTGTGGCAGGACATCCGGGCTCGGCATGCGGGCCCTGCCACGTGGCTCTGAGGCCAAGGGGCAGCTGTTGGGGCATTTTGCTTTTTGTGCGGATGAGGATTCGAGGAGGCTGTCAGGGCAGGACGTGTTCTCTGCTTCGTGACCATGGGCAGTTAGGAAGCAGGCCTCGCTGTGCTGTGCGTGTTTCCTGAGTCCCGGAGTAGCTGTGGCCATGCGCTTTCTGTCTCCATCCTGTGATCCCCTCTGTCTCTCTTCCTTTCCCACCTCTGTCCTTTATCTGCTGCTTCTTCTGAGAGCAGTCTTTGCTCCGTGCCGCTCTCGGCCCCGGCTCTCCCGTAACCTGCCCCAGTCCCACACACTGTCCGGAAGCAGACCACTGCCTCCCCGGGCGTCCCGCGCCCCACCCTGGCCTCCCACATCTTTGGCACATGTCACTGACTTGGGGACTCATCTGAGGTAACCTGCTCCCTTGTGCCCGACCCCCTGTGAGGCAGGGCTTCACCGGTCTTTGGCACTTACTCTGACCCGATTCAGCTCACAGGTGGGCACGAAAGCAGGCCCGCCTGGGCCCTAGCGGGGCAGCCCAGGGCGGTGCTGGCTGGCTCCTGCCGGCCTCCAGGCTGTGCCACCTTCCTCCTCTGCTGCCCCATGAGCCCCAGGCCAGGTCCTCACACCGCAGGGGCTCCCAGCTCCTGCCTGCCACGTGCCGCTGCGCCCCGCTCCAGAGCAGCCCTCAAAAGCCCTCTCTGTCCTTAGGCCACGAATGGCGGCAGCAGCGCCTTCAGTGACTACTCCTCCTCAGTCCCCTCCACCCCCAGCGTCAGCCAGCGGGAGCTGCGCATCGAGACCGTGGCGGCCTCCTCCACCCCCACACCCGTCCGCAAGCAGTCCAAGCGGCGCTCCAACATCTTCACGGTATGTGCCCTGCGCGCTGCCCTCCCGCCGGCCTGGCTGCCGGCACTGGCGAGGCAGGGCCCAGCCCCCAGCCCCCAGCCGGGAGGGAGCAGGCAAGAGCCACAGACACTGGGCCACGGGCAGCCCGAGCCAGCAAGATGCCATCCACGCAACACACACTGTTTCTGTAGGCTCCTTCCCAGTGCCCTCCTGCGCACATCCAGACTCTTCTTGACGGTCTCGCTGAGCCCACAACGGGCTGCCCGCAGCATGGGCACACAGACCCTCCTGCCTCTGCCGCACACACTCCCCCCTCCCCCAACCCGTAGAGCTTCTTGGCCAGCTCGCGGGATCTTTGGGCACGTCTGCTCTGACGCCCCCGACGCCCTCGATTGCACAGTTGTGGATCGAGCCCCCACGGTTTTGTGCCCAAGGCTCCACGAAGGGTTAGCTGGCAGAGCTAGAACCGGGGCTCAGGCCTCCTCATCCGCATTCTGCTCTTTTCCCCTGACCTTACGCTTCTCGCCCACTGCCGCAGTTGGTCCGCAAAGGGCTTAGACGTCTTTCCCCAGGTCTCGGCTCCTGAGGCCTAGCCTGTGCCTCATCGCCCGGCCTCGGGCCCCGTGCAGGCTCGTCCTCTCCCCTCCTCACAAACCTCACACCGGGGACCCACGTGCCTTCTGTGGCTAGGGGCCCAGCCCTGCAGCCCTTAGGCGCCCCCAATCTGCTGGCTGTCCGTGGCCAGCATCTGAGACACAGTGCCTGCCCCATACTCTCACCTTCCAGCTGGGACTTGGCTGGGCCCTACTGGGAGTCTTGGGTCAGATGCAGGTGGGTGAGCTGGCTGTGTGGATTCGCAGGAGACCACTCGGGGCTTTTGCGTCAGTCTGCGCGCCTCTTTCTGAGCAGCAGGGCTTGGCTCGCAGCCTGGTCCTGTGTCCAGCCGGCCCTGCCAGGCTCTCCAGAGCCCCGCCCAGACAGAGCCAGTGCCCCCAGGCCTCGTTCATTCATTCTTGCCTCTGCCTGCCCAGCACACCGCTGCCGGTCTGCACACCTCCGTCCCCCCCTCCCCCCGTGCCTGCCACGAGCCCCCTCCTTGTCCCTGCTGACCACCCCTTTCTGCGGAAAGCTGCTGCCGTGCACTGCGCTACCCCAGCCCCGAGCCTGCCTAGGCTCGAAGCGTCTTGTTTCTGTTCACGCGCATTGAGCCACTCACTGCCCTGGGCTGCCTGCTAGTGCCTACATCCGCTGCCACAGAGCTCCCCGGGTGCTTGTGTTTGCAGTGACCGCCGTCCGCGCCCCTGGCACCTGCTCCCTCCGCCCCATCCTGAACCTTTCACTTCCTCCGCTGCTAGGCCTACTGTCCTCCCTCTGCCGTCCATGTCCCACTCACGGCCTCCTCGCTGCGCCCTCCGTGCTCCCCGCTGCCTGCTCCGCTCCGCTGCGCTGCCTGCGCCTGCCACCCTCGCTGCGCGCACGGCACGGCCTCCCCCCGGCCCTTCCACTCTCTCCATCCTCACTGTGGCGACCTTAGTTTTTCTTTTCATTGTTTCCATGGTGATCTCCCTTGCGCCATTGTCCACGAGGAGGCCTCGAGACCTGTCTGTCTCTAGGAGCGCGTCTCGGGACCTCCCCACTCTCATCGTTGCTGTCGGGGCCACCTCCTTGCCCTCATCGTCCTCCCCAGCAGAGCCACGCCTGCTCTGTGGCCGGTGTCCTTGTGACCCACCCCCTGGTTGTGGCCATCGATGTCCCCAGTCTCCCCCATGACCTCATGTACTCATTTTGTTGCCACTCTTGCCCTGCTTCCCATGCTGGGGGGCTGCCCTTCAGGGCTCCCAGGGAATCCTCTGGTGGTTGGGGGCCTCTTGGCTCACCAGCCTGCCCGGGGCAGACTGCACCCCACTCCCCCCAACCAGCTCTTTGGTCCGGGGACCTGGTGGCAGCGGTTCCATCTACCTTCCTCCTCCCTGGGCCGAAGGAGCAGAGGCTGTGGCGCCCAGGAGAGGCCTGGGGCAGGTGCTGATGGCGGAGCTGTGGGCAGTGGCCTCTGGCCCGGTTCTTCCTACTCCCATGGTTGTGTGCCCCCCCACCCTGCAGTTGCAGGCCTGTGCTCTGGCCTGTGCCCCAGGCTCCCGGCGGCCTGGGAGAACAGGAAGGGATGGGGGCCCCGGACGCCCAGTGGCGAACGTTCCCTGATGAGCCGGACTGCCCAGCGGCCCCTGCCGCCACCGCCGCCTCCTCCTCGTCCTCCTCCTCTTCATCCCGCTGCCGCCTCTCCCCAGGCACCTGGGTCTCTGCCCTCACCAGTGCTGACCGACTCGTGCGGGGCTTGAGTATAACTTGCCAAAATCTTTATTCTTTCGATATTTGCAGATATGTGCCACTGTTTCCAACTTTTCATCAACAAAAAGGCCTTTCCAACTCCTTCCAAATTAGAAGACCAGGTGGTGACACACAGCACCTCTGGACATTCTCCCCTGTGCGGGGCCGGAGGCGGGCCGGGCCCTGGGACTGCTCTCAGATGAGAAGCGGCCGCCGTGCTCCCCACTCCAGAGACCCACAGGAACCTTTGTAACTAACCCCCACCCCCAGGGAAGGCTAGGAACGCTGGAGCCCGCGGCTGGGGGCTGCCGGGGGACCAGGCCCGGCTGGACGCGCTGCGCCAGGCTCGCTGCATGGAGAAGAAGGGAGCTCGGCCCCACGCCCGGCGCCAGGCCAGCGCAACAAGGCCCAGAGGGGCGGGGGCGTCCAAGCGCCCGCCCCAGCACAGCTGCTCCTGGGGGGAGCTTTCCTGCCCCTCCCCTCCTCTGCTCCTTCCTGCATGGACTTCTGCCGTTCCTGCTCCGCTCCGGATGCCACAGCCACCGCCACGCGCTTGCCTTTTCCCCTCTTGGCCTCCCCATTTCCTAGGATCCGCGTTGGGGCGGGCTCTGCCCCAGGAGCCTGGCAGGGGCGCAGGGCCTCTTCTGGCCTCTCTCCTCTCTCTCTCCATCCACTGTGCCCCTCGGGCCTCGCCGACTGTGCTCGGTGCAACGTGCTGTGTGGTGTCTGCTGCAGACGGGCCACTGCCCGCTCACTTCTGGACTTTGCTCTCCCCGGTTATCGTGCCTCGTGCTCCCTGCCGTCCCTCAGCCCCACCGTCCACCTCTCCTCGCCCCCTCCCTTCTCTTATGCCCCAGCCCTCTGGGCTGCGCGCTCCTTGCGCCCTTGGTATTCCGTGTCCTTGCTCTTTTGTAAGGGGCGGGCCTGGCTCAGTGACCTGTGCTGCTCTGTATGGTGCCGTGTGTAAGAATAAACCCATTGGAATACTCGTGGTCTCCGTTCCTTCCCGGTCCCGCCGCCCCGGCCCTGCCCCACTTCTAGGGCCTGCCCAGGAGGAGGGAGGAGGGGAGGGCAGGGGAGTACAGGTGGGCTGCTGTCCCCCATGGACCCTGGGCTCTTTTAACATGCCTCTTCTTTTCTCTTGCAGTCTCGAAAGGGTGCCGACTTGGACAGGGAGAAGAAGGCGGCCGACTGCAAGGTGGACAGCATCGGGAGTGGCCGGGCCATCCCCATCAAACAGGTCAGCACTCCTTTGCCCTGTGGCTGGAGAGCGGTGGAGATGAGGAATGAGGCCCGGGGAACACGGCATGATGGTCTTTCCTTCCGGGGCCCCGAGGCGGGGGGTGATGTGAGAGGCGAGCACAACCCCCGCCTGGCCTGAATGCTTCACCGGGAGAGAGGTTCTCCCGCTAAGGCCAAACCTCTGGGAGGAGTGGCCGCTGGGGCTGGAGCTGGCCCGCTGCGGCCTCTGCCGGGTCCTCCTCACCGCCACCGGGGGGCAGCAGAGAGCCGCCTGCCGTCCTCAGCGGCTCTCCCGCGGTGGTTCAGGAGTTGGGTGGCCAGGCCTACCTGTCCCACTCCCAGAAAAGGGTTTCACAGAAGAGTACCCTGAGGAACACGCACTGAGGGGCACGTTGAGGGCTCCTCCGGCCCTGGCTCATTAATGCAGTTTGCTCCACGGGAGCCTGCCTTCCCTGGAAAAGCTGAGTTGAGCTGCCCCCCCTACCCCCGGGTGCCTCCTTTCAGAGTCTCTGCCTGCAGGGCTGGGCCTTCAGAAGCTTGGAGCTTCCCACACCCCCCGAGTGGGTCCCGGTGCTGGAGAAAGACCTTGAATGCGGCAGGGCGTCCTTGTGCAGAGATGGTGGTGTGTTGGGCAGGGCAGTAGGGCTGCTGGGCGGGGAGGGCGGGAGAGCCGGGAGGTGTCTGTGGAGCTCAGTCAGAAGCCTGCTGGCTGACATGCCCGTGAGGACGGGTGCAGCGGCTTGGTGGTCAGGATGCTGGGCTCAGCCCAGATCTTCGTGGGAGCTGGTAGTTAGACATGCCATGTCTATAGTGGCTGTGTTGTCTGTCAGGATGTGACTACAGAGGAGACTGGGGTGGCCAGGTCACCGGAGCTCTGCCAGGCCAGGGCCCCGTGGTCAAGGTTTGGCCCTCCAGGCTGGGCCTTCTGGGGCCCGTGGGCAGTCTGACAAAATTCTGTGTTAAAGTGGGATTCTGACCCTGCCGTGAAGGTCCGTTTTGAACGGAGAGCCCGGGAATGGTGTCTGGGTCCCGGAGGGCAGGTGGGGAACTCTCCGTTGCTCCATGTCCTGTGTCTCTGCTCCCGTCCTCCCCTGGAATCTCATCACAGGGGGCCTGGCAGAGGCCACTCTATCAGATCGCCGCCGGGGAGGCCCGGGCAGCGGCCAGTCTCCTCACCTGTCTGTGTGTGTCTGGGTGCAGAATCGGACCCCATAAACCTGTTGATGGTGTGATTGTGTGTCTGGGGGCTGTGCAGACGAGTGCCGCTGGGGGGCCGCTCACCAGGCGAGGCGGGGGTGCCTCCGGAGGCCCGGCACTCTCCGCTCTGGGGGGGGGGTGCTTGCTGAGCTTGCTCCCGACACATCAACATTTAGTACGTAAAAAAACACGTTTTCCAGGGCCCTTATTTTGAGATAAGGGTAGCCCCAAATGCCTCCCTCCTGTTTGGGGTACAGGGTAATTTGTCACTTCCCTGAATCCCCCACATGGAGGGAAGGGAGAGCTGTAGGAGGGGGCTGGAGCCCTTTGAGCTTGCCCCTGGGGCAGCCCCGGGCCAGCTGGGTCGCCTGGCTGGTCCAGGTCGCTAAACCTCAGGGACCCCATGTAGGAGCGGACCCTGCCAGGAAGGAAGCTGAGCGAGCTCTCATGCCACAGCGGGGTCGCACAGGGGTCCCACAGGGCGCTCAGGGCCTGTCTGCATGGAGGTGGGGGCCGTCCATGCTCTAGTTTCCCAATCCCCATGGCCCTTGCTGGCACTTTCCCCCAACCTCCGGCTGCCCCGGGCCGGTGTGGCCCCCTTCCCGCCCTCGTGTCCCGGTCTCCCCATCCTGTTCCTTCCCCCTCCCCCCCCCACTCCTGCTGGGAGTGGAGATTGCATTTCAGTTGCCATTTGCATTCCCAATCAATCCGGACTCCGCAATTAAGCCGGCTGTCGGAGCTGGGAGGGAGGCGGTGGCGGAACGGGTCCTCTGGGGGCTGTCGCCTCCGCACCGCTCCCATTCCGCCCCAGATTGCTTCCTGCTCCACCGTGCGCAGCCGGGCCGGCCAGGGAGGGGAGCAGGAACCCCTGTAGCTCGTCTCCCTCCTTGGAAGGCAGGATGTGAGGGAACAGGAGGCCCTGGGTAGGCAGGCCTCTCGCTGGCCCAGCCTTTCTGCTTGTTCTGTGCCCTGTGCGGGCTGGCAGGTGAGAGGCAGGTGAGAGGCGGGCGGGGGCATGAGTGGGCGGCAGGTCGAGTCCCTGGCCAGTCGTGCTTGCTCTCCTCCTTGCCGTCCTCCCACACCCCTGCTGACGGCGCACACTCGCTTGCTCTCGGAGCTCATTAGCACTAGGCCATGGCTCCCCAGGTGAAGGAGGGGCCAGAGAGCTGGGTAGGAGGGGGCTTCCCTCCCAGGCAGGCCCCGTGGGCATCCTGATCCTGACCCCCTGCTTGGAAGTGGGAGGAAGCCCCGCGTGTAAGTCCGCCCTCCCTATCTGCCCGGCAAAGGGGGCCCAGGCAGGTAACGTGACTTGTTTGATGTAGAGGGCTAGCTGGTGGCAGACGGGAGCAGGGCCTGGCTTCCGTTCCCCGTGACCCGGAGCTGGGACCGGGCCCAGGAGGGAAGGGCTCCAATGTGAAGAAGATGAAGGGTCCGGCGAGGGAGGGCAGGGCTCAGGTGGGAAGGATTTGAGAGCAGAGGCTAGTGTGGAATCCCCCACTGAAGGCTGGGGGCTGTGGAGGAGGGGGAGACGAGGAGCAGGTGAGCTGGCCGCGGCAGCCATTCTCTCAGCCCTTCCTGAGGGCACCGGGTGAGACTGGGGGCTGCCTTCCCCAGAGTCTGGCCGGTGGTCCTGAGGGGTGTTGTCTGCAGTCAGGGGACAGGAGGGGGTGGATGCCATGCCCAGAAGCAGATCACTGAGGCTCCTTTGCAGACCACAGGGCAGGGGTCCGACTGCCTTCTGGAATGTTCCAGCCATACAGTCTAGTGAAGGTCCCGTTAATACCACTTGTCTTCACATGCTCCTTGTGAGAATAGGGTGTCTCATGCTGATGGGGACCAGGTCGTAGTGTGTGTCCTCAGGTGACTTGGGACTCCCAACTTGATCTCATGTGGCCGCCCCTCCCACAAAGGCATCTGTCTTTTGGGGGCGGTGGGAAGAGGGGGGCAGGGAAAGGAAGGAGTGGTAGTGAGGATCTGAAACATCTGTTGAAAAGTGGGAGACTCTCGGCTCCTTTTTTTTTTTTTAATTAATTTATTTGACAGAGATAGAGACAGCGAGAGAGGGAACACAAGCAGGGGGAGTGGGAGAGGAAGAAGCAGGCTTCCAGTGGAGGAGCCTGATGTGGGACTCGATCCCGGAACGCCGGGAACACGCCCTGAGCCGAAGGCAGACCCTTAACCGCTGTGCCACCCAGGCGCCCCTCGGCTCCTCCTTGGTTCCTACGGGGCAGGACGTCCCAATGGCCTGTTGGCTTACCTCCTCCCTTTAGGACTGAGCCTTCTCTTTGGAAGAACTAAGAGGGGAAGTGTAAGAGAATCTGGGTTTACCCTTCACCCTTGGGCTCCAGGACCCTAGCTGATACTGTTCCCTCACACTCGAGTCTCTTAATCTTTGTTTTCCTCCGTGTCTTAGGGCAGGGCCTCCATTCCTCAAGCAGGAGCCATTACAAAACCACATCTTCGAGCCGCACCTTTTTGGTCCCCACTGGGGTGGACTCCGGGTGCTTGCTCTGCTCTCTCCTAGCCTCTACTGGCCCTGGCTCCTCCCCACTTGGGCCCCTCCTGTGTGGCTCTCCCCTCGGAGGAGTTTTGTCCCAGAATCTCCAGGGAATGCTGCCTCTTCTTGGCCCTCCTGTGTTTGGGGCGGGGGGTCTCCCAGGGGTGATCCTGGTCCTGAGAAGCTGCCCCTGGGATCAATTCGTGGCCCTCTGTCCTCTCCCTGACCCCAGCTCTTATCCTCAGCCGTTCTCCTGTGCTGTCTGGTGTTTCGGGGAGAGAGCCAGAGGTGGGCAAGGGCATCTTCAGGGGTGGCCATCGCTGGCTCTGCCCCGCGGCCTTCCTCTGTTGGCCACAGCTCCTTTCAGCATCTCTGACGGCCGCCGTCGGCTGGCTTCTCCCAGCCCACCCACCAGACGTTTGCTGGGCGTCTGCTGTGTCCAAGGCACTGTCACGGTCCTGAGGGTGTGTCCGCGAACAGAGCACAGCCTCGCTCTCTCGGAGCTCTCTCCCCTGCATGCGGAGCGTGTTGTAGGCTTGCATAGAGAACTTGGCTGCTGAGCTCTGTGCCTGGGTCACCACGCTGCTCGCCCTGGGGAGTCTGGGGCATTCTGGGGACGGTTCACCCACCGCTGGAGACCTACGGGCGGGAACATCACTGCCAGGAGGTCATCTGACACCCTGCCTCCTGGTGCTGGCGTGGCCCCATGACTCCGGGGGACTGGGGAGGTGGGCCCCCAGAATGCTTCCTGGAGGACGGTCAGGACAGCCGCTGGCTTCCGTCCTTTATAGCCTGTCGGCTCAGATGAGGACAGGGACAGAGGATGATGCTGCCTCTTGTCACCGTGACCTTCTCTGGGCCTGGTATGTGTGGGCTGGCACCCGCCTCTGACCCAGACTCTGTCCTCAGGGCGTCCTGCTGAAGCGGAGCGGCAAGTCCCTGAACAAGGAGTGGAAGAAGAAGTACGTGACGCTCTGCGACAACGGGCTGCTCACCTACCACCCCAGCCTGCACGTGAGTCCGTGGGGCCCCGGGCTGGGCCAGAGCCACAGAGGGGGGCGGGCGGACTCCAGCACGGAGGGAAGCGGTTCAGGTGGACTCACCCTTCAGAAAGGGCCCCGCGGTGGCGGCTGGGGAGCCGTGCAGACCGCAGGATGCACTCCGGGGCCGAGCGCTCGCCCGCAAAGCTCTGAGTTGTGGTTGAACCCTTCGGAGCACGCTCAGCCCCGGGGCAGCCGCCTCCGGGCCCGGCCTCTGCATGCAGTCAGCGTCTACGTCCCGCACACTCCTTGTTGAAAGAACTGGATGGGGCCTATTTACGTGGAATCGCTCAAGTTGCGGGTGCCAGTGGTTGCCAACCAGTTGTCTTTAGGGAAGCCACATCAGTGGGGACCTCCGGGTACCTGGGGTGATAGAGAGTCGGGGGCCGTTAAGCCGGGGCTGCCGAGACAGGCACGGGTCCTCTTGGGAAGGGGAGCGTTTGGAGGGGTCTGGAGGGTGTGTGGGTCCGCCCCGGTGGGGGGTGCGATGATGGCAGAGTGGCCCCTGTGGCAGCTCCCCCACCCTTCCTTCCTCCCCCTCCCCTCGCTGCGTGGCTCCAGCACACAGCTGTCGCCAGAATCCATCTCTGTCACCGCCCCACTGCGGGGCTAATGAGTTCTCCCGTGAAGCCCCTCGAGCACAGCACGTGGGCCGGCCCCACCCCCGGCCCGGCGGCCCAGGGCCTGCCTCTGAGGGTCCCTCGCCTGCCCCTGAATCTGCACAAGGTGTCAGGGAGGCCCAACCCAACAGGTGCTTGGCCCACAGTGCCTGGCCCGACCGGGGCCTGAGTGCGCCGCCCCCTCCGCGCCCCCGAGCCAGCGCACCGAGGCCCGGCCTGGGAGGAGCTGGTGGTCTGCTTCTGGGCAGGACAGCTGCTGGGCCTCTCCCTGCCCGGGTCCTCGGGCGCTGGCCCTTTCCCCTAGCTCCGCGGCCACCGCTGGTTAGACGGTTTCCTCCTGTCTCATCCTCCACAGGGTGGGAGCTGGTGCCAGGATCCTGGGGGCTAAGGAGGGGCCGCACCGGCGCCCTCGGGCGTTCAGTCCACAGGCTCTTTCGCCCTGCTCCTGCGGCCACGTCATGCAGGGACCTGGTCCTGCTGCAGAGCCCATGAGCGGCAGCAAGGCACAGGTGTCTCAGGAGGCCACGGGGCCTCCTGCAGGGGCAGGGCCTCTTGACCGGAAAGATGGCAGAGCCACAGCGCTCCTCAGCTGACAGGGGCCGCTGTGCCCATTGGTAGGCCAGCCTCACGCCTCATAACTCCCAGCTAGCCGTACTTCCCCGTCCTCCCCTTTATTCCAGGCAAGATGCATTCGTTCTCCTCAGGCAGCATCTTGCTGGTGGGACCAGGAACGAGCCTGTTGGAAGCACCCCACTTTCCCCCACCCGTATTGGGGTGGCCTTGGCTTTCCCCTTTGCTGCATCCGTACCCGTTCTTTCTGCTCGCTGCTGCTCGAGCTGTGCTGTGTCCCTTTTGCTTGTCCCCATGCCTCAGATAATGGAGGAAGCCCAGTGTGGGGAGAGGGACAGGAAGGGGGTCTCAGCACGTGGAGGGAAGTGTTGGTGGTGGGGTTTGGTTTGAGTTTGGGAAGGGAAGGGAAAGGCTCGCGGGAACGCTGCTTTTACGCTCAGCAGTCTAGAGAGCAGAGTGTGGTGGGCTGGGTTGGGTCATCAAAGTCACCCAGCCAGTGGCTAAGCTAATACCTGGACCCATGACTTTCACTCGAAGCATGACCCAGATTTTTCTGCGTCGTGCCCAGAGCACCTCTCTTCGGGGCTAGCCGATAAGGTGACTGGAGAGTTCACATCCAGACAAGTGTTGCCTAGATTGTCAAGGAGGACGGAAGGAACCGACGGGCCACCTGCCTGGGCCACTCTGAGGAGCTTGTTGACCCGAGTGCCGCTGGGGGCGTGCAGGGGCCGGGGACAGGATCCGGGTGCTAGGGGCTTCCAGGCCAGGGGAGTCTAAGAGGCAGGCGTCTCTGCTGGCCTGTCCCCTGCCGGCCTGTCCCCTGCCAGGCCCCCTCTTGTTCTCAGGACCTCGTGAAGAGACGAGCGACAGCCTCTCTGAGGACACAGGCGCTCTGGCAGCTCTGCTGGCTGTCCGTGGGCTGAGGCATTAAAATGTAGGCCTTCCTCCCCTACGAGAAGCCGGGAGGCACTGGCTCGTGCGGAGAGCCACGGCCCTGCCCTGCGGATGCTTCTCTTTCCGTCCAGAAGACACTGCTCGGGTTGGAAAGGTGTGGGAACCGTGAAAGTAGGAGCTGAGGCCGCACCGGGGTCCTCACGTGGTGCTGCACGAACAGGGTTGAGTTTACTGCTAGCAAAGGCCCTTCACTCCGTCTGCCCCTCTCGCCTCTTCCTCCCTCGGCGTCTGCTGCGCTTAGGTGTTGCTGCCTCCGTCTGCCCTTCACCATCTTTCCCCAGTGGCGCGGGCTTCTTCGTTGACAGAGGCAAGCGGGCACCCCCCCCCGACCCCGCCTGGTGAGCCGCCTGACTTCCCGGGAGGTTCCCTCCTGCTGGGGAGCTGGGCAGAGGAAGGGCCCTCTGGTCACCCCGGAGGTGCACACACGCCACTCGCGGCCTTGTCAGCTGCCGTCGCAGGGACGGTTCCTGCCCGCGACCGCAGGGCCATGGCGCCAGTGACTCGCCTGCTGCCGGAGGTCGGTCGGGCCAGAGGGGCCGACGGGGTGTGCGGAGGAAGGGCTGCCGGGCAGGCCTCAAGCCTTGTGCCCCATCCTCGCCTGGCCCAAGAGAGCCCGCCACAGCCTCCCCCATTTTGCAGCCAGCGGAGCCATTCACACAATCACCTTCTGTTAATTCTATCTGCAACATCAATTAAATTGTTTGTAGAAACTAATTGAATGTGGCTTAATCACACATCTTAATAGCTTTCCACGCTCTGAACTCGTTGTTAATTCCAGTAATAAAACGAGATGAGAACGCTGGCTGGGTAATTAGCGAGGAGGCTGGGGAAGAAATTGCTGTTTGATGGTGGGTAATAAAGGCAGCCGTGGTGACCGCTCTCCTGAGCTGCCACCGCCGCCGCGCTCCCCGTTCTGCTGACGGAGGGAAACGCTGTTGCTCTGCCCCTGACGTCCCTGTCCTTGCTGCTGCTCCTTGCGCTCCTCACCACGCTGTCCTTGGGCCGGGCTGTCTCCCGGCTCTGCGCCGGCCTGGCACGGGCACGGGCACAGAGCGGAGTGCGCCGGGGGCTGGCCTGCACTGGCACAAGCGACGCCTGTCCGGTGTGCTCGGGGACGCTCCCGGGGGGCCAGGCCCCTCGCACCGGTTTCTGGCTTCTTGGCCCCGAACGGAGTCCTTCCGTGCGACTTGTGTTCCTGGTGTGGGGTCAGCGCCTGCCATGTCCCAGCCTTGGCGTCCCAGGGCCGTCGCGGGGCCTGAAACTGTTGCAGCTGCCATGACCTCCTTGTGAACTAGAGCAGCCCGAGCCCCTCCCCGAGGACAGGGACCGCAGCTGTGCCTTCGGCCCAGCCAGCTGTTGGCAGTTGTCTGGAACAGCCGATCCAAGATGTGACTGTGTGCAGGGACCCGGGACGGGTGCGTGCGGAAGCCGAGTCGGTGGGATGTTGGGCCCGAGACCGTGAGGCTGGTGCTGGACACTGGGCCGAAAGCAGGACCACAGGGCCCGCGGTGACTGGGTGGGGGCGCTGAGTTTGATGGAAGACGGACGGGTGGGGGGATCCGGAGGGGGTGGGCAGGAAAGGAGCTCCCCGGTTTGTTTCTTTCCCAGGTACTGGGCCGAGGCCTCACACTGGGGCCAGAACCCTGGCAGTGCTAAGCAGAGTGGGGGTGAGAGCTCGTTATGAGGGTCCTCCCGTGGGTGGAGACTGCTCCTCCTGACTTCTCGCATGTCGTTCTTCGGTTCTGCGACCCGAAGCAAACACCTGCGGAACAGGGTGTGCCCGAGGCTGGGCACCTGGCACCTCTCGTCACGGGGGGCGAGGTGGCGGTGGGGGGAACAGACACAGCCCGGAGCTCCATGGAGGGTGCTCCTTCTGGGCGCACGCTGCTGGGGGCCCCTCTGTCCTTCTGAAGGGCCGCTCGGAGGGTAGAGGGTAGAGGGCAGGCCTGGCCGGGCCTCACTGGAGCCGGACGTGGCCGGTGAGGCCAGCGTACTAGTGTCCCCACAGCCCTCCCACGGGTCCCCTCCCCCGATGACCCCCCTTGGAAGTGAACCTGGCATTGGGTACTGCTTCCTTGTTCTTCTCTTCCAGACCCGCAACACGCCTATTCTTGTGGCTCCTTTGGGGTCAGGGGACCCCTTTCTACTTGACGTTCTCTTGGTCATTCCCAGAGTGAGGGCCAGCCCTAAACCCCCGGTCAGACCCTGCCCTTTCCTTGCTTCCCAAATGGCACCGTTCCCCACCTGCTCTTACAAGCAGAGGACACCGTCCCTTTTCCCTGAGGCTGGAGGGTGGGAAGGTAGGAGAGCTGCTGGGTGACAAGAAGTCAGACGTATGAAGTGGGTGAAGGTACGAGGGCTGGGGGCTAGACGGACACAGGGACCACGTCTCAGGGAAGCCCTCTGAGGGCTGCTCCTGGGGGAGAAGAGCAGATCGGAATCTAATCAGGAGAACTCCAAAGTCCAGCTGCCACCACCCCACCCGGATTCTGCTTTCTCGAGGGAGTTTTGGCCACATTTTATCAGGGACGTCAGCTGGGAACTGCTGAGGAACTTGCCGGTGATAGAAGCGAGGAAATGGGAGTCAGTCGTCGAGGAGACAGCAGAAGCAGTGGGGAGAGCTCGGGCCCTGGCTAGGCTCGGGGTCAAAGCAGGAAGCTAAAGGGCGGGGGGCCGGGCTCTGCTGTGTGGCCCCCACATTGCCACTCCACCGTGGGACTCCCAGGCCAATGTCCAGACGGCAGGAAGGGGGGGGGCAAGGCGCTGAGTGACTCCCACTCTCGGGGGCCCTCCAGGTGCTGACTTGAAGTCGGGATGAGTGCCTGGGCCAGGCACGTCTGCTTCAGTGCGCAGCCCTGGGAATCCGCAGAGCCTGGGCTGGAGTCTGGTTCTGCCACCTCCGATGGTGTGACTGACTTTTGTAAGCCTCGGTTCCTTCCACTGCCAAGTGCCCCTGGTAACCCCCCTCCTGTGCCGTGAAGGTCACGTGAGGGGACGCGTGAGCGACGAGCTGCACCTGTGGGGCGTGAGTGCCTGGCCCGTGGATGGGCAGGTGACGGCATGATGCGAATGGTGCTTGTTACTTTGCTCATCAGACGCCCCCTGGTATCTGTGGAATCGTGGGCCTGTCTCTATACTCCTGAGGCTGCTTTTTAAGTGTCCAACAGATATTTATCGTCAGGCACTGTTGTCAGGATTGAGGACTGTTCTAGGCTTTAAGGGTTCCCTGTGCCCCAGTGGTGGCGAGAGCATCTGAAACCAGGGCTGAAGTACTCGGTGTCGAGCCCCCCAGAGCCTGGGGCAACCCAGCCGTCTGCACCCGTTGGAGCTTGTCAGTTTCTCTCGGGGCCTGGGGGATCCGTGTCCCATCTTGGTCCTGTACTTGGCCTTGTCTGTGTGGCCGCCTGAGCTGGCTTTCCTAAAGGAGCCCTGCGCCTCAGCTCTGGGCTCCACGCCCTTCCCTCTCCCCTGTTCCTGCCCCCTGCTGACTGTGTCCCCCCAGAGCTGCATTCGGTCCCCAGTGGATTGGGTGCCACCCAGACGTGGAGACACTCTGGCTTCACTGTCCTGCGTTTTAAAACTTGGGCTTTCCCTCTCCTTCCCTTTCGTGCTGCACAGGGGGAGAGACGTCCGAGCCGGTGGGTCAGTGCCAGAGACAAGGTGCGGCCGAAGCGGGACCCGCCCTAATGCACGTTCTCGGCTTTATCCCCGTGGCCCTTAGGATTACATGCAGAACATCCACGGCAAGGAGATTGACCTGCTGCGGACCACAGTTAAAGTGCCAGGAAAGCGCCTGCCCCGCGCCACGCCTGCCACAGCCCCAGGCACCAGCCCCCGGGCCAACGGACTGGCCTTGGAGCGGAGTAACACACAGCTGGGTGGAGGCACAGGTGAGGTGGCAGCTGGGGGGGGTGGGGAGTGGAGAGCGTGGCTGTTTTTCTCTGCAAGACTGGGCAGTGTGGCTGTGGAGGCCCCCAAAGGTAGGCGCTCTGGGGTTTCACTCCGACCCAGCCTGGTCCTCAGGGCTCCAGACGCACTTGCCGCCCAAGTGCTGCTCATGGGAGCCGGGAGAGGGTACGGCCAGTTTGTGGCCTGGCAGGTGATTCGGAGATCAGGGGAGGGCCAGACGGCCTTGCGCTCACAGGTGCCATCAGCAGTCCCGGGACTGTTTCTCCTCAGCTGGGGCCAAGCGAGGCAGGTGATGGTGGGAACAGGCTCTCTAGTGCCCACAGCCAGCATCTCCAGCCAGCATGCTCTGGGGAGGGCGGAAGGTGGAAGGGACGGAGCTTCCAGGAGTTCACCTGGCGAACGAACGCCCTTGGGCCTGCCGTGAGAGGTAGGGTGTCTGCTCAGAGAGGACTGAGTTGAGAGAGAAGCCGGAAGCCAAGCAGACTGTGCCACGCGTCTGGCGGTGGGGGATGAAGAGTCTGAACTTGAGACGCGGCAGCTTTTCTTGACCAGGTGACACTGTGAGTTCAGGTGAATGATGCTTTTCTTTCTGTCCCCGGCTTTGTCTGCCTCCCTAGGCCTCTGTGGCCACAGTGTGGATCCAAGCCACGTTGCTGTCCCTCCTAAGTCCCCATGCCCCAATCTGCCTTGGCTTCTGGACCCTTATTCCCAAGACTTCAGTATCCCAGATGTTGTCCTAGGTGATTGGATCTCCTTTTTCTTGGACCCAGAAATAGCTGACCCTGTCCTGCCCTCCCAGGGGCTGCCACTGTGTCCCTGCCCCAGGGGGTGCCCTGCTTATCACAGTCGTAGGCTGCTGCAGGCATTGAGTGGACAGGGGGCCGGGTACTTAGTCCCTGGAATGGATGGAACAGACCCCGAATAACTGCCACCCTCAAAATGCTGATAGGACCCGCATTGAGCAACTCCACGTCCAGAGAAGGTCAGACGATGGCCCCCTGAGTGTGCTCCTTGTTGGAGGCACGTGATCACTTGGCACCCTGGCCCTGTGGCCTTGGTTCAGCCCCGGCTGACCAGTCGGAGGCGCGGGGAGGGGCTGCCATGTGCTGATTGCGATGCGCGCCAGGTGCCGTAGGTGTTCTCTAGGTCAGGCCCGTTCAGCGGCTCCGGCTCCGTGGAGTTGAGATTATCCCCATTTGATGGACGAGGAAACAAAGGCTCAGCGAGATTCAGTAACTTGGCTGTAAAAGTCCGCAGTCAGTGGCAGAGCTGGGGTTTGAACGGGAGTGTGCCTGACTTGAAAACCATGTTTTATCCTCTAAGCCACCCCGAGCTCAGAGAGAAGCACTTGAATTGTGCAGAGGGAGAGCACCAGTGGACTAAGGGAAGGAAGGATGATAACGAGAAAGGCACCCACCCGTCACGGGGTGGGAGGGGTGGTGCTGAGAGCCTCCTGTGGGGTGCACTGGGGGAGGGGTCGAATGGCAAGAATGGTAGGCCCCATGCAGTCTTCGGCACTCTGTGCAGAGCGCTAGGTCAGGGCTGCTGGGAAATCATTGGTGTGCAGGGCCGGGGATCAGCCGGGGCCCTGCGCTCTCGCAGAGCTGCACGCGCACAGTGAGAGGCAGCCTGTGGTCTGGCGTGGGGTTTCTCGTTTCCTGCGGCGGAGGAGGGAGTACTGCTACACTGAAGGGGGGGGAGCCTTTCCTTGAAGTCAGGTGGCGGGACTGGGCTTCTCCCCAAAGGGAGAGAAACAGTAAGACACTCTGTCCTGTCACAGTCCCGGGCCCTCATAGCCTTCCCCTGGGGGCAGAAGTGCATGTGAAGAGACACATGGCGCACTCACCCCCGGACGCTCGCCAGCATCCCCAGAACACATGGACGGGCATTTACCCGAGCCCGTGTCCCCTCCACCGCACACTGGCGCCGACCTCATGCACACTCACACATGTCTCCCGCTCACCGGGCGATGTTAACATCTCATTATCTTTGTTACTGTAATTACATTATCCGCTGCTTTATGCAGAATTATCCTCCGAGGACTAATTGATGGCTCCATGTTTAATTCATTAATCATTAGCATCAAATTCGACAATTACAGTGCACACTGATTGTGGGATTGCAGGCGTAATGAGGGGAGAATTAACAAAGAAAAGGGAAAGCACTTTCCCTCCCTCGGGGTTTTGAGTTGGGGGGCTTGGGGAGGAAGTGGGGCCTGTGATGGCTTTGGGTGGGGCTCGGGATGAGGCAGGGATAAGATTTGGAACCCAGAGGGGATGGAAGCAGGACAGGGGTGGGGAGAAGCAAGATCTCTGAGAATTTCGGAACTGCATCTGCCGCTCTGGAAGGTCTCCTGCCAGGGAGCCCAGGGGACCCTGAGGAAGGCCAAGTTGGCAGGGACCCGTTAGGCCAGAGTGCGAGGGGGCCGGGGTTCTGAAGAAGTACCAGCACGTTGCCTTGAGGGGACTGGAAATGGGTAGACTGGAGGGCAGTGTCGGCACCACACGGATACTCGTAAGCACTTACTTTGTGTCTGGTCCTGCCTTGGGTGTTATGACGAATACGAGAGAAACACAAAACTTGCCTTCCATCTTTCGGCACCATACTGCCCCCAGAGCATTAGGGATGTCTGGCCTGTTGCTAACTTCCTTCCGTCCAGAGCTTCCATCCCTAGGCTTCCAGAGACTCCACCCATGTCCTCCCAGGACTGGTTTGAGGCTGAGTGTGCCGCCTGCTCTCTCCCACCTCATCCAGCCCCAGGCCTGTCTCTGCCTCCCTAGGGCACCTGGCCCGCCCTTTCGCGTTCAGTTCCGACACCTCGCGTTCGGCCCACCTGTCCTGACTCCCCACCACTGCCCTTGCCGCCTCGGTCCCCAGTACTGATGCGGGCTGACGTGAGAGGGCAGTGGAGGCCCCTTAATTGTCACGGCCTCTGAGGCCCCGTGGCTGTCCAATGGGCTCTCTGCAAGGGACTCGGTGCTCGTGGAGGGAGGCAGGACCGTTCGGAGGGCACAGGCGGCACTGCCTGCCTGGGCCCTGGTGCTCCTGGAGCCTTTGGTTCCCCTTGGCTCTGCCATTCTTCCCTGATGGGAAACGAAAGATTAATTTTCTCCAGCCCAACAGGATAATTACTAATACTAATTAGACATAATTACTTGAATCTGATACACTTATTTCTCGTCAGAATGGCACCAAAGCTGAGGCAAAGCAAATGGCATTTGTGGACTGGAATGTGGGGTGCAGGGGCCTGATCCAGAGAGGAAGGGCCTGGGGACGATGGCCAGACAAGGAGCACTGTGCTGAGGGAGTGTCAGTACCCTGTGCCCCCCTCTTCCAGCTCACAGGAAGGGGACAGAAGCGTACACGCTCTTCATGGAGAGGGTGTGGTGTGAGACCAGCTGCCTCCTGAGGTGTTGGGGGGGCCCCGGGCGAGGCCTCTTGGTCTCCAGTAAGCCTGGTGCATTGCCTGGCAAATCCCTCATTTGGGGTCAGTATGCTGCTAGAATTTCTCAAGTTCTGCCTGTAGCATCATTTTCAGGGAAGTCTGTACTCATCCCCGGCCTCCCTTCCCAGTCTGACCCTTCCCCCCGCCCCCAGGTGCCCCCTACTTGGCCAGCAACCCAGCCTGGGCTGGCCCTCGCCCTGAGGGGCTGCACCAGCGCTCCTGCTCCGTGTCCAGCGCCGACCAGTGGAGTGATGCCCTGCCCCCAGGTATGCAGGACCCTGTTGAGCCACACAGAGGAAGGCAGCCAGGGAGCGTCCGCAGCCTAGGAGGCTGTGTTGGGATGGAGCCCAGGCCAAGGGACACAGAGGCCCCCAGCAGCGCCTGCTAGGGCTTGCCACGCAGGGCAGTGCTGCAGGGCCCGTGCGGGGTCTGAGAGACGGCGTGGGCCTCTGTCCCTTTCCAGCGGCCTTCGCCGGCTTCCTGCCCCTTTTCCCCTTTGCTGCCCCCAGGCCCTGCCAGTGGCTGGTGCCGGAGCCCTTCCCTCCACGGCTTGTCTGCCCACCCCCGGCTGTCCCTAGGCAGCGCTGGTGGCGGCTCGGCTCCCCACTCCCCATCAGCCCCCTGCGCAGCCAGCTCATCAGCCTCACCGCGGGGGGGACAGGGAAGCGGCTGAGGAGGGAGGTCGGAGGCTGGGGCTTTAAACACGTCTTGAAGGCGGCAACCTGCCTGCCATGGAGAGGGGGTTCCTAGAGACAGGATCCGGGATCCAGAAAGGTAGTTTTCCCACCTGTGCCGCCTCCCATGGGCTGAGGCCCCATCCTGTCTAGCTGGTCAAAAATTCTACCTTCTCTGACATCCCATCCTCCTCTTAACTTTTGTTGGCTTGTCTGACGTTTTCTTCCCCTTTTGTCCATTTTTGTGCCTTGCTCTCACATCTCAACTCTTCCTTCCCCTTATTTTTTCTCCCTGCTTCTTCAGCGTGCACGCACGTGTGTACACACACACACACACACCCATCTTCCCCCAGCTTACTCTCACCCATCTCCTTTGGCCCCAGATCCCTCTGCAGTGCTGCGGATTAAAAGGGAAATGGGCACAGCACTGCCGTCCTCTCCTAGGTCAGGGTGTGGCGGGAGGAGGAGACTCAGGGTGCACCCTGTCCCCTCAGAAGCCAGGAGGTGGGGTGTGGCAGCCCAGGCAGACCTGCTCCTCCCACTTTTCCTCTCACTGGGCCCATCAGCTCTCTTCCCGGATGTGCCTCCCCCAAACCCAGAAGCACTAACCCCCAGTGTGAGCTCTGACTGCGGGAAGGAACTGGGTGCTCTCAGCACAGGGAATCTCCCCACCTCCTGATCCAAGTCCGAGCCTCCCTGGGGGGAGTGACTGTGGAGGGCTTGAGAAGGGGAGCTGAGGGCGCTTCCCAGAGTCGCCATCCTGGCCTGTGCTGGCCTTGGCGGGGCCCCTGTCTTGAGTCTGGAAGGAGGAAGGCAGGGAGGGAGGGAGCGCGTCTGCCTCTAATGAAGTTTGACATTTAGTGGCGAGCGCCGGGCGGGGTGTGGGAGACGGGAGCTTGATTAGCGCGCTCTAATTGACAGTAATTAGGCAGCTCCCTGATTGTTTCTAATTCTGCTATTAATTGTGAGGAGCGGGGAGTGTGATTGAGGATAAATTTGGTGCGGAGCTGCTGGGGCTTCAGCTCCCTGTGAGTTCCCTGGGCCGCCTTCCACCCCTCCCGGGCTGCCGGGCTGCCGAAGCCCTAGCCAGCCATCCCTCCTCGCCTCTATCCTGCTCTGCCTGAGTTTCCCACACTCTCCTCTCTCCTCCTGCTCCTCCTCCGAGGCTCGGGAAGCTTTGGGATTGGGACGGGCCGGGCAGCCCCCTCCCCGGGCTCTCCCAGGGCAGCCCAGCTGCGGTTCAGGGTGGAGCTGCCGGTGGCACTAGGCAGGTCTTGTGCTCTGCCCCCCACCCTCCCCTCTTCCCACACTTCTCCAACTCTCCCCTCACCAGCCAGTGGCCCAGCTGAGGTGCTCAGTTCCAGCCCCAAGCTGGAGCCTCCCCCATCTCCCCACTCCATCCGGAAGAAGCACCGGCGGAAAAAGAGCACCGGGACCCCCCGACCAGACGGCCCCAGCAGTGCTGCTGAAGGTTAGGGGGACCTACAGGGAAACCGGGGCACAGGAGGTGGGCTGTGGGACTCGGGGACAGTACTCCAGACCTGACACCATCTTCTCCGTTTTAGAGTAAGTGCTTTGTGACAAGTAGCAGTAACCAGAGTTCCACGACTTCCTTGGGTAGTCTAGACCTAGTATCATAGAAAAGCTCATTCTTCTGCCTAATTTAAACCCTTGCTACTCAAACGTGAGCCTTTTTTTTTTATTCCTCATAGAAGGAAAAGACAGCAGGTGGCTATTCCAGTAGCTGTTCCAAGACTTGTGGGCAGGACCTATGTTTTCTGTGTCTCTTGTATCACCCATTGAGCTTAATGAGTGCTGGGCATATAACAGGTGCTTAATACGTGTGTGGAAACTGGCTAAGTCTCTCCTGACTCGTCTTTAGGCTAAGGAGTTCCAGCTCCTCAGACATTTTTCCGTAGGGCCTTTCTCCTAATCTGGTGTTAATCATAGCACTCCTTCTCCGATTTCTCCGAAGTACCCTCAACATGTCCCTCTTCTCAGTGGTCGGAGTCTTTCGCTCCCAGAGAAGTTTGACCTATATTGACGCAGTGTCTCGCTTCTGCGATTGCCAGGGGTAGGGGTGTGGCAGGAGGGCGGAGACGGCCTCGTGGGGAACAGCTCCCTTTCCCAGCCTCCCTGTGGGGTAGAGGTGCGTAGCGCTCAGGGCATGGAGTCCACCTGTACCAGGGAGCCGAGCCCCCACCCAGGAGGGCGATTCTGTGGTTCGGAGACGGGCTTGAAAGCAAGGTGAGGGGGAAGGGTGGAGCCTGGGGAAGGAGGGGGAGACAGCGTTCTTCCAGGACGCAGCTCCTGTTGAGGGTGCCCGTAGAGCAGGAAGACATCCAGGGGCTGCGTGTCACTGAGGTGAGGGGCTGCCCTGGGTAGGGCCCGTGACTCACGCCTTTGCCTCTGGCTCTGCGTGGCGCCTCCCCACAGGCCCCCGGGCTCTCTCTGCAGCCCCCGTGCCACCTTCACGCCGCTCGTTAGGAGTTGCTCACCCACGGGGTGGTGACCGTTGGCAGTGAGATTCGTGAGGCCGTCTCCTGTGGGCCTGAGGGGAGCAGAGCTTGGAACAGCTTCACCACGTTGCTCGGGGTCACAGTCCAGCCCACGCTGCTTGTCACTGGAGCTGGCCGCAGGTCCCTGTCTGCTCACACATCCCAGTTTGTGTGGAGAGCCTCTCCTCCTCTCGCCATCCACTTGTCCTTCCTGCCTGTCTGTGCCAGGGTAGTGGGGGAGGGGCCGGCTCCCAGGAGCCCCACGCTGACGCCGTCAGGAATATTGGGTTTAATGAGCTGCAAAATGAGGCGGCTGCAGCTGACATGTACGGATGGTGCCCACACCCGCCATCCGCCACCCTCCCCAGCATCGCCTCCTAGCGCCCCGCTGCATCCTGGTCCAGACACTCCGCTCGTTCCTCCAGGAAGCACCCCTCTCTGAACGCCAGACCTGTTCCTGGCGGTGCCAGGGAGGCGAAAACCTTGCACCCCCTCTCTTCACCCAGGCTCCACAGGTGGTTAGGACCAGGGTTGGAGGGCTCCTCCGCACTCCTGCAAGTTGGCTCAGGAGCGTGGCCCTTGGGGCCAGGGATGGGGGAGAGATGAGACTGTCGCCGGGAAAGCAGGCACGTGGAGTTGTGCAGTGGCACGGCCCTGGCTGTGTGTGCAGCAGGGCGCCCTGCCCTGACCGTGGTAAACACCCCCGTCTCCCACAGAGGCAGAGGAGTCGTTCGAGTTCGTGGTCGTGTCCCTCACTGGGCAGACGTGGCACTTCGAGGCCTCAACTGCAGAGGAGCGGGAGCTGTGGGTCCAGAGCGTGCAGGCCCAGATCCTCGCCAGCCTGCAGGGCTGCCGCAGCGCCAAGGACAAGGTTGGCACGGAGGCCCCGTTGGGGTGGGACCCAAGGAGGCCTTACGACTGACGGGCCACCCCTTGTCTCTCCCATGGCTCAGACTCGACTGGGGAACCAGAACGCAGCTCTGGCCGTGCAGGCCGTCCGCACCGTTCGCGGCAACAGCTTCTGTATCGACTGCGATGCCCCCAGTGAGTGCGAAGGCCAGCAGGGCTGGGGTTGGGGTTAGGGTTAGAGAAAGCTCTACGAGAGGCTTGTGTTGGCCCTGAAGGAGGACGGGGGAGAGGACTTTCCTGGTGGTCTCGCTCTGGTTGCCCATGGACCTCACGATGCTTCCTCTCCTCCTAGATCCAGACTGGGCCAGCTTGAACCTGGGTGCCCTCATGTGCATTGAGTGCTCAGGGACCCACCGACATCTGGGGGCTCACCTGTCCCGGGTCCGCTCCCTAGACCTCGATGATTGGCCACCTGAGCTGCTGGCTGTCATGACCGCGATGGGCAATGCCCTGGCCAACAGCGTCTGGGAGGGGGCCCTGGATGGCTATGCCAAGCCCGGGCCTGATGCCTGCAGGTGAGTGGCTGGGGGGGCCCTGAAGCTGGCCAGAGAGGGAGGGGGCGTTGGTGCTGTTATGGGGAAGCTGGGGACGGCAGCTGAGTGGCTACAGCTGTGCTCAAAGGGTTAAAAGTGGCCAGTTGCACTGCTTGGCAGTTGGCCCCTTGGGGTGCCCCTCCCCCTCCCTGCCTGTCACTCAGGCTCCTCATAACAAGAGGCCCTTTCTGAGCCTTATCAGTAGGTCAGGGGCCAGCAGGAGGCGCATGCGCAGGGCCCTATCACTCTGTGGCGTGAAGGCCCTCCACCGAGCTCGCTCCGAGATGGGGAGAATGGGTGGGAGATAGGATAGTGCATGGGCCCCTGGTGGAGGCCCCCCACCCCCTTTGTTCCAGCAGGGCCAGATAAGCTACCACGGGAGCCCTGCCTGGAATCTTGCTGCCCTCTAAGCCCCCTACGTCCCTGCTGCCCCCAAGGGGGCTCCCTTCAGTGTTCCTTCCTTTCAGCTTCTTCCACCCCCTTTGCATTACCCGCTGTACGCCGTCCATTTCTTAGGCTCTTCTCGTCACTGCTCTGTCCTACACTTTCTCTGTTTCTTCCTGTTCCCCTTTGGGGTGCTTGTGTCATTCCCTGACCACCCTCCCCGGCCCCTGCCCGTTGGCTTGGGCCCTTCCTTGGCTCATGCCTTGATGGACCTGTGGTTGCAGAGAGGAGAAGGAGCGCTGGATACGGGCCAAGTACGAACAGAAACTCTTCCTGGCCCCACTGCCGAGCTCGGACGTGCCGCTGGGCCAGCAGCTGCTCCGGGCCGTGGTGGAGGACGACCTGCGGCTGCTGGTGATGCTTCTGGCACATGGGTCCAAGGAGGAGGTGAACGAGACCTACGGGGATGGGGACGGGCGGACGGCTCTCCATCTCTCCAGCGCCATGGCCAATGTCGTCTTCACACAACTGCTCATCTGGGTGAGTTGTGGGCTCCCTCCTGGCCTTTCCAGTCCCACCCTCGAGCGCTCCCCTGACCTATCCAGTCTCCTTTTTGCTCTGACCCTTTGAAAGCCACCTCTCCTTCTTTCCCCAAGAACCCCTACCATTCTTGCCACATCATGCCAACTGTGAAAATGTGCTTGCTTCTGCAGTATGGGGTGGATGTGAGGAGCCGGGACGCCCGGGGCCTGACTCCACTGGCCTACGCTCGTCGGGCCGGCAGCCAGGAGTGCGCAGACATCTTGATCCAGCACGGCTGCCCTGGAGAGGGCTGTGGCTTAGCACCTACCCCCAACAGAGAGCCTGCCAATGGCACCAATGCCTCTGCTGAGCTGCACCGAAGTCCTAGCCTTCTGTAAGGCCCACGAAGAGGGCAGAGGGTCCAGAAGGACTCCGTGGCCTGGGGCCCCTCCTCCCTACAGGCACTGGGGGAAGCCAGACACAGAGACTGAGAAGCAGGGACGTGCAAAAAGGAAGGAGAGGAAATGAAGAGTCAAATAAGAGAAGAGCTAAATGGGAGAGACGGAGGGACCAGAGGAGACATCTGGGATTTGCAGCAGAGAGGGAGTGGAGCTATTCTAGCCCTCTGCCCTGTGGTGCCACTGCAAAGGGACAGGACCCTTTGGAGGTACCTGTGAGGAGAGGGGAGCAGGACCTCTCCCTCCTCCAGTTTCCTACCTTCTACTGCCAGCCCCCTGCAAGCCTTCGTCCTACAATGGAGCCTGGACAGATAGGGCGCAGGCTGGGGGTGCTGGAGGAAAGAGACGAGGAGGTGATCTGCGAGTCCTGTGTACATTTGTACATCGGAATATTTATGTTTGTGTACATATCTGGTGTGTGTGTGATGAGCCAGTAAACCAGACTGTGTGTGGCCTTGTTTTCCCCTTTTCTCTCTCTGCCCTTCCAGAAATGCCCTTTAGCTCTACTTTGCTGCTGTCTCCTGTCTGTGCTCTGGGACTTCCTTGAGCTTGTCAGTAGCACTGGCCCTGAACCCTGGAGGAGGTTCGGAGCTCTGTGCTTCCTACCAGAATCTCTGTGCTGCCTTCCCCTCCTCTCACTGCCCCCCCTGCCCCGGCCCTCCATTACTGCCCTCCGGCTGGTGTCCAGTCACCTCGTGCCACACCTGGTGCCAGCCACAGCTCACCCAAAGAGGGGACAGACGTATCATCCCCCTTCCTAAGAGTCTGGGAACTAGCTCTCACAGCCAGACGGACAGGGAGAGACTCAAGGCACAGGACCAGAATTCTGAGGATAGCACAAGGGTAAGTGGCTAGACATTATTAGGACAGCACTTCTCTCGGGACGCCCGCCTAGGCTTTGCTTTTGGGGGAAGGGGAGGAGGTAGGTGACCGATGGCAGAACAGCCACCTGGATTCCCACCAACATCTTTCTAAGCTGGGGAGAGAATCCTGAGCTCCTGTTTTTCCCTTTGACTATCCCTGATCCTAGAAAGACCTGAGGGAAACCCCTCTATACCTTTCTTAAAGGATGAGAACTTGCCAAGTTAAGGTTCTGCTCTCCAAGGAGCCTATTTTCCCATTCCTACAACCACTTTGCTGGTGGCCCTTGTTGTCTGCCACACTTAACGAGTCGGGTGTGGCGGGTTGGCCCTCTCTGCGGGCACCCGCCTGTGTGCAGGTAGATAGCCAAGCAAGTGCTATTCAGAGAGGAAACCCGACTGGACTGGACTTTTCTTGGCCCACACCCCTTTGCAAGGCCAACAGAGCCTTAACCAAAGAGAAGAGTAGAACTGAAATACCGCCTTGGGTCTGTATACGAATGGGTTCCTGGGCTCAGAAATTACTAGCAATAATCACGTCCTTTATTTTCCCCAAGGAAAACCAGCCGCTCCTGTGGCTGGATACTTCCTGGTGTGGTTTAGGAGCCTTCATAAGTCAATCAATGAGAGGAAAACAGTAAATCAGAACCTTGGTTCTCTGCCCCCCCCCCCTTGGGCACAGAGCCAGAGAGCATCTGCTATAGCCCGAGACCGGTAGACATGAAGTCCCAACAGCCAAAGTGACAATAGCTCCTGTGATCTTCAACCACTGCCTGACTTCTCTCCTAAAAAGAATCTAACCCTGTAGGTTCCTTATGTGGGCAAAGACCACCTTAATCTAAATCAGGAATGGGGCGAGTCTGGGCTACATTTTTTATTAGCCTAATTTTCAAGCCTTGCTGAAATTTAGCCAAATAGAGACCTGCCCTGGATCCGTGCATCCTGGCTGGGGAACTGTGACACTGTGGTGAATAACCAGTCCTTTCTGTTTGGTGGCCAAAACCAGCCAGGAGGAAGGGCCTGCCACGGAAGGCCTGTCTCCTTATACGAGGTACGCAGATGTTTGAGTAAATAGTGGCTGGCATGCCATTCCAGAAAGCAGGAACAGCAGTTTTCTAAGGACCATTAGGAGACTGGCCAGGTATTTGAGCTTGTGTTTCCCTCCTTGACCTTAACCTCCTGAGTCTCCTTGCCCCACTCAGAGCCCTGCCGGTTCTTCTCCGTGGCTCTGTTCCTCTACCCTGGCTCTCCTCCCGACTCCACGCAGGTCATGTTTCTTCCCAGGAAGGCCCGCTTACCATGCTCCCAACCGCAGCTGGCATCTGTAATAACCTCTTTCCCCAGTGTCTGCGGCTGGTGCAGGACAGGAGCCCTTCTGTGAAGGTGGGGGAAATGGCAAATAACTTCAGTTTGTCTTGTTTCCACTTGCGGTATACCCAAGTGCCCCTGAAGCCTCTTATCCTCATGTTTACTTTGTCCACTAAGGCCATTCCTTCATTTGCTCGTAGAATCCCAACCCCAAAGTTCCCAGTCCCCGTCTCTGAGGCTCCCCCCATAGTACACAGCCATCCAGAACATCACACATTCACTCCTGCCCCATACATTTCGCAGTGGACCCTCTCCACCAATCTCATTTTACAACCAAAGAGGATTTGGTATCCCAAGCTTTGTGAACCAGACGATGGGGAGAAGGAGACCCCACAGTTAATGCAGTAAGAACAGAACTGGAAAGGAGTCTTACTCCAGGCCCTCCCATCTGGAATACCAAAGGGGGCTAGAGATGGATTCTGCCGCTGTGTCCTCTGCACAGAAAAGGATTGGTGATAAGGGTGAGCCCCCAAACTGCCCCAGTCACGGACAGGACTGGTAACCTCTACCGAGTTAGGGCGTGGACATACCGCAGCTAACCTAGGGTCAAGTACTGCATTTCCCCATATAACACAAAAGGGAGCAAATCTCTTCTGAAGTCTGCCAACTGTCCCAAAGAGAAGAAAGCAGAGGTGAAGAAGCTTGCCTTGCATAATGGGGAGAGAGAAAAGAAATGTGCCGGGACACGACGTCTAGAGGTGTAGACGGTGGCGCCTGGATGGGAAGTGGAGGTGGCTTACACGGGAAGATGCTCGTGCTGAGGGGTTCTAAGGAGGCTAGTGACAGTTTCATTCTGTTTCTTTGTATGCCCTTGTCCTACAGACAGGCGAGACAGCCCCCACCACAAGGCAGGAAGGTAGAATGAACTCTGGCTGAAGATGGAGGGAACACACAACTTCCCCAGTTCAGGCTCAGACAGATGGACAGAGGCAGATAGCTCCATATATACAAACTTTACAGAAAATAAATAAGGAGCTGTGATCAGCTTGACTAGGCTTCATCCTCGATTCTTCCCACCACTGTGAGAAGTAATTCCAGGGCATTAGCTGGGAACCTTTCAGGCCCCTCGGCATGTTAGAACCCGCTCCCCCCCCCCCAGGAGTCCACCTCAATCCCCACAGCTCCTCAGCATCGACAACCCAACCCTTGAACCCTGAGGCCCCCAGCCTGAGGGTCTCTGGAATGCGTTCAGGGCCCAGTGCTCATGTCCCAGGTTGCCAGGAGAGCACCCCTAGCACTGACGTTAGTTGCCGCCTGAGCCCCCTCCCCGGGCAGGATCACCGGGGTAGCCCCTCTGGTCCACAGAACCCTGACCCAGTCTCAGAGCGGGCACGGGGACAGATCTGTTGCTTCCGAGGTCCTTGGAAGCCCCTTCAGGGCCGGGCCCCCTGCTCCATCTGTTGGTGCTGGCTCCGTACGGCAAACCTGTTGACATGCACAGGTATGGGTACGACGATCTTGGGGTTTCTTACGGGCTCCCCAGAACGGCTGCTCACATTGCCAGCTTTGATGCGCTTCCACTTGGCCCGCCGATTCTGAAACCAGATCTTGACCTGCACCTCACTGAGCTTGAGGGCGTGGGCGATCTGGGAACGCTCTGTCAAGCTCAGGTATTTCTTGCAATGAAACTCCTTCTCCAATTCCAAAAGCTGCTCACTGGTAAATGCTGTACGGCGCCGTCGGCTTTTGCCCCCAGGAGCTGTGACTCCCGCTGCCACCGGCGCCCCCTCCTCCGCTCCAGTCCCCAGGCTTCCCTTTAGCTTCGGTTTAGGTCCCAGGAGAGCCCCGGGGCCCCCTGCAGAACTGTCCAGGAAACCGTCGTCTTCGCTGTCACCGCCTGAGCCCTCTTCCTCCTGTTCGCTGCCTGCTGGGTCTCCTGCTGGTGCCTCCAGCTTCTCCTCATCTGAGCTGTACACTTTCCCCTCTGCTGTGGGGAGCGAGAACCAACGGACGGGGAGGAGCAGGCAAGGAAGAGGCAGGCAGGTTGGAGGAGGCACGTGGAGCCGTGGCCAGGCGCGGACAGAATGGCAGCAGGAAGACAGAGACAAGGAAGGGATGAGATGGGGAGGAGGGGAGACGAGGACAGCACATCCAGGATAGGGGGTGGGGAAGAGGTTCAGGGAAGACAAAGAGATGGAAAGAAAGGTATTAACCAGCACAGATTTCACTATAGCGGGGGGGGGGCAGTAAATATACATCAAAGGAACGCCATTCCCAGGACCAGGGCCCCTCAGTTCCACCACCACCACCACCACCTCACCTCATTCTCCCTACCCACTGCCTTCCCCGCTTTCTCCAAACCCGGGCCAAGGGCTTTTCACTCATTTTTCACCCCTCCAAATCCAGACGGCACAGGCCACAGTGAAGCAGTGTGGCACTGGCTCAGAAGCCTCTCCGTTGCTCTAGGCAGGAGGCAGCATGGGGAGGAAGCGCCTCTGTGGGGTAGATGGGGCGATCACACTGCCAGCCTGTTACTCTCCTAGGGATCCTCACCTGCCCCGGGGTTGAGCTCTGTTCTGTCTCCCCACTTCCCTTCTTCCCTAGATCTAGAATCGTAGAATCTCATTTCCAGATGGAAACGTAAGTCATCTGATTCCCCATCCTCATCAAACCCCCCACCCCAAACCTGGGCCCAAGAAATGTTATCAAGGGATTTGGGAGGTGTCCTTACCCCCACTTCTAGTTCTCCTTTACCAGAGCAGCCAGCCCAGAATGGGGAGCCCTCCCTGCTACAGGCCACCTTGTCTGTGGCCAGAGCAGCTTCCAGTTGCTCAGCTCTTCTAGGCCCCTTTCAATCCCTGTCCTCCTCCTCAACTGTAAAATGACGTCATCATTCCCCACCAAGGATGCCAGAGCAGCACAAACAGCTGCTTTCTGCTCAAGTCCCGAATCCTGAGACCCTGAGCTTGATGTCAGCGGGAAGAACTGGAGGGAAAATGGGAAAGGAGAAGTGCAACAAGGGAAGATGTAGAGAGGAAAATGGTAAAAGAAGGAATTTTGACTCATTTGGTAGATGACTGATTATTTATAATTATAGCCAGATCAAGTGTTTTAAATCCATATGTAACTCTAATAGTTACTTCAATCATTGGTTTTAATCTTACCCAAGGACAGTTTTGTCAGAACGGCAAATAACAGATCACAAATGTTTTCAGTAGTTGAGTTGTAAAACTGCCTTGTTTTCTGCCCAAAGGGCCAATACACAGCGAAACAAAAAGAAGAAAACCAACCAACAGGAAAGAGAACAAGAAGAAATGGGTAACCTGGACACTAGCTAGTCAGCTCTTTAACACCGAGCCCACGGGGAAAGGGGTTGGGGTTTCATAAGGGCGGAAGTGCATCTGTCTGTAATCACCACGCATCCCACGGACACTCATAAACTCTGAGGTTGAGACCATGACCCGAAGTAAAAGAACTTAAGGGAACAGATAAATGCTTTATAAGAGAAGCAGGGTGTGTGACTGAACACCTTCGAGCACCCTCCCCGCCTGCCTGTGCTCCAGAAGGAGCATCTCCGGGCTCTCCAGGACCAGCCCAGTACCTTGCCCATCCCCGGAGTTCCCTTCCCTTCCCTGATGTGATCAAGCGGCACCTCGAGAGCCATGTTTACACCTTCCTTAGAGGCCAGACTTCTTGGCCCACGTCCAGATCACCCACCTCCATCACACTCTGGCCTCTCACACCTTGAGGGTATTTTTATTCCCAGCCCCTGCCTTTTCTTCCTTTAGGGCTTCATTCTTTATCCAATTTCGAAATCCACGTGGCGCACACTCGTGTAGGCTCACCCAGCCTACCTATGTAACTCCTACTCATTGCTTTTCCTCAGTGAGCGCTCTCAGTTCCCTCTAGCAGCTTCCCGGGCTTCTCGAGCACCAGCCTCACATCCATCTGTCCTTCCGTCTGTCCCTCGGTCCATCTACAGAGGTTGCTCCTTGTCATACGTCCCACGCTTCCTCCCAGACCTCATTCTGGCCAAATCCATGTTGTTTTCTGCAAGAGTCACATCCTGGATTCTCTTCTTCATTAATGGCCCCTCCCCACACTATTTTCCATTTCCGCAGAACTCAGACGTAACACGTTCCAAACAGAACTCCTGACCTCGCTCCCGAACGAGCTCTTCGCTGTCTGTACCCATGGCCTTCCCAGCTTGGTTAATGGTAATTCCATCCTTCTTTTTGTTCAAATCAAGCCTTGTTCCTCTCTTTCTCAACCCGTGCCCACTCCCAGAGCCCGCCCTTCACACTGTGTCCCCTGCATGCGACAAGTCCCAGTCAGCATCGTATCTGCCTGGTTCATTAACCTGTTCTCCAAACTGGTTTCCCTGCTCCTGTCCTCGCCTCCCCTCCCCTGCCTACCCCATGGCCCATCCCCCAGATGATTCCTCTGTTCAGAATACTATACTCTCTACCTAGATTTTTGCACTCGCTCATTTCCTGTCTCCTTCAGGTCCTTACTTTACCAAGGAGACGTTCCCTGATCTTTTTAAAATGAAAACTTTCAGTACTCCTATCTTCCGTTTCTACTTTGTTTCTATAATACATGTCACCAACTTTATTCATTTATTTTATTGGCTGTCTTTTCCTATTAGAATATAAGCTTCATGAAGGTAGGGATTTTTAATATACTTTTTCACTGCTGTATCTTCAGCATCTAGAAAATTATCTGCACAGAGTAGGCACTCAATAAATACTTAGTTTTTTATTTAGTCAACATTCCCAAGCACTTTCTCCCCCTCCCCCCGTCTCCACCTCTGTTCTTCCTTTCCCAAGCCTCTCCTAAGTTATTCCCCACAGCCCGACCCCATCCAGTGCCCAGAAGACATTCTCTCCATGAGTATTATCCTACCCACTTTTCAGTATGCCTTCTGATCTCACATTAGCTGGAGAGAAGCCGTATGCAGTGGGAATCTATAGAATCTTATGCTCAAAGAAATAAGGGAAAATCCTTCACATCATTACTAAATCCTCTTTCAATTTTTAAAACCTGGTTTGTAGTACATAATAACAAAAAGAATAATGAAAGCTTGTAAAAACTCAGCCCAATATTACAATATTCTAAACAGCTGGTAAAAAGGCAGACACTGGATTTCAGGGCTTGAAGGATGAAATCATTTAGCACAGCTACAAGCGCCCAGGGGGTGTCCAATAAATCTAAACTGATGATGATTGAGATGAGGCTCCCAGGTTCCTTGATCTGGCAGGGCCCTCCCGAGATCATATCATCCATCCCTCTGCCTTCAGACAGATTCCATAAAATCAAGCCTGCATAAGCAGACCTCCCTCAGTGCTGCTTTGAAAGCCGTACAAGGGGCACAGGTTCACAACCTCTCTTGGTTACTTGATCCCGGTGGGATGCTGAACGGCAGGGGCAAGAGTTTCTCTCTGAGCCTTTATAATCATGACTTTGAGGCCCCTGATCGGCAACTCTCGGAAGGAGGTGGGGGTGGGGCAATACGAGAAAGCAGCCAGGAGGGGGAAATACAGCTATGCTCTCAAAGGACAGGGTCTGGGGCAGTGGGTGACACTGAGATGTGGGAAAGAAAGGGCCAAAGCAGGCAGAAAGAGGACTGGGACAGGAGACAAGTGGGGGCAGACATAGTGGCAGGAGAATGAAATGATGAGTCAGAGAAACTGAAGGGGCTGGAAAGCTTAGAGAAGGGATAGAAAAAAGAAAAAAAAAATCACACCCCCTACCTTTCTTCCCCCAAAACACTGCTGCATTTGGAGCAAAGCAAAACATCTTCACCCTGCCACACGCTCTTTGCTCCACCAAGACGGGCACTTGAAGGTGCAGTCCATCCCAAAGTGAAGGAAAGCTATTCAGCAGACTCGGATAGGCCATGGAGCAGCCCAGTTCTTAACAATATAGCGATCCTGAAATGGCTTACTGTTTTCTTATGGGTTAGCTAAAAACTAAACGCAAGCTACTTTCTTTTTTATCTGATTTGTAATGAAGATTAATAGTAAATATAATCAAACAAAATAAAAAATTACACACAGAAAAATGTGTTGACTAAAAACTGAAGGAAGTAAATCTTTCTGATAAAATTTTTAATTGCAAAATTTGATTTAGAATAATTGGACTTGGTAGATATAATGTCCATAAAAGTAAATTACTAATTGCAGATGCTATAATTGGTTGATATAAGAAAAAAACAAAACCCAAAACCTTGATCCATAAAATGAGGCTTCACCAAAAAATTTTACATGGGAAATGATTCTAATGAGAATAATTTTAACAAAAGGAAAATTTTTAAATTGGAAACAATTTGACTATGTATATAGGTAGGCCAAACAGATAGAAAGGTTCTGTTGTATATGAAAAATGAGATTGTTGGTAATATAAGAGTATATTGAGTTTTCAGCTTGTTCCTTACGTGTAAGTCTAGAGTCTGAAAGAAGTGCAGTGTATATCCAGGGGGAATGACTATAGGGCAGACCGGTTATTAGGAAACATCTAGAGTTCTTGTGAATTCTCGTAGTGGATGCTATTATCTTAAGAACCAGAAATCACAAGGTTTGAACCGTGATTATTTGTCAAGTCCATGCCAGGGGCATTCTTCCCACCTCCAGAGAGCAATACTCAGGCTCCAGGGACATACCTGCATGGGGTCTTGATTCCGAGAGGAAGGGAAGCAGACCAGAGATATGGAAAAGCCCATCTTGTGAATGGATCTGGTCAGGGAGGGAAGAGATCAAGGGCCAAAGAATCCATGGTAGGTATTCTCCAGGAGAACAGATAAATAGCACCAGATTTGCACTATCTCGAGGGGGAGTCCACAGCTGTGGTCGCCAAGAATGGTGGGCCTGAGTTGTGGTGCTGGAAAGTGGAAAACCACTTTAGACCCCCAGACAGAGCCCCTCTGCCGCCCCTCATCCACCCTCTTCTGTTTTAGCTTCTGTAAAATCAACAGCCTTCATTATTCGCCGAAGAGAAGTCTCTCCCCCATTACACTCAGTTCTGACTTCTCTTCCCTCTATTCGAAAACGACTACCCTCACACTCCCCCAACTACTGTCAGGACAGTCAGTCTCCTTCTGATCATCCTGGGTCAACTACTCAGCTTCCTGAATACAGAGACAATTGGGTGGGGGGCACCTGGGTGGTCAGTTGGTTAGAAGCCTGCCTTCGGCTCGGGTCATGATCCCAGCATACCAGGATTGAGTCCCGCATCGGGCTCCTTGCTTAGCAGGGAGCCTGCTTCTCCTTGTCCCTCTGCTGCTCCCCCCACCCCCCACTTGTGCTCTCTCTCTCTCTGTCAAATAAGTAAGTAAAATCTTAAAAAAAAAAATCGGGTGAGGTCAAAAGGTGGAAAGAAACCCAGGTCATCCCTCAAAAAGAGGTACATTCACCACCACTCTCATTTCTAAAACTTCATCATGATGCCCAGGACAGAATTATTTCTCTGTTCTTTCCAGAGACAGTAGTTTCTCCCAGCATTTACAGCAATTAGCTCACTTTCAATTTGTGTTTCACTTGCCCCCATTAATTTCACACTACTGCTCCTCCCTATAACTTCAGGTGCAATAAGGAATATTCATTTTCACGTTCTCTCTCTCCACTCTTCCTATGACCCTTCAGCATTCCTTACTGCAAATTGACATGGGAATTTTCTCTACACCATTGCAATCCAGAACCCCTCCGACCTTCATGACAGGTTCAGGGCAATTTCCCCACCACTCAGAGCTCCCCTCATGACATAGAAGCACTACCGTTGCCAAGGGCACCCTTGTTACCTTTGACGATCCAAAACATTTTCACACTTATTATTTACCTTGAAGCAACTCACTGAAATCGAGTAGACCTATTAGTAGTACTAATGGGAGGTTGGTAACCTTATCTCAGGTGAAAATACTGAGTTTCCGAAGGATTAAATGATTCTCCTAAGTCACACAGCTAGAGATCGATTAATGTCTAGAAACTCGGTCTCCGAAATCTCCAACCAATGCTCCTTCTATCCTCTCCCCTCCCACTCCAAGGAAATGCCCAGATGCCTCATCAGGTAAATAACCTTGCTACCCAGTTTCAGTCCAGCCCTCATCCCTTTCACTTATCACTCCAGAGCCCTAGCCTGATCAATACCTCCCCTTAGACACTCAGAGAAGGCTCTTAAAATCACCGTAGGAGAGGCCCCACTCACCAAATTTACCTTGAATAGGCTGCTTGTCCTGTCATTTCCCCAAGACAAAATTCCTATCAGATCAATTTTTTTTTCTGTCATTATTGGTTTGTATGATGTAATCTTACCAGTCAGCATTCCTTTTATTTAGAAATGTATTTTCTCGTTTTAAAAATACCATTGCCAAACTCTGGAAACAGTTTTGGTTTAATATCCTTTTTTTTTTTCCCCTAGCTTCTAGTTTACAAATGTGTCACCCACCCCTCAAGTGCAGTCTTTCCTGTGCAGGAATCAGCCTCACCGAGGAACAGACATTTTTCTACCATCCTCATCTCTCTCCACCTTCCTCATTACACAGCTCTCTTCAGAGCTCCTCTCCCGGTGTCCCTTCCATCACCCCTAGGGCTACTTCTCCAGCCAGAGAGAAGGCTTTCCTCCCTGATACTGAAAGGGAGTTAAGATACATCCTTGCCTCTCTTTCTGGTTGAGGTAGACATCTGTTTGGGGTTTTTTTCTGCTCAGCATCCCTTCCTCCTTTTGTTCACTAACAACACCCCCTTCCTTTGGGCACTGCTTCTCATCAACTACCCAGGACAGTGGGACTGTCAATCACACTTCCCCACCTTCATGACAACGTAGGCACGTGACCTGCATCTGACCAATCCTAACATCCCATCTCTCCCATCTCCCTGGAGACTGGACTCAAGCTAGTTAATCAGTCACCCTAGAATTTTGTGTGTGTTAGAATCCACTGGGGTCTCAACCCGGGATCATAAGAAATTAGAGCTGCTTGTGTTTGTGCCCTTCCTTACTTCTCTTAAGGAGAGAACGAGGCAAAGGAAGAGAGAGGAGCCGGGTTGAAAGGAAAGAAAGATCTAGCAACACAGCTTGCATTTCTGGATCCACTCACCTCCTGTACTTAGAGTCATGTGAATCAATAAATGCCCCTTTTAGCTTAAATTGGAGTTGAGCTACTGTCACTTGCCAACCAAAGAGTTCTACACCCAACGCTGTAACTGGAAGTGACAATGATCACACGGCTCCAGGGAAGTGAGCCTCTCCACCTCACTCCCACAGCTCGCCCATCCCAAATAATGTCTCCACGTTACCTGAAAGTATTCATAATAACACCACCTAATATTCCACCGGCTTGAAATTCACTTGGACTTTTAAAAAATCTCCTTAGAGCACCTGGGTGGCTCAGTCGGTTAAGCATCTGATTCTTCACTTCGGCTCAAGTCATGATCTCGGGGTCATAAGATCCAGCCACGTTGGGGCACCTGAGTGGCTCAGTCAGTTGGGCATCTGCCTTTGGCTCAGGTCATGATCCCAGAGTCCTGGGATCCAGCCCCACATCTGGCTCCTGGCTCGGTGGGGAGCCTGCTTCTCCCTCTGCCTGCGGCTCCCCCTGCCTGTGCTCGCTCTCTCTCACTATCTCTCTACGTGTCAAGTGAATAAAATCTTTAAAAGAAAAAAAAATCCAGCCCCTCATAGGGTTCCACGCTCAGTGGGGAGTCTGCTTCTCTCCTTCTCCCTCTCCCCCACATCCCACTCTCTCTCTCAAATCAACAAATAAATCTTTTTTTAAAATCTCCTTAATCCATCTGAGTATGAATTATTTTAATCCAATAGCTTTGCTCCTAACATCAAGCTGAGATCAGATATATGAGAGAACAGGAATTGTGGTGAAGAAAGGAGAGGTGTTTTTTTATAATATACAATGTAAAGAACAGAACAGGCCCCAGTGGGACACAGAAGAGCTTTGGTGGTCTTGGGATCCACAGAGAATGTTGAAATGCGAGACAGAGAAACCAAAGGAGGGAGAAAGAGCCAAAGAAAAAACGTGAAACCTGCTCTTATGAGACGCATACACTGGTTCTCTTCCGGCCTTCCCCCCAGAAACACCTCGCAGAATGCAGTGCTATTTCTATCATTACTCCCAGATGTATCTCTCCTTGTCGTACAGAGTGTCACCTATCCTAGCCAGTTCTTAATAAAGAAGTCTTCCCCAACTTAATTCCCAGGTACGCTCCCCATCCATTTCCAGTACAAGGACAATACCAGTAATTTCTTGCACACTGATTACTTTAGGATACTTGACAAGTACCTTCTCACTTAATCCTGAACTCCGTGAGCTAAGTATTGTTGCCCTATTCTGCTTGTGAGCAAGCTGTGACTGCAGACGTTAGGGTTTTGCTGTTGATATTTCTCTCACAAAAAAAGAGCAGCGTCAAGATCTGTGTCCAAAGCCCGTGCTCGTTCCTCTGCGCCGCACCCCATCTCTTTTGCGAACACTGAATTCCCACGTCCCCTGTCACAAATATCGTACCAAATGAAGAAATAATAGAGAAGACCAGGGACTGATTCCACAACTTTTCCTTTTCTCACTCCCTGATGGGCACTGCTTCCTTCCCCACCAGGGCATCAGTCACAATTGATCCCCAATCTTTTTGGCCTCGGTACGATCGCTCACCTTCATGAAATGTTTCTCTCATTTAATATGACAAATGTACACAGCCATAGCTCCAGTCACCCCTCCCCAATCCCAGATGATGAAGCCTTTTCTGTCCTGAAGCCCAGACCTGATTTCACCTCAAGATACACAGCCCACCTCCTCTTTGTCTGCCACGACAATTCAGCACTGGGAAGTAGAGAATTTCCCCCAATCCCTTTGCTCAGGATGCTTTTTTTTTTTTAAAGGAAACAATTCATTAATAGAGGTATCCTTACAGATAAAACTGAATTGTAGAGCTGGAAGTGACTTTGGAGATCACCTAAGCCAAACCGCTAATTGTACTGATGAGGAAGTTAAGCTGCAGAGAGGTGTGGCCAGCATCCCTCAATCCCGTACTCCCAGTGTGTGCCCATCGTGTGCCCATCGCGTGGAGAATAGCTGTCACTCACTCCAGCCCAAAGCGCTTCTTACCTTCGCTCTCAGGATTATTTCTCTTCCTCCCTTCTCTTCCCATTGCTCCCAATACAGACTTCCATTGTAACACCATTTCCTCCACAATCCAGTCAAGAAATCCATCTCCCATTACCCCTAGTTCAGAAGTATCTTTCTGTTTCTCCCATCCTCAATTTTCACATCCTAGTCTCCGGAAGTCCCTGCAGCCCCGCTGCTTCTAACACAGATTCTCAGTTCGTCACTTGAAGGTCGCTGCTTTCCCGTCCACGGCGGGAAGGGAACGAAGACGCTGCTTCACAACCGCTTCCTATGGCAACTTCATTCAACTTGGGGGAGCTGCCGTTCTATCACACCAAATTCAAGCATCTTGTCCCCCTAAGTTGTTTCTCCCAATTAGCACACCAGTATTTCTTCCACATGATGTTAAGCTGACACTTTCCCCCCATATTTCTCCCATATTGAAAAACTCTTCTCCGCCGCTCCCAACCCAGACCTCTTTGCTCACCGTCATTACGAGTGTAGCCATGGGCACCACCACTGGCATCGAGAGCTCTGTCCTTTACACTGGTTTGGAACCAGGGCTTCTCTCTTACCCCACAGCATGGGGCTTTTTTTCCTGCTCCCTCTAGATAAAAATTCTCTCCCACCAAACTCTTTCCTTGTCATCGTTCCTATTTAAGTTTCCCTCTTTTTTTTTTTTTTAAGAATTTATTTATTTATTTGACAGAGATAGAGAGAGCCAGTGAGAGAGGGAACACAAGCAGGGGGAGTGGGAGAGGAAGAAGCAGGCTCATAGCAGAGGAGCCTGACGTGGGGCTCGATCCCACAACGCTGGGATCACGCCCTGAGCCGAAGGCAGACGCTTAACTGCTGTGCCACCCAGGCGCCCCATAAGTTTCCCTCTTTTTGTACATCCGCTCCATCATGCTCTCATTTCTATTTCCTCATTCCCAGCTTTAAGGCAAAGATCCTTCTTTCCTGATTACTTCTGAGGCAAAATTCCTGCCTATAGCTTCCCATCATAACATTACTCTCGTTGCAAAGCACTTTGTTCATCATGCCATGTTCCTCCTTTCCAATTAAAATATTTCCCCCTCATTATTTCAATTACTGCCTTGCTCCCATTACTCCCAGTATAGACTATGTATGCCCATCACTCTGAGTATAAGAATTATCCTCCTAATCATCTAAATATTTATCTCCACATTTCCATCTGCCACTGTAGAGATCTCCCTTCTCTATTCAACCCTCCCAAGTGTTACCTTCACTGTGGTATAAGGCACCTCAGTATCCCATTCCAGTGCTTCAGATAAAATTTTCTTCTTACCATTTCTGGGATTTCTGTCTCTCAACTAGGGGTTCTTAACCTTTTTGTGCCATGAACTCCTTGGCAGTCTGATACAACCTATGAGCCCCTTCTCAGAATAATGCGTTTAGGTATATAACATAAAATGCACAGGATTACATTAGAAGGCAACTATATAAAATTGCAGTTTTCAGATATTTAAAAATGAATTTGTGTTATAATCATGTATGTTTCTTTGTTAATTCATTAAACAAGATGCCTCCAAAGTCTATAAATTTATAAGAAAATATGGGGGCGCCTGGGTGGCACAGCGGTTGAGCGTCTGCCTTCGGCTCAGGGCGTGATCCCAGCGTTCTGGGATCCAGCCCCACATCAGGCTCCTCTGCTGTGAGCCTGCTTCTTCCTCTCCCACTCCCCCTGCTTGTGTTCCCTCTCTCGCTGGCTGTCTCTATCTCTGTAGAATAAATAAATAAATAAATCTTAAAAAAAAGAAAAGAAAAGAAAAGAAAAGATCTATGATTTCTGTTGGTGACACAAATCTGTTACTGCTGAAACCACTATGGTTTCTGGCCTACACTCATAACTGAAAAAAATGCCAAATTTTAGTTAGAAGTTCATAAAAATAAAGATATAATTTTTCCCCACCCATAATGAACAGATCCTTTTATAAGAGGTCCACGAAATCCGTGTCAGAACCCTACTTTAAACATCGAAGCTAGAAAAACAAGCTTTTATTTTATGGAATTGATGCAAACGTTAAAAATAATCTGAATCAAAGCCTTTATGTTACAGATGAGGAAACTGAAGGCTAGAGAAGTTGTAAGACTTTGAATCTCCCGTAGTGTCTTGAATATGCTAAGTCCGTAACAGACACTCAGTAAACGTTCCCTGAATTGAAGGAAGCAATTTGCCAAGGTTTCGCAGCTAAGTGACAAAGCTGGCACCTCAGCGCGTGTGTCACGTGTGTCACGACTCCTTGATAAATGTTCTTTCAATCACATTAAGTTAAAGCCACATGTGCCTTTCTATAAATGCCAATGGAGCAAACACTCCCACTGTGTGCTTTTCCTCAACATTTCTAGGAAAACACGGGTCTCCATCACTTCCAAGTAAAATTTCCCTCCTGTTTCTAACAACAGAAGTCTCTGATTCTGTGCCACATTATTTCCTGTTTTTCTCTCATCAGTAAATACATATTGACAGTCATAATGGGTACCTATTCAAAAATTAATCGATGGTCATCTAAAATGTTCTCCCGCTATCATTGAGTGCTTAGCTTACAGCAATCAGCCCTCAAATATCATGCTCCTAGGAAGTTTCCCTAGTCTCCTTGCATGATTTCCATCATTACTGCCAATCTCTGTTCAGAAATTAGCAAATTTTGGGGCGCCTGTGTGACTCAGTCAGTTAAGCATCCAACTCTTGGTTTCGGCTCAGATCATGATCTCAGGGTCCTGGGATCGAGCCCCATGTCGGGCTCTGTGCTCAGCGGGAATTTGCTTGATATTCTCTCCCTCTCCCTCTGCCCCTCCCCTGCTCACTCTCTCTAAAATAAAATTATTTTTAAAAAATTAGGTTTTTTATTTTTAGTTTTTAAAAATAATGTTCACTAGGGACACCTGGGTAGGTCAGTCAGTCGAGCATCTGCCTTCGGCTCAGGTCATGATCCCAGGGTCCTGGGATCCAGTCCAGCATTGGGCTCCTTGCTCAGCGGGGAGGCTGCTTCTCCCTCTGCCTGCTGCTCCCCCTGCTTGTGCTCTCTCCCTCTTTCTCTGGCAAATAAATAAATAAAAATAAAATAAAAACAATGAAACAAAATAATGTTTACTACACTGCCATCTCCCAGGTTCATTCCATCACATTCTCTTTCCTATATCATCTCAATGTTTTCTTTTCAAATGTTTTCTTCACCATGCTCAATACTGGCATTATCTTTCACGTCAATCTCTCGCTATATTTTGATCATCCGTCCAACAATTATATTTGGATTATCTACCATCCTTCACTTCTTATGTCTTTGTTTTCAAGCAATCCAACTCCTTTCTCCCTGAATCATTGCCCTAAGCACCCCCAGTTTAAAGTTTTCTTCTGCATTTCTCCAGATGGACAGCTCTTTCCATCATGCCCCCAGCACGCGGGACCATCCTTACCCATCGGTGCTGAAATGTGCATGTGCACGTCGTCAGGTCGGCTTTGATTACTCTCAGGCAGAGTTCACAGGCACCTTCACATACCGCAGGGTCATCACTGCCCCACTCACTCACGGCAGAATTCTCTGTCCCTTCTCTCATTTAGACTTTACGGCTGTCTTTTCCCCATTCTTCTAATACATCAAAGACTTCGCTATCACCCCAATTCAAAGCGCCTTTTCCCCATCACTCTCACGTGACTCTGCTCTTACGACTCTCTGGATCTGTTATGCGGATGAATACAAGTCACCACTGCCCACGTGAGGCCACTGACCCTTTGAAACGTGGCTAATCTGAACTGAGATGTGCTGAAAGTATAAAATACACGCTGGATTTCAAAGATAATACAGAAGGAAGCTATAGAAGGTCTCATTAAGTTTTTTTATATTGAGTAATGCTAAAATAGTATTGGACATATTGATTTAAATAAAATATATTAAAATTAATTTCACCTATTTATTTCCACCTTTTTAAGATGGCTAATAATATTCTAATTACATAAATGGCTTGCTAGACAGCACTACTCTGGGGCCTTCTGCTGATTCATACTTTTAAATCTTCTCTATCAATTCAAAATTCTCTCCTCTTTTATCACTTCCACTAAGACACCTTCCCCAGTGATCCTCACTGTTCCCCACATTCTAAACACAGAATTATTTTCAATCTAACATTCTCAATACCTTTTCTACCCATTATTTCTGTACGTGGTATTTCTTTTTGCCTGCTAATATAGCTTCTACCCCTGCAACTGAATCATAATAAAGTTGTTTTCTTCATCATCAGTTGTAGTAAGGTGGTGTGTATGTTAACTCGAAGCAAATTTTCAAAAAAAAAAATAGTAATTCCCAACAAAAAAGAACTTCATTCATCATTCTCCAGATTGGCCTATCTTCACTATAATTTCATTTAACAGCGTTAGTAACTGTAAAACATTAAACAAATATAAATTAATAATTTCAGGCCAATGTCACCCATTCACACTAGAACAGCAATTCCTCCTCTGTCATTTTAAAGATAGCTTTCTTTCTCCAAACACTTTTAATGTTGAGGTTTCAATCCCATTATTCAAGCAAAAACTCTCATTTCACGCTAAATACTTTAATACAATTTCCAAAATAGAGTATTCGTTTTCCCACCATTTCCAGCACAGGCCATGTGTCATCACTCCCCAAACCGATTTTATGTCTAACATTTCTGGAATTTCTTTTTCTTTTCTCAACTACTGCAGGAGAAAAAAATGAAGCCTGGGCAGGTGGGCGTGAGTGGTGTGGTGAGGAAGACTCAGAAAAGTCTGTACTGAGAATAAGAAGTGGGGGTCGCAGATAGAAGTCCCAGTCTCTATCCTCCTTGTTTGTTTCTTCTGAAATCTGTCCTTCCTGCCCTGCCCCAAAAGCCCCACTACAAACTCTTCCCAATATGAGCGATTACCTTTACTCTACCCCTCTCAGCATTCTTCCTCTGTAAGGTCTCCTTCGCATCATTCTTGTCTTTACTCCAAGAACAAGTGTCTTTTGATTGCTTCCAATATCTTCCTTAGATGATGATCTTTCCTTCATTATTCTCTCTATATAAATTCCAGTTTACTATCACTCCCAGTATTAAAAAACCTTTTAAAAAAAATCACTCCTAGGGTTGACACTTCCCTGTTTCCTACCAGGACATTTATTTAGCTCCTTCCCAAGCCTCTCAAAACAGAACTCTTTCACACACCATTTCTGGTCCAGAGATGCTGTTCCCTCTTCCTCTAGCCCAGGCTAGAAATCCTTTGTACCTCTCTCTTCCAGTAGGCAGATCTCTTCTCCCTCATATTCTCTCTTTGGATAATCTGGGGATAGTGTGCATTTGTTGGCCCTTCCTTTCCTCTATTCTTCTTTCCTCAGTGTTTCTCTTCTGTTCTTTTCCTCTGCTTACACCCTCCTACACTACCTGGTTTTACAGCCAATATTCTACCTGCTTCAGAAAAGAGCCTTCATTCTACAAATGGGTCAAAATAAACAACTGAGGGGAACATGAAAGAGTAGGACAAGTTCTCCCATGGTTTGGGCATATTCCTCCCCAGCTCCTCCCCTAGCATGTCTCCCTTTCTGCTCCCCCTCAGCTCGTCTCTTCCTCAGGTGTCTGCTTGTTCCTCCAGCTCCTATTACCCCCAAAGCCATCCCTCTGATGGTCTGCCTTGCTCTTTTCTGCCTTAGGACTATTATTCCGAAAATCCTACTGATCCGTTCTTCTGCTCATCCTGCCAGCTGGCCCCCTCTCCGCTGCAGCCCCGGGCCCTCTCCTCTCGCGAAGAGTTCCTCCCACCTTCCAGTTGCTGCTCTGTCGTTTCCTTTTGATCCTCCTTAGGAGATGCCGCTCAGACTTTAGCCACTGGGTCCCCCTGGCCCAACCCGGTACAAAAACAACAGCAGAATCCTCAAAGCCAAAATGCCCAGGGCTAAAGGGGAAAACGAGAGGAAGACAGGCCCTGTAGCAGCGCTTGGGGGTCTGAAAGTGGTTAGACCTTGGGACAATTTCAAGGAAGGGCCCAGAAACCTATCACTAGGAACTGTCTTCTCCTGGCAAAGGACAAAAGGACTCTTGGATCTCCTCCTTGCCTCTCCTAGAGTCAGCCCCCAGGCCTCCCTGGGTCGCTTTTACCTGCTAAGCTGATGTGACAAATGGTTAAGCAGAGGTGGATTTATCCTGGTGCTAAAGAAGTTTAAGCTTCAGGAACCCCACACTTGCACGCAGCCTGTTTTTCTTAAACAGAGTCCACTAAATTGTGTAAGCTCTGGATCTCATCACACCTGGATCTGCCCCTGGATACGGGAAAGCTTTTCTGGCATCTAGGGGTTGAGGATCGATTAGGGAGGTCAGGGGGCTCCAGCTAGCTTGATTCTAAACAGGGTTCAGTTTAATACACACTGCCTCTATTGAGAGAGCATCTTCCCCTGGAGGAGCCAGGGTTCCTGAATTATCTCTTGGCTGAATCTCACTGGTTCCAGAATCTTAGCTAGATTCTTGACTCCGCATTTGTGCCACGCCCAACCCAGCCCAGTCTTTAGCCTCCATCTTGACCTCCGGGTCAGTCCTGGTCCAGCAGGTGCTAGGCCCCCTGCTAGCTAATGTTCCCTTAGGCCCCCTACTCAGTTCTTCAAGGCTGATCTCTAAATATGCCAATTCAGAAGTGACCTCTACTGCTAAGGCAAAGACAGGTCACCACCGTGGTCACTCTGCTTGAAGACCCTCCCTTTGCCCCTGCATTCACAGAGCCTATTTGGGGTCAACACAAGCTTCTCAGGAGCCAGAACTGCCTTCCCCTTTCTGAATTGACAGCTGCCCCGGTGTACCTTCACCCTATGGTCTTGCTAAGTGTCCCCAGGAATCCCACACTTGCAGCATCTCTATTCTCCGCAGAGGAGAAAAATGAACGGATTCTTAAAATCTCAGGGAAGTGGGAGCCAAGGCTTGAGGACGAGAATGCTGGGAGGAAAGGTGCTAATTTGGAAGGGAGTACTGGGAAGTCTTTGGTGAGGCTTCAGGCACTCTGGAAGACAGAGCAGGGCAGCGGTTCTGGGATCTAGAGGTGCCGTGTTTGGAACAGAATTGGAGGTGGTTCTGCAGAACCCGACATCTGCGGGTCTGGGATTCCAGGGCTCCAGGCAGGTGCTGAGATTCTGAGCAGGCTGCTGTCTGGGATTTCCAAGTGAACGAGCCTCCCGCCCGGCGCCCTGGTCGGCCCAGCACTTACCCGGCAGACTTGGGAAAGTCTCTGAGAAGTGCGGAGGCGGGGGCGGTGGGGGCTCTGCCACTTTCTCCCGGGTGAGCAGCAACTCGTCGGCTTCCAGCCCACCCTCCGGGCGTCGGCCGCCCGGCTCGGAGTTGTTTCGGGCGGCAGTGGCGGCGGCGGCGGCGGCAGCGGCGAGCTCCTGGGGCCCGTAGAAGGCGTCGGGCGGCTCCGCGAAGCTGGGCAGCGCGGTGGTCAGCGCCACCATCGAGGGCACGGCCTGGCCCAGTCCCGCACAGAAGGTGTTGGTAAGGCGGCCGGCAAAGGAGGCTAGTGGGGCGAGAGGCGGGAGGCCAGCAGGCAGCGGTGCAGGGGCCAGCGCCTGCGGCAGCACTAGCGGCCGGTAGGGCATGAACATGGGATAGCCGGTGTAGAGCAAGTGGCCGGAGCGAGGCGGCGGCGGCCCGATCAGGGAGTCGATGGAGAAGGCAGTGCNGTTCCCACCGGCCCGGACGGCCGGCCCGGGACCCCCGCCCGCCCCCCGCGGCCCAACCAACTATTATTAATGGAGATTGATGAGGCCGGACACGCCGCTTTGTGAAAGTTTGCGGCCGACGAGAAGGCGGCGGCAGCTGCTGGGCCGGTGCCCCTCCCTCCACCCAACCCGCCCCCAGCTCAGCCCACCCTGCCCGGGCGTGGACGTGGCGCGGGACGCCAGGCAAGGAGGGCGCACCGGGACGCGCGGGCGGCGCTGCCGGACCACAACGCCCCAGGCCCCGGGCCGCCACCCTCCGGCGGACCCTGGGCCGGTCCCCGGCGTGCCTCCCCGCCCCCGACGCCCCTTCCCTGGCAGTCCTGAGGGCAAGTCCTGGCCACGCAGGCTGGACAGGGCCTCCGCGCCCCTTCGGTGGGCGAGGCGGGAACGGCAGGGGGCGCGCTCTGCCGCCGGAGCTCAGGGCCCTTGTACGGGGCCCTTTTCCCTTTGGTAGTTTCGTCCCGACCCCATTCCCCTCTCTCCGGGTCTCATTTCTCCTGACATTGGCTCTTCCCCCTTCTTCCTCGTTCCCTTCTCGGACGCGGACTACCTCAGTTCCTCACTGTAGCCTCTGTGGGTAATTTCCTCGAGTGCCCACACTATGCCAAGTACTTACCATTGCTCTCACCTTTCCCCTCCATCATTCTCCCATCCCTTACATGCTTTTCCTTCCTCCACTCTTCCCTTTCCTGCCGTCCTTCCTATCCCTGTTTGATTATTCCTATTTCTCATTCCCTATCCCAGTTGTCTTATTCTATTTTTTTCCTCATTTCTCACCTATATCTGTATCTCTTGTCTGTCTGTCTATCTCTGTCTCCCTCCCTCTCCCTCCCTCTCTTCTGCTATTAATTTCCCTGATTGGCTCCCCGGCTCCAGCACCGCTGATGAGCCCTATTCATTCCTGGGCCTGACACTCTCGACCTGCCCTAGCTGATTGCTGGGGGCTGGCCCCAGGAGCGCTGATGAGCCCCAAGGGTCAGCAGCGCTAATTATTCGCTAATTGCAGATGACTCTGTTCACCTCCCCCATTCTCAAACACAGAAATGGTAGCGTCTTTTACCACCCCCACCCCCTATTCCCAGCAGTTGATTGTCAGTCTAGAGGCAAAAGTCATGGGCACTTTTGCTTGATAGGAGGCCCAGGTCAATGGGCAAAAAAGACTTTCCTTCTTAAGACAGTCAACAGGAGAATGACCGGAATTTCAGGATCCAGAGCAAGCCTTCCTAGCTAAAATGAAGGTCACCTGGTCACTAGGAAACTGTTATTCAGGTGGGGCCAGGGAGAGCCAAGCTAGTTAAAAGTAATAGCAAAGCCAGGCCAGTTTAGGAGGATGCAGTCCAGATAGGGGAAGTTACTTGGCTCAGGTGAGGAGGGAAACCTATGGCTTAGTCTCGGTGTTTCTGAGCCAAGACAGAGCAGGCAGGAGGGAACTCTGGATCTCAGTGACATTTGTTCAAACCAGGAGTGTCGTGGTGGCCTAGTGAACACCACTAATGTCAGACAGACGTATTACAAAATAGCACCCTGAAAGACACTGGCCCCACGGTGGTACAGAAAAGGGTGGCACCCTAGCAAGGACCTTTCTTTGGTTATGCTTGATTGACAATTCGTCAGACAGGTAAAAAGGAGAAGAGTGTGGTTTCCACGCAGTCCCGATCTATCTTGGGCTCTACATTAAACTCATGAAAGCTCTTAGAGACAAGTCTGGTGGGAAGATGTCGCCATGGAGAAAGAAGAGGTGCCTCATCTTAGGTCTGGGAACCCTGCCTCACTACTAGGGTACTAGGATAATCTTTGTACATCTCCCTAAAGATCTTCTTCAGAACCCTCTGTTAAATTAACTAAGTACTTCATGGTACCAATATGGAAGACTAGACTTCAAAAGTGTGTTGTACTTTAAAAATGAGAGGTCAGCACTTGGTTTGATGGCTTTACAGTGTTGGATACACGATAGAGGCTTATTGACTTGATAAATTGAGAGAACTTTGGGTTACAGTCACTAAAATTAAAGCTGTACGAGCAGTAACAACACCAAATAAAGCATGAAGGGACATTTTTTAAAGGAACTGCATTCATTTTTTGTATAGGTAATAAAATTACATAGTAAGAAATTCCAAAAGCTCAAAAGGGTATATATTGAAACATCTCCCTCCCACCAGTACCCACCCCCCATAAAAGGCCACTTTAATAAGCCTGTCACTCTCTGGTAGGACAGAATGGATCATGCACTGTCAAGGACTCAAGGTTAAAGACCCTCTGATCTTGACGATGTATGTCACCCAGCTCAAGCCAAGAACTTATTGCCCGGAACTAGACTTGGTAAAGTGAAATCCTCTGCTCAAGCTGGCAGAGGGTACAGCCTTAAAGCTTGTTGTCAACAAATCCCAGCGGGCCACCAAATCTGAAACGAGGCAGGTGAAACCCCAGGGACTTTGCATTGCCCTGGTGTGCTGCATAATTGTTAGATACTGTATTTTGTAATCCATTTATATCCTTGATCTGTCCCTTTGCCATGCTAGGTCATGAAGTGTGACTTCTGCATAGTCCTTGACATTCACTAGCTAAACCAGGATAAAAGCCACATACATAGTGGCAATCGAAGCAGCCCATTCCCTTTCCGTGCCCTTTTGTAGACTGTGGAACTGAGGCCAAATGCTAAATGGAGAAAAGCACTGGCTGGAGTAACAACACTTGGAGTTAAGTTCCCGTTCTGACCCCTCACAGAGCCATGTAACCTTGGCCCCTCTGACTTAACTCCATCCGTGAGAGAAAGTGATTAATATCTACTCTGCCTAGCCAAAAAGCCAGTGCAAGGATCAAGTGAACGTGAATAAACGCCTTTCAAAATACTTTTCGTTCCTGTACTAAATGGACAAAAAGAGCACAGTGGTCAAGAATAGAGGTCCCCCCCCTTGGGGCGCCTGGGTGGCACAGCGGTTGAGCGTCTGCCTTCGGCTCAGGGCGTGGTCCCGGCGTTGTGGGATCGAGCCCCACGTCAGGCTCCTCTGCTATGAGCCTGCTTCTTCCTCTCCCACTCCCCCTGCTTNGAAAAAAAAAAAAAAAAATTTAAAAAAAAAAAAAAAAAAAAAAAGAACAGAGGTCCCCTGGATCAGTGGCTCTCCTCTACTTGACCATCAGGACCAGGGTAGAAGCCTGAATAGAGCTGGTTCCTTTCTTTACCAGGAGAAAACTGTGCTTCTCGTACTGAATCCCCAAACAGGCCCATTGTGGGCAAGCACTTTTTTCACTGTCTAAAACAGTATTCTGCTTCTTTAATTGTCCACTTACTCTAGCTTGTCCCACTCTCACCATACCACCTGTTGGGTAAAGGCTCATACAGAGCAATTTTATTTTGAATCTACCCTCTCTCTGCTTGTCCCTATATCGGACCTCACCATCTGGCCTCCCCTTCATGGTTTGGAAACGAGCACCTAGGATACCAAGAACGAAGTATTCTAAAGTCAAAGCCAAAGTATCTGTACCCCCACCTCACTTATCGGCGGAGAGAGTCCACTCACGATGGGCAGCGTCGGGCCCTGCCCGCGGGTACCCTCTGGTGGCAGCAGCGCGCAACTGCGTCAGCGTGAGTGAAGTGAGGTGTGCTGCAGCTCCCCCTGGCGTTAGTCCAGGAGACGTGCGAGGGCACAGGAACCCGACCAGGTGAGCCTTCCTAGGGCGCGCGCGCTGGGCGCAGCTGCTGGGTATTTAACTGTGAGGGCACTGGTTGGGCAAGGGGGATTGTACCCAAGAATCTTAAAGCCTAGTATGCATGCGTGTAGGTTCGTGTATATTTTTCGTGTCCAGTTACTTGAACCCCGTGTATCTGTTGTGTAAAATGTGTGCCGTTTGTGTGTGCGCACGCGTTACACGTGGGTAGGTTGATGGTGGGGAGGTCCGCGCCTCCAGTGCAGGGCGGAGTCCTCACGGAGGCGTGAAATTGGTTTGGAGCAAACACATTACGGAAAGCAATTACCGGGGAGAGGTTCTGGGCCCGCGGGACCCGCAGCCAGGAGGCTGGGGAGGAAGCTCCCTGGCTTGCAAGAGTGTCTGTGGATGTCTAACCCCAGAAAGGAGCTTCCTAACACTGCCTGCTAATGGCCGAACGCGGGAAGTTGGGCAGCAGCCCCTCACATTGACCACTCCACATCGTCTTCCTTCCCTTACTGCTATCCTCCTTAAAAAGGCATCCTGCAGAGAATCCAATACTCTCAGACATGGTCAGAAATCCTTCTCCCCTCTTATCACTTTGGGAGAGGCCACCGCCCCCTCTGAATTCCTCCCAGGTCTCTGCCCCCACATGCCCTCAGCTCCTGCTCCATGTCTTTTGCATTCACTTCATTGCCCCGTGTATTTGAACTAGTGATTCACACACTTGTTTTTCAAACTAGATGGGAAATTCACTGAGGGCAGGAACTGGTCTTGTTCACAGCTGTAGATCTAGTGCCTAGAACCTGGGACTCAGGGGGTGCAAATCATGTGGATGGGATTAAATAAAATTTCCATCAAAGTGCATAAACAACTCTCTCAGGGAAGTCATCCCTCGAGAGTCAGGATGCTCTTAGAGCTTTCAACATCTTTCACATGCCAACGATCCCATTTATACCCCCAGACCTGACCTTGTCTCTGAATTCCAGATTCCTAGATCTAAATGAAGGCCCCATACAGTGAGGGGAACTCGCACATGCACAAGCCCCCCGCAAATCGCTGCCCAACCCGTCTCTCATCCCCTGTGCGGACCCCCCGCCCCCGCAGCCGGGGCCTGCGCGCTCAGGACCCGCCGGGCGTCGCCACAGCTGAGGGGCCAGGCCTCCGCCTGGTGGTCCCATCCTCCCGTCGCGCCCCACAGGGCGGGTCAGTCCAAGGCCCGCGAGGCCAGGTGGGAACCCCCGGGGCCCACTCACCTCCGCCCCGCGTCTCCTAGGCTTCTCTCTCTCTCTCTGGCTTCGCGCCCTGCCGGCCCCGCCCCTGCCGCTTGCGTCCTCCAGGCCCCGCCCCTGAAGCCTACTTCCCGAAGTTGGCGGGAAAGTTGTGAACACCGGCGCCTGCGCACTCTGGGGCTTTGGGAAACCTGTTTGGAGACCGTTGACGTCACGGATCACAGTGCGCTTGATTGCCTGCCCCGCGCCACCGGTCAACTCTATCTTCCTACTGTGGTTGCAGGCCGACTCCTGCGTGCTGGCCACCTGTGAGGTCTTAAAATCCTGGCACTGCAAAGACCCTCAGGGACTCTCTCCTTTCTTATCTTACAGATGTGAGCAACTTGAGCCAAAAAGGGGAAGAAAGTTTCACAACCGAATGGCAGAGCTGAGACTCGGACCCTGGCACGTAACTCTCAGCTCAGCTCCTGCTGCCACATAAATTTTTTTTAAAGATTTTATTTATTTATTAGACAGAGATAGAGACAGCCAGCGAGAGAGGGAACACAAGCAGGGGGAGTGGGAGAGGAAGAAGCAGGCTCATAGCGGAGGAGCCCGATGTGGGGCTCGATCCCATAACGCCGGGGTCACGCCCTGAGCCGAAGGCAGACCCTTAACCGCTGTGCCACCCAGGCGCCCCATGCTGCCACATAGTTAACTCCAAGAGACGCAGGGACCGGGTATGCGTCTGGTTCTCCCTGACTTATAAGATGGGCAGTAGCTAGAGTTGTTTTTTCCAAACCTGAATCTTCCACTCTCACCTGAACACGGTTACCCTCCTCGATAGCTGACACCTGCACCCATTTTTCATTGGCCTTCTTGCTCTTCTTCTCACCTTTCTACCCCAGGGCTGCCTTTCCCATCCTGTCCCACCGTCCGCACTGCCTCATTCCTGCAGCAACTCTTCCCTACTCAAGCCTGTTTGCTCACCCATCCTCTGGCTGGCTGTGCTGACACTGTCTCACCTGGTGGCCCTTGTGCCACATCATGAACCGGCGGGGCAAGTCTGCCTGGGACGGCTCAACAGCTGGTAGATGCCAAAGGGGGACAATGACATCTTTGGCGCCATGGGGCAGATCGGGGGGGGCATAAGTCTGCCCATCATGAGTCCCCTGAGTGACCAGCTCGGAGGAAGGCCTGTTGGAGACAGCACCAAACAACACAGGCCTGCAGATTTTTAATGCTCATACAGGGTTTGGATGGGCTGGAAGGGTGCCTCAGACCACCACCAAGGAGTGCATCACTTGCCACGAGTCCCAGCTGTCTCTCCATCAGACATCAGCTGGCTCCATGGTCCGCCTGCCCCTCTCCCTGGTGGGAATGGCAGCGTCCACATCTGCCTGAGGAGCTGGACCTCCTGCTGACAGAGCCACCTCGGCCCGAGGCAGTTCAACTCAGGCCTGGGTTGAGGGTGCTGTGAGCAGTAGACCGGAGCCCCCTGGGGCATCTGCTTTCAGGTCTCTCAAAAGGCAGTGGACAGACATCTGGAAAGAGAGGTGTGGGTTCAGAGAGGTCCCACGGTCCAGGAGGCTGGCTGGTTCTGGCCAAGGCCCTGCCCCCAACTCTTCCCTTGCCTCCTACCCATCCCTCTAAACGGCTGCGGCTGCCCGCAGAAGCCGGGACTCACCTAATAGAGCACGTCCTCAAAATCCAGCTGCAGGTAGCGGAGCAGGCGGGGTGGCAGGGGTAGACGGGGCAGGGCGTGGGGCAGGCAGGCTGCCAGGTGAGCACGGAGCGCACAGCGGCTCAGATGCTGCAGCGATCTGGGCTGTCTCACCAAGGCGAAAAGGGAGCAATAGAAACGGTGGTGCTTCTGGGGACAGAATGGGGGGCTCAGCGAGGCAGCCTTGGACAAATTTGCACCCTTTCCTCCTAAAGCAGGGGGGAGGCTGGTGGCCATCAGGTGTCTACACGAGCCTCTAGAAGTAGTGTTTTGGGTGTTCACACTGGGTGTTTTCTTCTTCTGGGACATGAGCGGGTCTCTGGGTCGTTTCTCTGGGGCAGGCTGGGGGAACCAAGAGAGCTTCCCTGTAGGCAGTGGGAGTCCCTTGCGGCCAGGCTGCGTGAGTGTGTGTTCAGGGTCCTGGAATCTGACCTGCAGTGTTTCAAGAGGCACCAGGGCCATGGCCTCCTCGGGAAGCTGCATGGTACTGTAGGTGTTCATCAGGACCTCAATGGTCCTTGGAGACTCGCACCAGCGCTCCAGCACCTGGAGGAAGCAGAGAAGCATCAACGATTCCAGGGTTCCCGTACACCTCAGGTCCCCAGCCAGTCCGCACAGGATGACAAGACAGCGATAGAACAGCTGCTGGGGGTTGAAGTCCTAATCCCCAGTACATGTAAATATGACCTCTTTAGAAATAGGGTCTTTGCAGTTGTGATCCAGGTAAAATGAGGTCATCAGGGAGAGGATTCAGAGGGAAGGGATGAGGCCAGCAGAGGCCTGGTAGGATCGAGTTGGAGCCAGATTCATTCTGTCATGTGTTCATTTAGTAAATATTTACTGAGGGCCACCATGGGCTGAGCCCTGGGGACCCTGCAATGAGAATGACAGACAGACAGTTGCTTGTCAGCTGGGAGCTTCCATTTCAGTGGGAGAAAATAATATAAACGCATAAACAACCACTTACAGATAAGCCGTTACAGTGAAAAATAAGTAGACTTGGGGACTGTGTTGGGAGGGTGCTGTCTAGACGGGCGGTCGAGGAAAGCCTCTCTGAGGAGGTGACCCGCTGCAGGGGTCTGGGAGCCATGCTGGGAGAGCAGCCCGTGCCAGAGACTGTCCACGGGGAAGGAAAGACAGCCGCACCCGCCTGGATTCACGCAGATGCCATCATACTCACCCAAGCCTGCGAGTATGAGCTCGAAGCAGGTTTGTGCTTCATTCACTCCATCTCTGGCTGAGTCTCAAGCTATAGGCAGTGGCCACAAACCCTTTATAAAATCCGAGGACGGCTAGGTACCATCTCTCTGGCAGCGCTCCCGCACGTGACACCCCCGCTCTCCACACACACTTGCATGCAGCATTAGGGGCTTTAAAACCCCTGCCTACAAGGAGCCCCTCTTGCCTGGCAGGCTGGGAGTGCTGCATGGGCTGGGTGCTGCTGGGCCGTGGGAGTGGGGCCCCTGGGCAAAGCATCCCACACACCTGGAGCCCCCTCTGCGTCTTGCCCTGCATCTGGGCAGTGCTCACTGGGGCTGCCCCGTCCCGTCTGCCCAGAACGGGTCTCTGATTTACTCCTCCTCAGATCTAGGAAAGAACAGGCTGGTCACAACTGTCTGCTGTTCGGGAGGGGTCTCTGTGCCTCCCTGCCCACGCTGATTCCTGCCTCTGTCCTCTGCCTGGAATACCTGTGTCTTCCTCCTCCTCCATCTCCAAGCCCTGCCCATCTCAAGTCCCCTCCGCTCCGGGAAGCTTCCTGCGGCTGTTCAACCCGCATCTCTCTCTCCCTACGTAGGGAGGATGCCCAGCAGCTTTCCCACACGTTAACTTAGAACAAGAGCTAACAGGTGTTGAGCACTAACTCTAGGTTAGGCCCTGTTGTAAGGGCTTTATGTGTATGAGCTCGGGTCTCACACTCACCCCATGAAGCAGGCGCACTCCTATGTCCCCGTGTTACATACGAAGAAACTGAGGCCCAGAGAGATTAAGCCGCTTGCCAGGGGTCACGTGGTTAGCGTGCCAGGCTCCAGAGCCTGCACCCTTGGTCGTCACTTACTTCCAGGTTTGTTGGGAGAACTGAAAGCGTCCGAGCAGCAGGTACCACACCGTAGAGTGGCGTCTGGTGGTGGTCAGGGCTGTGCTCGCTCCTGCTGTTACCCACGGGGCTCCTACAGCTTATCACTGTTCGCTAGAGACTGTATTACATGCAAGGAACATGCGTTCAAAGCGTTCCAGTGACTTGCCTATAGTCACAGGAACAAGCATCAAACCAGACCCCGGCTCCAGGCTTCCTGGGCACCCAGTGGCTCCTGGAGAGCTGGCTGAGGCCGGCAGTGATCGCAGATGACTCCTTGCAGGGAGACAGGCGCCTCAGCCAAGCGTGGAGCAGCTGCAGATTGTAGGAGACGATGGCAGACTCCTTCCTGAACTTTTCAATCACCTGGGACACGGCACCCAAATGAAGGGGAGGAATGGGGCACTTGGCTGTGCTGGCCTCCTTGATCCCTTAGGCAGGGCAGATCGGGGTTGGGGGCGGGGGGCTGGCAGTAGGGTCCCGGGAAATCCTTTTGCCGTTCTGCCTCCTCCTCCCACCCCCTCCCCGAAGGGGAAATCGTTAGCTGTCAGAGCCACCGTCAGATTACAGGGAATTGCTCGTCTCCTAATTATCTGGTGTTAATAGGAGATTAATTAGTGTTAATTGTTGATTTTCTTGTATTTTCCCAAAGGGGAGACCAATCTGCCGAACTCTCGGGCTGTTTAATTATTTGGTCTTGCTTAGGAATCTAGACAGATGCTTCTAGGTTTGTGAGTGAAGGGGAAAGGCAGGAACGGGAGAGGAGTGCCCAGGACCAGGCAGGGCCAGACAGTTCAAGCCCCGAGCTGGTGCAGAGGGATCTGCCCACAGCCTGCTACCCTGTATCCGTTCTGACCCAGCTCCTCAGAGAACAGCGCTCCCCGCCCCACTCCCAGCACCCTCTGCGACATTACATGGCCCCCTCCAGCTACGACGCAGTATGGGACAGGGCTCCCTGCCAGGGCATCGGGGCACAGGTCTTCAAGTTGAACCCACTATGGGAATACTGTATGTTAATAAAATGAGATACAGCCAGGAAATTGACAGTGGAAGGCTTTTTCCTCTGGTGCCAGGATAGCGCTGCTGGTCTGGGTGATGCCTGTCCTGCTAAGCTCTCAGAAACAAGGACCGTGTCTGTCTGCCAAAGGTCAGGAGGCTTTGACCCTCAAGACCCAGGCTCATCTCTCTGCCCTAGAGGAGCCTCTCCTGTGCACAGAGTGTCTCACTGAACGGATCCCATTGCCATGCTGAGCTTCCTGCATGCTTCTCTCATCAGCTTACTCCCCAGACGAAGAAACAACTCCCTGAGGCTCACATCAGTCCTGGCTCCTGTCTTTTCAGATGCATGATCATCTGACCGCCTGCCCTCAGTCCCCCTTTATCACACACGCACACATGTGTGTATATATGTGTGTATGCCCACACTTGTGTATGCACGTGTGGGCACATGTATGCATACACACACACACACACACACCCCTCCTGCTGGTCTTCGTCCTTGCCTTTGCCCCCTATTGGGCTTTGCTTGCATGATGAATGAAAGGTGAATAACTGATTCATGTGCTCGAGTGTTGGAGGCTGCATCCAGAGCGAACGCGAACAGGTCTGAGTCTCCCCATCCCTTCACCCTCACAGCCCTCCCTCTGGCCCCAGCCCCATACCTTCGGGAGGGCCCCAGGCCAGACACGGACAGCACCGTGGTTGAGCAGAGCTCGCACTGTGTGCTCTGGGCTCTGGGCCAGGGCCGCAGCTGGGCCCTGCAGAGCGCAGTGCAGGGCCGTGTGTCCCCCATAGTCCATGGCGTTGGCGCTGACGCCGCAGGATAGGAGCAGCTCCACGACAGTCGCATGGCCGCGGCGACAGGCCAGGTGCAGGGGCCGTCGCTTGTCCTGGTCAGCGGCATCGGCATCGGCTCCGGCCGAGAGCAGCAGACGGCAAAGCTGGAGGCAACGGGCGGTGGTGGTCTCGGCATCGGCGGGGGACATGCAGCGGACGTCACAGACAGCCAGCAGTGGGGTCGAGCCTTCGGCATTACGGGCATTAGGGCATGCCCCCCGTCTCAGAAGCAGGTCTGCCAGCTCCACGTGGCCCAGCCGGGCAGCCACATGCAAGGGGGTCTCCTCCTCCTCCTCAGACCGACCATCCACTTTCGCCCCAAACCTCAGGAGCAGTTCTGCACACCTGGGAAGGGCAAGACGGTAGTGGGGAGGGAAATAGGGTCCCCCACTCCTACCAGTCTCCTCATCCGGAAAATGGGGATAATTGCTAATACCTAGACCTCATGAAGTTGTGCGCAGCCTGATGCCTGGAAAGGCCATGACAGCAGCCCATGGCGGGGAGAGTGGGTGGTGATGGGACATGGCAGCCCATTGTATTATCCTGCCCACCTTTCTATATGTTTAAAAGTATCCATAAGAATTTTTAAAATACTTCTGTTTACTGGGGAAGGGAAAGGATGATTCTCACCGGGTGTGGTCTCCATGAGGCTGGGTAGAACATGCCAGAACTAACAATGTGGGACTGTATAGAGTCGTGCTGCCCAATACACTGGCCGCCAGCCACACACGGCTGTTGCGCACTCGGATTATGACCACGCCTGATTGAGATATGCCGTGAGTATAAAATACACACAAATTTCGAAGACTTGGTACAAAAAAGGACATAAAATATCTCATTAGTTCTTTATATGGATTACATGCTGAAGTCACAACGTCTTGGATATACTGGGTTAAGTAAAAGATATTATTAAAGTTAATTTCACCTGTTTCACAGATATTTGTACACCCACGTTCACAGCAGCGCTATTCGCAACAGCCGAAATGTGAAAGCAGTCTAAGTGTTCATCCACAGGTGAATGGATAAAATGTAGCATCTATGGACACTGGGATCTTATTCAGCCTGGAAAAGGGAGGGCATCCTGACGCCTGAGGCAACATGGATAAACCCCAAGGACATGGTGCTAAGTGCAAGCAGCCATCACAAAAGGACAAATGCCCTGTGATTCCCGCATATAAGGGCGCCTGGGTGGTGCAGTCCTTAAGCGTCTGCCTTCGGCTCAGGGCGTGATCCCGGCGTTTTGGGATTGAGCCCCACATCAGGCTCCTCCGCTATGAGCCTGCTTCTTCCTCTCCCACTCGCCCGCTTGTGTTTCTCTCTCTCTCTCTTAGTCGAATAAATAAATAATCTTAAAAAAAAAAAGAATAGTCAAATTCTAGAAACCAGAAGAATGGCAGTTGTCACAGGCTGGAGGGAGAGAGGAAGGAGAAGCTGTTGTTCAGTGGGGACAGAATTTCAGGTTGTTTTTGTTTGTTTGTTTGTTTGTTTAAGATTTTATTCATTTACTTGAGAGAGCACGAGCAGGGGGAGGGGGAGAGAGGAGGAGGGGCAGAGGGAGAAGCAGACTGAGCAGGGAGCCCAATGAGAGGCTCGATCATGACCTGAAGGCAGATGTTTAACCAACTGAGCCACCCAGGTGCCCTAGAATTTCAGTTTTATAAGATTAAAAACGTTCATGAGAAGGATGGTGGTGACAGTTGCCTGACAATGTAAAATAAACCTGCTTAGTGCCATTGGACTGCATGCTTAGAAATGGTCAAGATGATAAATTTTACATTATATGTATTTTACCACAATTTTAAAAATTAGTTTCATCTTTTTCTATTTTTTTTAAGATTTTATATTTAAGTAATCTCTACACCCAACGTGGGGCTTGAACTCACAACACCGAGCTCAAGAGTCACACGCTCTACTGACTGAGCCAGCTAGGTGCCCCATTGTTGTTCACTTTTTTAATAAGGCCACTAGAAAATTTAAAATTACATACGTGGCTCACATTGTATTTCCATTGGGACACACTGGTATAGAATACGTCTTTGACCATAATAAGCCAATGGAGTCTGCTGAAGGATGATAGGGTTAACAGGAGGTTAACCAGCTGACGATGAGAGGGATACAAATTTGGCACCATTCAGGAGCAAGATGGGAAATTTGTCAGGTGTGTAGTCAGTAGAGAGAGGGTCTCTATTGTGTGTGCATAGATTTGCCGAGGCTCCCTTTGCCAGGATTCCACGCTCACCAAAAAATGGAATGAGGGGGTCCCTGGGTGGCAACGTGTCTGCCTTCGGCTCAGGTCATGATTCTAGGTTCCTACGATTGAGCCCCACATGCGTCTCCATGCTCAGCGGGGAGTCTGCTTCGCCCTCTCCCTCTGCCTGCCACTCTGCCTGCTTGTGCTCTCTCTCTCTCTATCAAATAAATAAATAATTTTTTAAGTGAGGAATCATCCCCCAAGGCTCCCTACACATAGGGCATAATTATTTGTGTCATAGTAAAGGAATTTTCCCTACAGTAAATAATACATTGAAACATGGGTATATCTATCAGTTTCTTGTGAGTTTAGTTAGTTGAGCTCCATCCCTAGGCCCACTTATCTGGGAGTACCTGCCAATAGGGAAATGCCAGACCTGCGCACAGGGATCAATGCATGCCCTAACTGGGGGCTGCTTTCCTTTCCAGACTATCTGGATCACTCCTGGACTGTCAGCTCCCTGAGGGCGAGGTTATGCCGCAGTTACTGTTGTGCTTAGCACAGGGCCTGGAACACAGGATAGGCTCAGAAAAATGAACACTTTACAGTATACCACCTCCCCATAATGGATCCAGAGAACTTCCCAACACGGGCTATCCCTCTGGGTCCCTGCCACAGTCCTTTTACACCCCTGGGGAAGCAGAAACTGTCCCAAGAACAGGCCATTCCGAAGTTCCAGGGCCAATGGTAGATGACTCCCCAGCTGAGCCGAGCTCAGCAAGCCTGCCAGCCCCCCCCCCATGCTCGCTTACCCTCCCTGAGGTCATCGCCCTGACTCCCCTAGAGTAGAAGGGGGCTGGGCTGAGGGGTCACTCACTCAAGGGAGCCGGCCCCCTGGCAGAGGTGCAAGGGGAGTTTCCCATCCTGGTCGGGGATGTTGGGGTCGGCTCCTGCCACCAGCAGCACGTGGACGCAGGCAGCGTGGCCCGCAGCACAGGCCTCGTGCAGGGCGGTGCGGCCCCCAGGGGCGCTGTCTGGCCTTGCCCGTCGCCTCAGCAGCAGCTGCAGAACTTCCGTGTGGCCCCGGCTCGCGGCCACGTGCAGCGGCGTGGTCAGCTCCTCTTCGTACGTCAGAGACCAGAGTCCTAGGGAGAGAGGGGACGTGGGTCTCAGACCCTGGAGGGAGGCGAAGAGCGGCCAGGCAACAGAGGAGGTGGGCAGAGGCTGGGGCGAGGGAGCCCAGAGCTCTGTCCCCAGCCTCCCCTGTCCCGCTCAGACCCCCCCCCCCGGTGCCCCTGGCCCGTACTCAGAGCGCGGATGTTGAAGCGGAAATCCCTCCATCGCTCTGGGTCGCTGGTATCAAAGATGGAATCTGGAGCCAGGCCATTGCCGGAGTCGGCGAGGATGCGGGAGACCGAGCCCACGTCCCCAGCCAGCACTGCCTGCCAGTAGGCCAGGGCAGGTCCCGAGGCCGTCCGGGTGATGATGGCTCCCGGGCCAGACTCCGGGTGTTCTGCAGACCCTCTGTCGGGCTTCTCCACCAGCCTGGCACAGAGGGCATGTCTGTCACTGGGGGGTTCTCCCTGCCCCCTGCACTCTCCTGGGGACCAGCTCATGAGGACAGAGTATGAGCATGTGGGAAGAGGAGTGGGGGAAGGAGGGGCAGGGGGTCAGAGGCAGACAGAGGGAGAGGAGGAGGGAAACACGGACAGGTGGAGGGAGAGGGTCTCTGTGTCCCTGAGCTGAGCCTGACCCGGCCACGCAGCTCAGCAGAAGCTATTCTGGGCTCCGCATGACTTCATTCCTGGGCCAAGGCTTAGGCAAGCCTCTGGGTAGGGGAGAAGTAGCCAGGGGGTTCTCGTTTTCCTCAAGCGCTTGGTAACTCTGTGTCTGAGAGGGCCAGCCCAGGCCCCTGGCCCTCCCTCCACCCCCGCAGTCCCTCACCCCTCTGGTGGCTGCTCCAGCGAGGCTCGGCAGCCTGGGACTCCAGCAGCAGGTCGGCTGTGCTGTGTGGGGGAAATAGCTCCTGTAATCTTGCCAGGTCTCCGGTGTACAGGGCATTCTGCAAGGCCATGTCACGGCACAGTAGCGGCGACCGCCGAGTTGGCTCCCAGGCTGGGCGGGACTGGGACCCCCAGACCCGGCAGGCCGGGGCGGAAGGAAGGCACCCCAGACGGCGTCCCCAGTGGGGAGGGGAGCTCCTTCCCCCAGGCATAGCCAATCTCTGGGAGAGAGGGAGCCAAAGAAGCGGGACTCGGGAGAGTGCCACTGGCCGACTGGTCAGGCAGGCGCTGGGCCCGAGCCAGGCAGAGGCCGAGTGTGGGAGGGGCAGGGGAGCACACATAGGTCATGCTGCAAATAGCCCGGCTGTCCTAGCTGTCAGTCCCAGGGCAGGCGGCCTCAGGCTGGAGTGGGCATTAGGGAGGAGCTGGAGAACAGAGTGAGGACCGAGCCCTCCAACCCCGAGTTCACCCTGGAGTTGACGGCCCTCCCGGTTGGAGGGATCACCCAGATCGTGGTGGCCAACCTACAATTTCACAGGTAAAGGAAAATGGAGCCTGGGTGTGGGAAGTGATTTGCCCAAAGTTTGACAACTTGTGGCAGATCCGGGACTAGAATGGGGGTGGGGTGGGGTGAGGGCTCTCAAGCTGCCATTTCATACTCTGGTCGTCTATCATGTGCTTCACCAAGCCAGCCTCCAACGGCCTGGGCTCCGATCCCAGAGGGAGGGCATGTGGGTGCCGGGCGATTTTCCCTCCCCTCCCAAATGCCACTGATTAGCCCTGCACCTTCCCCCTCCCAAATTCAAGGAAAGGGTTCACGGTAGTGATAAATGGCAGAGAAGGCCCCACTCCATGAGGCTTTCCTTCCAGTGTTCTCTGAAAGACAGACTTCTGCCTGGGGGAGAGGGCTCAGCCCACGGACAGCAGTAAAAACTCCCAATGCCCACCCTGGGTGCTGTCCCCCATCTCCACTCTCTACCTGCCAACAGTTAGAGGGGTCTCAGTTGGGGAGTGAGAAGGAGAAAGTGGTTTTGCCCATTCAGGTATGTTAGGATAACGAGACTACTTTCATTTGGGGAGATAAACAAGAAAACAGAGAGAAAGAGAACTTAAAACCCAGCCCCTGGGCAGCCCACCACGGGCCCTGGGCCTGCCCCAGCCCCAGTGGTCTCATCTCGTCTGGCTCTCGTCGGCCTCTATGACCTGCCGAACACACGTTGACTTCTATTCACACACTCTTCACTGCTTCTTCTGAGAGAACGCTGGGGCTCCCAGCCCTCCGTGGCACGACTGTCTCTCGCTCCCTGAGCTTCCCTTCCCTCCAGTGCCCCCAACTCTTCCCTCCCCAGCAAAGGGGACCCATCCACTCTCTGAGGGACAGACTCTGGGTCAGAGGAAGGAGAGCAGAGCCTGGGCAGGTAGGTGGGGGGGGGCAGGGGGTGTTTCAGAAAGATGTGGAGACCACTCACAGAGGGACTGGCTCTACCAAGGGCCCTTGATCTGACCACCTACTACACCCTTTCTCCCTAGAACATAGATGCCTAAGAGTCCTCACCCCCCTGACACACTTTTGTAAGGATAATCAAACCCGAGAGTACCAGGGACCTTGGAGGCTTGTCCAACCTCTCCTCATTTTACAGGTAAGGAAACTGAGGCCCGGAGACAGGAAAGGTCTGTGTAAGACCATACAGGGAGTTAGTTCTGAGATGGGGCTTCCACCAGGGGCTGCTGACTTCCAAACTTGCTCTTTCCTTTTTCCAGACTTACCATAGACCTTCCTTTTCCCTTCTCGTTTTCCTTCTTTCTTTTCCTATTTTTCTCTCTTAAAAACCCCAAGGAGGAAGAGAGCTGGGGAGTCAGGACAGGAACCAACAGGAGATGAAGACACGGGTGGGGTCAGAGGACAAGGCTCTGGGGCCCAAGGGTGAAGGCTGTGAGTGGGTGAGGACGGAGGGCCAGCAGGGATGGGGCGGGAGGGGGAGGCTGGGCACAGGCAGGGGGCACAGAGCAGGGGTGGGAAGCACAGAGACGGACAGAGAGAGCTGCTCCCTGAGCTGTGTGGATGTTTATGCCTCTGCCCCTGGCCCTCCACCGGCCGGGCGCCACCCCGTCCCCCTGCCAAGCTCGGGCACCCTGGCCTCAACCATCACTTCCTTTTCTTCTTCTCCTTCGCCAGCTTGGCTTCCTCAGCGTCCTGGTCCTCGATGAGTTTCACCCTCCTCTTGCCCAGTGGAGTCTTGAGGAGGGGGGAGGGGGGAGGGCATGGGCTCCACCCCCGGCTTCTGCCCCCTGACCTCGCCCTCCCCTTTCCACAGACATGCCCTCCGTGCCCTCTGCAGCACCAGCCGCCCGTTCTCCTCTCTTCCCCGGCTCAGGCGTCCTGCTAGAGCCCCAGGTTCCCTTGCTCCCCACCAAATACTCCAGACCATGGAGTCAGCCACGTCAAGGGCAAGCCCTCTCTGTGACGCTCCTGCGGCCATCCAGACACCCGGGGGCCCTGGTGGGCAGCGAGTGAGGCAGGGAAAGTGGGTGTCAGCGGGCACCAGCACCAATCACAGGTTCTTAACACCCAGGTGGCACTTTCAGACTCCTGCCCTTGAGGGCAACAGGTGAGCCCACATGCCCTTCTCTGTGATTTCTTGTCCCCTTCCCAGCTAAGCTCCATGGGGAGCAGAGGGAGGGGTCTCAAGGGGCTTCAGAGGCCTGACTCCCTGGTTAGTGCTGGCCCGCTACCCTCTCTCCTGGCCTCCCCGCTACCCCCACCCCCCAAAGCCTCACCTTCAGGGACTCCTCCTCTTCCCTGTACACCGGCCCCAGCTTTGCCAGGTGCCCCAGGAACTCTGAGGCCACCAGGGGCCGCTTGGACAGCTGCAGAACCCGCCGCTCGGTCAGCACTGAGTGGATGGCTTGGAGAATGTGACCGGGTGTGTAGCCATCGGACACCTTGGCCAGGGCACTGATATCTAGGTTCTGGGTCACCTGGACTCCCCGGGCCTCTATCATCTGCCTCCAGAGCACTGCAGGCATTGGGAGAGGACACAGGGCAGGGAGCGGCGGCAGTGAGGTCTGCGCTTCCGGAGAGCGGCTCTGTGTTCATCAGTGCCTCTCCTCCCAGGAGGGTGAGAATCATCCTCTCCACTTCACACGAGGAAATGAAACTCAGGGACTTATGCGGCCTGCCCAGTCCACAGAGCCAGGCCAGGACCCAGGCCCCTGGGCTGTTGGTCTAGCTGCCCTTCGCTGCCATGGAGGCACCGTCTCAGAGCAGCAGTGGGCAGGGGAAGAAAGGCGAGCAGGCCCCGGCAGGCGTGGTCCCTGGATCCCTTGTCCCCGTCCCCACGTCACAGGGTCTCACCGTAGCGAGAGGCGTAATCGGGCCGCGGCATGAAGAGGATCCGTTCGTAGGTCCGGCACAGCCCCTTCATCTCCGCCAGCTGCGGCTGGTCAGTTGTCCCTATCAGCATCACGCGGTCTCCTGGGCTCAGCAGTCTCAGGGCCTTGGTGAGATCCTTCTTTATTCGCTTCGGGTCCATCTGCTCTGGGGAGGGGCGGGGGGAGAGACACGTGGCTTCTATGGGCTTCTGAGTTCTCTCGGAGCACATGCCCGCTCTCAGCCTCATGTGGACACTGGGATACGGCCAGGGGCAGGCCAGTCCTGCTTCCAGGATAAGGAAAAGGCAGCAGGAGGACAGGGAACTTGTCCAAGGCCCCACGGCAGGTGAGGTTTGGAGTTGACTTGAACAAGCCCAAGCCAGCCTTGCCATGGCTCCCGCTGCTGCCCAGGTCCCCGCACCTCCTTCTCTTCTTTTGGGACCCTCTTATAGAAATTCTTCTCGGCATTCCCAATCCAGATCACAGACGGCTGTAAGAGTCGAGCCACCTGGACAGGTCAGAGAATAAAAACCTGATGTCAGATGTCCCTGGGCAAGGGTCACCTCCCCGCCTGGTCCAAGGGCTGGCCTTGGAGCTCTGGCCCCCACTTCCTATGTGCCGCCCCTCTCGGCCTGCAGCCTTCCACCACACCTCCGTGTGAACAGAGTCCCCATCCTCCCTGTGTGAGGAGGCTGCATATTAAGCCTCATCTCTACCATGAAAGAAACTGCTCTGCTCCCCACTTCCCCCCACGTCCCCCATCCCCAGGGCTTCAGGAATCCACAAGCTCCTAGCAGGGGCTGGTAGGGAGACCTCACCAGCTCCTGAAATCACACCAAACAGGGAGATGGGTGACCAACTAAGCATAAAGCCCACCCTGCTCTGTGCGCACAGCCTGAGAACGAGAAGTGCCAAAGTCGGGGGACCCAGACCTTGAAGACGATATGCACTATCATCTGCACCCCCATCTTGCCAGGATATTTGCCCTGCAGGTTGCCAGGTGACAGGTCAAACAGGTTGGCACCAGTTTCTGTGCACACGGCCTTGACCAGCATCTTCTTCCCCATGCCAGAGGGGCCCACCAGGAGGATGGAGCGGATGAGGGGAGCCATGGAGTGTATATCTGGGGAGCCTGAGAGAGGAAACAGGGGCCAGAGGCAGGCAGTAGGCTGGTAGAGGACCGGCCTAGAAGCCATTGTGTGAGGTGAGGCCAAAGGCCCAGGGCTGGGTGGGAAGAAGTTCAGATCCTGGCTGCACTGCCGTCCCCCAGCGTGTGAACTGTCCGCTAGGCAGCACGCTGAGAGAGGCAGCCCAGAGGACTTCCAAGGGCTTCCCGGGTCTGATTATGAAGAGCTATATGCAGGATCAGGAGGGAGCCTTCTATCCCCTTCCAATACCCCTTCTGTTTTCTGTACCATCTCTTTCCACTTCTGGATGATGAAGGAGTGGAATTAAAGGGCTTATGACCAACTGCTTCAGAAAAATCCTGGTCTTCTGGGAAGGGGACAGACTATGGGATATCACTTGGGTTTGGGTAAGGGGCCAGAAAAGTGGACTCCTCAGTAGGTCAAGGGTCCACATGACTTCTGGGGTGGCCCAGTCTGGGTGTGACCTCCAGCAGGGCCTGCGGAAGGCAGGAGGAGTCCAGGATGCGTCCATGGCACAGGGGAGATGCCCACCTCAGCCACCCTGACACGCACCCCAGTTCCCCCAAGAGCCACCTGCCAGCGTTGGCTCTTCCCGCTCCCCAGGGCATCTCACCAAGCCGAAGGATCCCATACAAGGCCACGTTCTGTCGTATGTCAAACAGGGAAGGCATAGGCAACTTCTTGGCCAGATTCAGAATGGATCCAAGATAGAGGTAGTCACCTGGGGGGACAGGTGAGTGGCATCTGCCGGGGCAGGGCCAAGAGAGAGCCACGTGAGGAGAAGGCTCACTGCAGGGGTGGTAGCCAGCCACGGGGAGGGCCGTGGCCGGGCACCGGTCCTCAGCCTGGGAGCAGGCTCTGGGGAGGGGTCTTACCGATGTAATCTTTCAAGGCCACTGTCTCGCTCTTCCTTAGAAAGCCAAAGACAACGAGCTCTTCAAACAGAGAGTCCACGGACCTGTAGAGGAGGGCCCCCAAGGATCAAGGGACGTGGAGGCAGAGATGAGTGGCATGGTGCTACAGGCTTGAGGTAAAAAATACCCATAGTGCCACTGGACAGCCAGCACCAGAAGACACAGCACCTACCCACAAGCCAAGAAGGCCGTCTGCCCACAGTGGGTGCTCTGTGGGTTGAGTGGGGTGTGAGAAGGACCAGTGCCCTCTGCGACCCCTCAGTCTACTCATGGCCCAAAGTTCCACCATCAGGACCCAGTCATTTGGGCAACATATCACCCTCTTTCTAGAAATCACATTGGATGTATACGCTCCCTGAAGGCGTGGCCGTTAAAGCAGCGACATCAAGTGCTCGAGACCCACTTTACCAAAGAAGTCAGTAGACAGGAACCACTGGCAAGTTCCCCAAGGCCCCAGAGTGGCTTCCAGGGGGAGATGGCTTTGGTGGGGAGAGCTGATTAAGGCAAAAGGCTGCAGGGGGGACGGGAAGGAGGGAGCACTGAGGACAATCCCCCACTCACATCTTCCCCTGCACCATCATTTTCAAAACACTTTCTTATGCTTCTATTTGATCCTCACAGCTACCTTGTGGGTTTGGCAGAGTGGGCACTTGGTTAACGAGGACAGGGAGTCAGAGAGGTTAAGTGATTTTCTCCAGGTCACAGAGCTACAGAACCAGGATCGGAAGTCTGATCAGTCCTGGGCCAGGGTTGCTCCACGATAACGTAAAGGGTCTGCTACCTGTTTGGGGTCAGATCTTTTTCCTTCTTCTTCTTCCCAGCTTTCTTCCCAGTCTTTTTCTGGTTGGAAACAAGCACACGGGCAATCGTCCTCCGGTCCTTGTGTCCCCTGCCGTGTGCGCGTCCGTGTCCCAGCCATTGCCCCTCATCTTGCCTTTGGATGCTTCAAGGGTCTCCCCTCCTCCCTGTCCACGGCCAGGCGCAGGCTCTTCAGCTCTTGACGCATCAGCTCATCCACCTGGGGGGACAGCGGGAGCGCGGTGGGGCAGCCAGGGGCTGGAGAGGACAGATGGGAGGGGTGAGGCCTGGGGCGGGGTGGACAGGAGGAGGGCAGCCTCAGAGAAGAGCGAGACTAGCCCAGGGAAGGCAGCAGGGGTGCCCACCGACAACCTTCTGGCACACCCTTCTGGGACCTGCAGGCTTTGCCCTTCTCCCCCTGCCCCTGTCTCCCTGCACCGGTCCACACCCAGTGCCCTCGCCTGGCATCGACGTGGGGAGAAGCTCCAGGATGGGGTCAGCTGGCTTTCAGTTGAAGCCCCAGACCCACCCTTCAAAGTCTGTGTGGCGTGAGCAGTTGCAGGACAGGTCAGCCCGCGGTCTGACCTCAGGAAAATCATGGTGCCCCCCTCAGGGCTGCTGGAAAGGCCACAGGGTCTAATGCTCCCAAGGTGGGCCCTGTGGCCGCATGGCAGGAGCTCTTTAAGGGTTGCTGGGCAGGATGGCGGGTGTGACCCTGGCTCAGAGCCCCCTCCGCTGTGACCCCGGGGAGAGAGGGACCAGGGAGACGCAGAGGTTGATGGGGCCCGAGATGGACCGAGCTGGAGCTAGAATGACACAGAAAAGGCAGTGCATAGAGGCTGCTGGAGAGGGGCAGGCCAGGGGCTGGAGGGGAAGAGCCCGAAGCCGTGGAGGCCTGGGGGTGGGGGGAGGGCCCTGAGCCAGCTCGCTCACCTGTATCCGGATCTCATTCTCTACTTCCTTCCTCTTCTCCACCCGGAGCGCCTCGGCGTCAAAACTCTGTTTCGGGTATAAACTCCCATACTGGTTCTTCCACACATCTAACCGTGGAGAGATGGACAGAGGAATGACGGTCAGAGTCGCAGGGCACCCACACACCCGGCCAGGAACCTGACCCAGGCTGGTGCCTCCATCCTCACAGGGCTGTCTGGCACTGCTTCTCCCCAGACCACCGAGGCCTGACCCCAAGGCATAACTCCCCCACCCAGGGAATCGCGCTCCACGCTTCTGTCCCCCTTTGACACCCTCCCCTCGGCCTGCATATCCACACCCCCACACTGCCACCGCACGATCCCAGAGCACGTAGACCCACTTTCCCCAGGACCCAAGGTCACCCCAAGGCCCTCCCAAGGCCTGGACACTCTTCTCCAGCCCCCTCCCGCCTTACTCATGTACTCCTCATGCCCGGCATTAATCACGGGTATAAATCTGGATGGCCACACTTTCAGCATTGTGTCTGCTTCCTAGAATAGAAACATCCTTTGATCTCGACCCCTCATGGTCTCTGACCCTTACTCTCCTCCGACCAGCCCCCCACCGGCAATCTCTTCAGACTCTGTGCCCCCCTGCCCACTTGGTCCACATCAAGTAGGTGTTTACCCCTTTCCTGGTCTTCTCTTTCTTCCCTTTCTTTTGCTTCCTCTCTTTTTTCGCCTTTTCTTTTTCCGTATTATTCTCTTGGTCCTTTTTTTTGCTCTCCTGGATCTGTGCCTCCAGTTCCATTTTTACCTGTGACCAGTGATGGAAGACATTTCAGGGAAGACCAGTGGGATTCTACAGGAGCAAAAGAACCCAGGCCTGAAACAGGGGTGGACTGGGGTCACTCGTGGGGTCCAGATAGCTGAGAGTCCAGAGATGTCACTGGGGTCCAGGAGGAAAGAGGTGTTTCGATCAGTGCTGCTACTCTTTCTTGGCCCGTGGGGATTTGGAGCCTCAAGGAGTCTCACCAGACATGCTTTCTCTCCCTGGCCAAAGATGTCTTCTCTAGACACGGGCACCCCCTCCCCCGCCACGGAGTCTTGCTAGGTACATGTATATCCTCCAGCCATATCGACCTCCACTGAGGCTGACCTTCCCCCCACCCTACTGCCCCCCTCAGTTTACACTCAGTACTGGCTGGAACCTCAGACCCCGCCTACCACAGAAAGTCTCCTGTCTCCACCTATAGGGTACCTGTTCTGGAGTCTTGTCTGCAAAGATCAGGTAGGATCCACCTAAAGACTCGTCTGGATAATCAGGGAATCGACCAGTAAGGGCGCTAAGTAAACATAAAATGGTCAGAGAGATGAACAGGTGGGTGGATGGACAGATGAATGGCTAGATGGATGGATGGATGGATGGACGATAGATGGGTGGATGGATGGATAGAAGAATGGGTAAATGGATAGATAGTTAAATAGAGGCCAGAGGAAGAAGAAAGAAAAAGGACTAGGGGGATAAAGGACAACAGGGAAGGAACAGAGAGTTACAGATTAGAAAGGAGAGACTCCTCAGGGGGTATCCATGGATGTTTTCCCATCTAGTTTTGGCATTTTCTCTTGCATCCAGGGAAATGAGAAGTCATGGGCAGCGATGGTCCTGTGGGTTGGGGGCCCCAGGTTTAAGTCAGGGGTTTGAGCAGCAAGGGAAGGGGGATGGGAGTGGATGGAGAAAAGGGTCCAGTCTGGTCTAGAGAACAGACAGGTGTGGGGACATGGTGGTGAGGACGGAAAGAGGGGTTGAAGGTTGGGTCAGCTGAGGCTGGAGACACTGACTGGCATTCAATAAACCACTGTCGGATTTGCTCCTTCAATTTCTCCTTCATGTCAGGCCCCTCTGTCTCTTTGAGAGCATCATGGGTCTTCACCATCGCCAACTGGAACTCTTCCTCCTTCTCTATCTGGTGGTTCCTTCGGATATCCTCCCCAAGGCCGGCTTGATATGAGACACCCGCATTCTCCACCTGGCTTGGTGGCGAGGGGAGCTGGGGAAGTGGAGAGGAGGCCCAGGGACTCAGGAGTGGGAGTGCGGAGGGTCCAGCCCCTGGCCTCAGGCACACACACCTGCCCCCCTGCTCCCCCAGCACCCCCGCACACGTGAGGCCCCGCATACACGCCCACACGGAACAACGGGCATGCCTGCATCAGGAGAAATTGTGTTTGGAGCCAAAACTCGCCTGTGTAAATTACTCTGATAATGAGTTTGCGAGATGCATCTGGGCTGGCCCCCCTGCCCGTTCCCCCCAGTACACCCTCCCCTGTGAGCCTCCGGCCCCAGCCCCCACCCACACCCCCGCCCCAGCGGCCGGTGTTGGCAGCCGCTCTCGCAGCCACTTTCCCGCCTCATTGGCTCCCAAATGTATTTTAAATATCACTCTGCGCAGAGACAATTACTGAAAACGCTGAGCTCACACTACTGATGGGCCCGGGCGGCCAGGCTCATTCCTCACCCACCACCATGCCATGCCCCCCCTTCCCCCCAAGGCCCGACCCTGGCCTCCCTCTGCCTGCTCTTGCCTCCTGGGGGTCCAGCTCTCTGAACCCCCAAGTCTGACCTCCACTCCCACGTTGTGCCCCCGATCCTTCCTTCCTTCTGAAGCCCCCAAGCCTCCAGCAATAGCCACCCTGGCCCTTGTCTCTGGTCCCTTCGGTGCCCCAGCCCAGCCTCTCCCCAACTCCCTTTCTCAGGAGGCCTTCACAGGCTCTACCCACTGCAAAGCTCCCTCTCAGGGATCACACCCCTCACCCCCACCACGGCTTTCTTTCCGAAGTCAGCAGAGACTAGCCTGAAGTAAGATCCAGCAGAGAGAAGGGGACAGAGGTTATGCGGGGAGTGGGGCCTGTTCAGCACAAATGCTGGGGGCTGCCCCTCTTACCACCCCCGCTCCCCTACCTGCACACTCCTGCTCACAGACCAGGTAACGCTCAGCTAGACTCCCTGCATAGCAGACGAGAAGCCAGTCTGGGTCCCTCAGAGCAAGTGGGGAGACTGTCGCCTGAAACGCTCTGCTGTGAGAGGGATATGCCCCCATCCCACCCTGGCCCCCATGGTTCTCCCAAAGGCTATAAGAGCCCTGGAGGGGGGCTCCCACCAGCCTTGTGGCTCCTCCCTCCTCTGGGTGCACCCACTCAGCCTCTCCTTCTGGCCAGGGGCATGAACAGGAGGTCCAGAATGCTCTGTGCTACAATCCCTCGTCCCACCCCGCATGTGAGATCCTCCCAAGGGTTTTAGAGAGGGAGGGGTACAAAGGGACGGGGCTTGGTGGTGGCTTTCTGGTCCTTCCCGCTCTTTCTCAAACCCTGAAGGATCCTTTAACCAGGGTCCCCAGGCCTGAACCCCTCCACTCATGCCAAGCACAGTCCCGAGCGGAGGGAGGTATGGGCAGTGAGGAGCTGTATGGGGGGCACAGAGGGACAAAAAAGAGGGGAGGGACCCCATGCACTAGCCCGGCTCGAGCTCCTGCCCGGGGTGAGGCGGGGGCTTACCATGCCAATGAACTCCATCTCCGTTCGCCGGTCCTGCTGAGTACGCTTCCTCTGCAGGTAACCCTTCCACACCTGGGGGGACACATGGGCCGAGACACACCCCCCACTGCATTTCTGCAGGGATGCGGCTTGTGTGATCAGCCCCAGGGAGAAGCAGCAGCCACTCGCAAGGAAAGGTCTGGCTAGGGGAGCTCTGGGGTGGGAGTTGGGGGAGGAGTGCCGGGGAGGACACCTCCCAGGGCAGCTTGTGGGCAAGCGGCACCCGGAGCAGGAGCAGTCCAGGACAGGGCAGGTCCGGTAGGCACCCACGCGGCCCAGCTCCAAGGCTTTGCTCCCTCAGGGGTCCTAGGAATACCCTCCTTCTCATCCCCACCCTCTAATCTGCTGTGTCTTTTTGAGGTCAAGTTCAAACACCACCTTCCCCCAGAAGCACTCCCACTCTCACTTCTCAGAATTCCCACACTATCTGGAATACACACTTGATCCCGCACCCCCCCCCCAGGCATGTAGACATCGGTCCTGTAAGGGCTGTGGAGCTCCCCTGATGAATTCCTACAGTTTTGACCCAAGGAAACTGAGGCTGGAGACAGGACAAGACAGGACAAGGGTCTAAGTGCCCATTTGGGCAAAGCTGAGACAGGGCCAGGGTTCCTGACTCCTTGCCCAGTGCTCTTCTCCCACGCCTCCGGCTACTCTCAGCTCTGAGAACTGCCCAGTACCAGTGGGGTGGGGGCGGGGCACTGGGCAGGGGGCACTGGCCAGGTGGGTTCTGTTCCGTAACAGAGCCTCAGAGAGCAGCCTCTGTGTCCGCAGTATTTCCATATTCTCAATGTTTAGCAACAGGGACAAAATGACTTGCTTTGGCTTTTACGGGAGGAGAGGGGCTCTCTCTTTGGGGCTAACCTTCCTCCTTGAAGGGCTTGCTTTAGCGGGCCCTGGCAGCAGGAACTGCTTCTCATCCGTGGGCCAGCCCAGCATTAGTACAGTCACCCAGATGCAAGGGACTCAGATGGGCATGCTCCGTGCACTGCTTAAAAATCTAAAAATCTAGGGACACCTGGGTGGCTCAGTTGGTGAAGTGTCTGCCTTTGGCTCAGATCATGACCCCAGGGTCCTGGGATTGAGCCACATGTTGGGCTCCCTGCTCAGCTGGGAGCCTCCCACTCCCTCTCCGTCTGCTGTTCCCCTGCTTGTGCTCTCTCTCTCCGTCAAATAAATAAATAAAATCTTTTTAAAAAATCTAAAAATCAATCCCATTTGGAGGGTATATATCTTCTTGAGTTATTATTTGTTAGTTGGTCAGTTTGCTTCTGGGTTTTGGTGGAAAAGAGTTCTAAGTTTCCTCTCTCGGGCTAGCAGACAGTTCCTGAGGCATTGAGGCTTGAGAGAGGAGCTGCAACAAGATGTTCATTGGAGACAGAAAGACCAGCCCCACACCAGCAGTTCTGGGCCTGCTTCTGGAAAGAAAAGGTGGCAAGGGACGCCCTGTGACAGGACAGGGCAGCGACCTCAGGAGTTACGATGCTGCAGGAGCAAAGGGTTCCCTTTCTGCACTGGAATTTTCCTAGGGCCCCTCCAGCCTCCTCAAGCTGGTAACTGCTACCAAATGGAGTAGGCCTGTGTCAGCAGGACTCAGGGATGAGAGAGGCCACACACACACACACACACACACACACACACACACACGGGGACAGCAAGGGCTGAGAGGTGCAGAATGGCTACCCGGAGTAGAAGAGAGGGGTGACCACCGGGATGGTAAGAAGGCCCAGGGACACCTAGGAATGGGGCTGGGTTTGCTGCAGCGGGGCGGATGGGATGCGATGATGTTATTTCCACGGTAAAGTAAAGGGTGACCCAGATGGCACAGACCTTGAGGACATCTGGATCACATCAGTTCTCAAACTCTGTTTCGTTCTTCACCATTCCTTTTACCTCAGCTGCCAGGAGTCTCAGGATCCATTTTAGTGACTCATCGTTAACAGTCTTACGAGTTTCCGGAATGACCATCTACTCTGTTCTGCTACCTTGTTATGGATCTTTCTCCCCTAATTTTACTGATCCTTCTCTTTCTGGGGCTTTTATAATATGTAGCACAAGATACAAGTTTATTAACTGACTAGGTCCCCAGTTTAGGATCTGGTTATGGGGGTAACAGAATCCAAGCACCAGCACCTCTGTCCTCAGTTGCTGAGCCAGGCAGTCTTCCTGGAAGAGGTGACTCAGCTCTGACTTTCCTCCTGAGTGCTGGGGGGTTACCTTCTGTACGGTGATAGCTGCTTCGTTCTGATTGAACTTGTGCCAACCGTCCTCTCGAATCTTCCGATCCTGCTCCTCTTTCCGAATCTCTCGCATGAAGGTGGCTCGGAGCCGGCCTTGCCTGGCCCGCTCAGCCCTTTGCAGTAAGATTATGGCCTCGGTCCGGTGCATTTCTGGAAAACCCTGGCCACAGCAGGGGCAAAGGAGCCGGAGAGGATGAGAGAGGGCTTGTATCCAGGCTAGCAGCTGGGACACCAACCACCAAAGGACATGCTGGGGACATGGTCCTCCCAAAGCATCTCAGTTCCCAAATCCTGTCCCCTATCTTGGTGTCAGAAGGTTTCAAGGAGCACGAGAGCATCTTTGAAGCAGGCCAGAGATTACCCAAAGAGCACTCTGAGGTGGGTAAAGGGCAGGGCAAGTCTCCTCTGTGTCCGGGAAGATGGCATCTCTGTTCTGGGAGGGGTATATGAGAGGAATCTGGGAGGGTGTCTCCCTGACTTACCCCCTCAGCGGTCACTGGCTCCATTCTGGACAGGATCTCTGCCAGCATCAGCTCTCGCTCCTTCAGAATGGTGGACTGCTCCAGCAGAAAGTATTTGGGGATTGGAACCTCCAGGTCTGCCTTTGGGACAATATGGGGGAAGGAGGGTCAGGACTCAAAATCCGGGCCATCTGGCTGATCCTACCATTTTAGCTGCTCATATAGACACTGGTGATGGTTTCCTTCATCCTAGAGCCCCAGGGTGGGAGATTTATGGGTTATGGGCAGCTCCCCCTGAGCTCATCCCTCTATCCCCCTGCCCCACCATGTAACCGAGTTGAATTCTGGAGGATCATGATAGTAATGGGCAGTGGTTCCAATCCTGACTGTGCGTCCGAATCAGCTGGGAAGCCCTTACGATGCAGACCCCTAGGCCCTCCCCAGACTACCAGCTCAGAATGGCCGCGGCTGGAGAATCTGCTATTGTTAGTTTGTTTTTTCAAGTCCACAGCTGAGTGTGATGCAGCCGGTCTGGAAACTCTGAGATTGCTTCCGATGGGGAGCAGTGAACCATGACCTTGGGGCCCACTGGAGACTGGTGCATTCACATCACCTTCGGGGCTTGTTAAAATGCAGGAGCAGATTACTGGGTTTGAGCTGTGGTCCGAGATTCTGCATTTCTAGCAAAGTCCTAGCAACACCGGTGTTGATGATCCAAGAACCATACTTTGAGAAGCAAGCCTCTAGGGAATGGTTTTCACCAAACCCCTGAAGTTGGTGGGTATTCCCAGCCCTGGGGGGCCTCCAGTCTGACTCTCTAGCGATCCCCCCAACGACTTGCATGCACTCCCTCTTCTGAAACCCTTGTCCGGACCAAACCCCATCCTCTGATCTGCACCGTCCTCCTTCCCTTGCAGAGGTCCTAACATCATGGTTGTCCTCGGGAGGTCAGGACGAGCTGTAGCCTCTCCCCGCCCTCCTGCCCCAGGTGGTGGAGGCGTGGCTCCGTGTCCGCGGGAGGTCAAGGCCACCCGCCTAGCCCCCCCCCACCCGCTACCCCCTCCGCTGGAGTGGGCGTGGCTCCGCTGCGTGGCCTGCGCGCACCGGGGTGAGCTTGAGGTCCTGCAGCACGCGGTCCAGGCAGTGGTATTCGCTCAGGTCTGCGCGCACCAGGTCGTCCTTGAGCTCCAGCACGCGGCCCGCCACGCTGTCCAGCAGCCGCCGCAGCAGCCGCCGCTTCTGCGGCTGTACCATCTGGTCGTAGAGGGTGTCGAACCGGCGCATCAGACCAAGATAGTACAGGTAGATCGACGAGAGCCTGTACTGGAAGGACTGCCGCTCCCTGGGGGACACGGGTTCGAGCAGGGGCTGCTCCTGGTCCAGCAGCTCTTGCAGGGTCACGTGCGAGGAGTCCCAGAGGCGTTGGTAAGCTCTGGAGGGGAGGGGAGACGGGGCAGCAGGCCTGGGGTGATCTGGGCCTCAGAGGAGTGGGGCAGTGAAGGGGGGTGGGGAAGATGGGCTCTGCCGAGGCTTTTGAGGAGTGTGAACTCGGGGTTCCAGAGGTGTGCAGTAAGGTTACTCATGGCAAGGAGGGGTCCTGGGGGGGCGTGAGGTGGCAGCGAAGAGAACACATGTCGCGGCCTGGAGCATGCGGGAGACTGGGATCACTGGGAGGAGGAAGGCCACGATGGATTAGCAAGGAGGATGAAGGATAGGCATGGCCCTTAGGGGCTCCCTGGAAGGAAGAGGCCTCTTGGAATCTGCAGTGGTTCCCTCCCGGGAGAGCGTGCAGCCCAGGAATGCTGCAGGGGTCTAGAATGGTGAGGGGGAAGGGGGGGTGCAGAGGAGTGTAGAGAAGGGTCCCTTCCCCTGATTCTGGAATCAGTAGTTCAAGGAAAGTCTGAGGAGGGAAAGCTGACCCCAGACAGGAGCAGCCAGGGGTCGCTGTGTGAATGTCTGGGGCCCAGCCAGGGCTGGCCCAGCCCAGAAACCCCGTCTCCCCATCATCCCTTCTCCCCACCCACCTGCCCCGGCCCTGGGGGCTCCCCTCGTGCTCTTCACTCACCCCTCAGACATGGTGCCCACTTCTCACAGTTCCCTTTTTGAGCTGTTCATGCAGTCCACAGAAACTATGGCTCCACCTTGACTCCACCCTCCCCCCCAAAGCCAGAACAGCCCAGTTTGGAGAGTTCCATCCCATTGTCTCAACGTTCTAAGGCTGTGAGGGGAGGGGGCAGCAGGTACAGGACTGGGGACCCTTATCTCGGAGGATGTTCCCATAGCAAGCCTTGGAAGGCTAGGGCAGAGCGTGGGGTCAGCCGTGGCTTCTTTTCTTGGAGGATCAAATAAAAAAGGAGTTGCTGTTTGAAGTCCCCCTGAGAGCTGTGAGGGTGTGGGTGAAGGTTAGCCCTAAAGGCATTCATTTTTCCAACCACACTTCTCAGCTGGAGGAACCCTGTTCTCCTTCATTCAGAGCCAGCCTCCTTGGCTTTCACTGATGACTGTCCTGGAGGCAGGTGTGATGTGAGGGGGAAGGGGCACTGGAGTTGGGGTCAGAAGGTCCGGGTTCAGGCCTTGAGGTCATGACCCCTTGAGATGTGCACAAGCACACCTGTTTCCCTGGGGTCTGATCGCACTTCACATGGTTCATGTGAACTGTGCCTGTGTAAAGAATGACATTAGAAAGAGTAGCAGATGGGAGCCGGTGGTCTTTGGGGCTCATTCTGAGCTGTCTGTGGGTTACCCCATCAGGGCTACAGGCTCAGGTGACCATTCTTTGGAAAATACAAAACTTGGCGGCAGAACCCTGACTCTGGTCAGCTGAGGGTGACCGTTTTGATTCAGTGTTAAGTAGGGACATATGAATAAATAAGGCACAGAGCAAAGGAAAGGGAGAGAAAGGGAAGAGCAGCAAAGAGGAGCAAGAGAGGAGGAGTTCCTTGACTTTCGTGTGCATGCAGATTACCCGAGATCTCATCAAAAATGTAGATGCTGGGGCGCGGTTAAGTGTCTGACTTCGGCTCAGGGCGTGATCCCGGCATTGTGGGATCGAGTCCCACATCAGGCTCCTCCGCTGTGAGCCTGCTTCTTCCTCTCCCATTCCCCCTGCTTGTGTTCCCTCTCTCGCTGGCTGTCTCTGTCGAATAAATAAATAAAAATCTTTAAAAAAAATGCGGATGCTAATTCCACGATCTGACTTGGGTCTCTGAGTCACACCGTAGCAAGGTATGAAACTCCGTGGGAGTGGGGAGGAGCCGGGGCTCAGGGGCCAGATCTCCTGGGCCCTCCCCTTTCTAGCTGTGGGACTAAAACATGGGTGATTGGTTCTCCTCTCATGGCATCTCCGGTTTAGGCTTGGCCTCCAAGAAAATGTGTCAAGGATGTAGGACGGCATCCAGATGTCAGCCCCCGTTACAGTGAGCCTATTCCGTACATGAAGGGGACAAGCTGTGACTGTCCAGTGGCAAAGGGAAGATAAAGGATTTTGCACTTGTTCACTGAATGCAACCCCTTCACCCCACCCCCTCACAGCTTGGGAGAGAATTTGTGGGTCATACACCCACAAGATAGATCAGAGGCTGAGTGAGAGAGAAAAAGCAAGTATGAGCAAATGTTAGGTGGTGAAACTAGGGGAAGGATATACAAGTGGTCATTGTACTTTCTTGCAATTGTTCTGTGGGTTTGAGATTTTTCAACATAAAGTTTGGGAAAAAGAGAGGGGTCTCAAATATTCCTACCAATGTCCTGAAATTAGGGGGAAGAAAACAATAGGGGAAAGCAAACCCATCCTATAGATCCCAGCAGGTTATTGAGAAGCCTTCCATTTTGTATCTTGAAGAATAACATCTATGTGGCCCCGGTGCCCAGCACAGAACAAAGATGATAGTTTGCCAGGAAAGGCATCACGAAACCATGGCCTGAGAGTGTGAACACACAGCCAATCGGGGATTCTAATCCAGATCCCAAGTCTTACTAAAGCTCAAATTAGAGCTTTGCGCATGTACAAAGCACTGTCACACACTGCTCACGGGGCGCACTCAGAAAGCAGTATTCAAAAAGTATGAGTAAGTAGCATTCCACCCTGTGGCCATAAAAAGGGACCATGCCCTTAGCCCCACATCACACTCCCCTTCTCAAATCACCACAGTGCGCGGGAGCAGTTCACTCTTTATTAACGCTCAGCCCCGGGTCACTTGGAGCTGGTGTACTTGGTGACGGCCTTGGTGCCCTCGGACACAGCGTGCTTGGCCAGCTCCCCGGGCAGCAGCAGACGCACCGCCGTCTGGACTTCCCGGGATGTCAGTGTGGTTCGGCCTGAGTACTGGGCCAGCCGGGCAGCCTCGCCAGCCAGCCGTTCGAACACATCATTCACAAATGAGTTCATGATGCTCATGGCCTTGGAAGAGATGCCGATGTCTGGGTGCACCTGGAGAAGCAGCAGGGACCACTCTGTTAAGAGGGAGGCTCTGCCCGACGGACGGCCCAGCCCCGGGTTCCGGACCACAAGTCTCCCTTGCCAGCCTCTCTCCAGAGGCCAAGACATGGAAATAGGGGTTTGCTACTATATCCAAGTTAGAAGTTTTTCCTAACTGTAGAAAGTAATGCTATCAAGTGCCTTGTGTGAGCACGTGTAAGCATCAACCTTGGACAAACGCAGTCAGTTACACAGCATTTTGCTCTTCTCGTTTACGTACTTAACTTGGCAAATTATTACCAAATTATTATCCGGAGAGCACACTCATGTGACACGATCTCAGCACCAGCCTAGGAGTCAGAACACCTGGGAACGCGGCCATCCCGTGAATCACCGCATGACCTCAAGTGAGGCACTTTCCTCTGGGCCTCAATTTCCTCCCCTGTCACACAAGCTTTTGAACTGGCTGACCTCCAGTAACACAAGCCGTAGGGGCCTGGTGACAGTCCGAACCTGGGAGCGGGCAGACATGAAGTGTTCCCCTGTGAAGTGGGAGGGGCCACTGCCAATGACACACATCAAGCCAGTGGTGGAGACAGAAGTGGAACTCAGGCCCTCCCCACAGCCTCTGGATGTCAGCGGTGCAGGGGACCCGAGCCTAAACCCCTGTGTTATCACATCGTTTTCTCCTTGGGGTGGAGGGGTGTCATGGTGAGTTTCACAGTCCGTGGGTGACTCCCTAGCAGCTCTCCTTCTCCAGTCCAACCCGGGGCCAACCCTTGCCTCACCGTTCTTGAGCCCCAAGGTTAGGCGGAGCTGCAGGGCTCACCAGGGCTCCCTCCCACCCCCACGTTCTTCAGGTCACTGGAGTCTGTCCTCTGCTGCCGCCCTTTTGGCCTGTCTACAATGTGCCTGTCCCACCCCCAACCTGACCCCACGAAAGCATCCCCAGGCTCCGTGTCTAGAATCTACTCTAACAAAGGGGTAAGACTCAGACAGGTTGCAGAGACTCAGGGCAGGCCAGGGAGCTGTTCTGCCGGCCCCTGGCCCTGGTTCTGCTGAGCGGGGCAGAGGCTTGGAGGCCAGGGTGCCTTGTATCCTTGACACACTGTTGTTGGGTGCCCACTGATGCCCCCAAATATTTGTCAGTGTGCAAATACCAGGAGTAGGTGCTTCTCGTAGGTGCCTGGCAGGCTGCACGAGCAGAGAGCAGCCACAGCACCTGTGCGTGAAGAGGTGGGACGAGCAGGAGGTAGGTGAGGGGCCTGCTCGGAGCCAGGGGGCCCGCCCCCCCCCCCCCCCCCCCGCTGCTGCCAGGTCACAGGACTCAGTCAATGCACTGAGCCCTCGTGGGCCTTAGGGTCCTCATCCGCACAGCAGACTGATCCCAGAGCCCCTGAGTGCCCGAGGGCTGTGTGGCTGCAAGGCCTTCCCCGAGACTTCAGCTCACACACACGGCTCCAGGCTCCAGCCACCACTAACTAGGGCCTCTCGTTTGTACCGTAATGTTGGCATTCGGCCACGCTTCAGCCCCACGCTTTCTTACAGCCTTCCCTGTCTTTCGATTACATCCCAGCTAGCGTTGCACACAAGCATCTTGTCTGTCCAAAGCCCTGTAAGCTTCGGGACTGTGGTGGTGAGCTCTAAAGCTCGTCACAGGTGCACGGTAGGTACCGAGAGGTCGTAGGGGCCTCTGAGCTCTAGGGCAGCCACCGCAAGAGGGGCGCGGCGTGCCTGAGGCCACCCCCGCAGTGCCAGGAGTAGACAGAGGGGGACTCTCTGTCCAGTGCTCTCTCAAGGCTCTTTCGCCAGTACACTCCACAGACACACACTCTCACACGCGCATGCGCGTGCGCACGTCAGCGCCCCGCTCTCACCTGCTTTAGCACCTTGTAGATATACATTGAGTAGGTTTCCTTGCGCCGGCTGCGCTTTCTGGACTTCTTATCGCCGGAACTACGGCCCCTTCGGCCCCCAGGCTGCTGCTGCCGTCCGTGCTCCGCGCTCATCCTCCCGCTCCTAACAGCCGCCTCCTGCTCCTCGGGGTGCTTTTATGGAGTCAGCTGCCCACCAGGTGGGGCTGGGGGCCGGCACCTGGGATGGAGGGGGTGGGGGACGGAGCTTGGCCCCTCCCTCTCCAGAACACCTCTGGGGTAATCCTGAAAGAGACTGACTAATGGCTCCCACCTCTCCCCTAAGTGATTTCCTGTCTCTGAATGAGAAGCCCTCCCCCAACAGATCATCTCCCAGAGTACTACACACCTGTGAGAGTTCACACAGCACCAGACCACGCCATGAGATCGCTCTGCACCCACTGTGCTCAGCATGACTTGAAATGCAGGGAAGTGTCAGGAAGAACACAGCACCCCCCACCCCCCGCCCCGCACCCCCAGAGCCCTACAATACAGCTGAAGAGGCCAGACCGGCCCACACGAAAGACAAGAGTAGAAGGACTAAAGAGGGGGGATAGCGAAGAGAGTTCAGAAAAGAAAAACTAATGAGGGCTGAGGCGCCTGTGTGGCTCTGTCGGTTAAGTGTCTGCCTTCAGCTGCCGTCATGATCCCCGGGTCCTGGGATCTGGGATCCAGCCCTGCTTCGGGTTCCCTGCTCAGCGGGGAGTCTGCTTCTCTCTCTCCCTCTGCCCCTCCCCACTGCTCATTCTCTCTCAAATAAGTACAATAAAATCTTAAAAAAGAAAAACGAGTGAGGGCTACGGTAGCCAGAGATAGCTTCATGGAAGGAAAGGGGATGTGACGCTGGCCTTGTAGGAGGGGTACAGTTTAACTGGGGAGAATGACAGAAGGACAATCCGTGGGAAAAGCAGAGTGGAATCAATGCGTGCTGAGTACATGAGGCTGGGACGGATGGCAGAAGTGGAGCAGAACCCGAGCCTAGACCAGATGCAGGCAGCGGGAAACCACGGGCTGGGAGGGCCCGCCGGGGAGGGTTTTGGGCAGACTGGAGGAGCCAGAGCAGAGGGACGCTGGATGCTTTCCATGAAAGCAGGTGAGGCGGGCTCCCCGTGCAAGTTTACTGCAAAGGGAAGAGGCAGCTGTTCAATGGAATAGTTCTCACTTTGCACCTACGTGTGAATGATATTTCAGGTTCTTAAGTGCTATGTGATTAAAGAAACCTGGAGCAATGTGAGAAGTATGGGCGGGGGGTGGGGGGGAGAGGGTTTTCCCAGTCAGGAAGAGGTGGGGGAGTGTCGTGAAGACCAGCATCACCTGTCAGTGGGTGGAAGCCAGCCTGAGCAGCCAACACCTCACTAATCTCACCTCTTCATCCGCTTCCCAACAGCCGGCTACAGCTTGCGCGCCAAGGTTCAAGAGGACCAGGAGGGAATTCTTAATCCAAAAGAAAGTGCTGCTAATTTTAGGCCTTTGTAGAAAGGCCTAGTGAGCTTTTTAAGCATTTTTAAGCATTCTTGAAGTTTTTGAAATTGGCTTTTTGAGGGGGGTGCGAACAGGTAAGCCGAATAGCCTTTGATTCTCCCAGTTCTGAAGCCTTTCTTCACACCTCAAGTAAGACCCTGCGGGACTTGAAGGGGAATCTGACGAACATACCCAGGATCTCCCTTGGCTGAAGGAGCAGGAGCGCTCATCTCTGTTCCCATCGTCCCAGCAGCTTATTCTCGAGGCTATTCTCCCCCTTACCCATCTCTGGATACCCAGAGCAGAAAAAACAACAAAGCCAGGCCCCTCAGGGTGGGAGTCCAAGCCTGACTCCAGCCTCGCCGCCAAGGGCTCGGCCGCAGCTTCTCAGCTCACGTTCACTCCCACCGTTCCGTCTGCCCGGGGCAGCTCTTGGAGTTCAGGGTCATCTGAGGTCCTAACCATCTTTCAAGTTGGAGCAGCAATCCTGCCTTTCTGGATAGCTACTCACAAGAAACTTTCCCCCTTCTGAATCCTTCTGTGTACCCTAACAAGTCACAATTGAGCATCTGATTTATGCCCTGTCGTGTTCTCTAGCCATTGTCGGCTTCCCCATTAGATCGTGAGCTCCTTGGGGGTTTAGACACCATCTGGGACTGTTTTTTGTTTTACATAGTCTTAGCTGTACTGTAATCAGCACTGAAAAATCATGGCTGTGTAGGTCTACCCCCAGGGACGGCTGCTGAGGTGGTGTAATGAATCCGAACCAGTGCAGTTGGCCACCGGTGTGCCTGGTGGACAAAGGCTGCAAGTGCTAGTCGAGTTCGGATAGACCATGCAGAGCCCTGGCTGGGAAGTAAATTAGATCACGCTAACAAAAATTAAGGCCGTGGACAGATAAAATAACAAAACTTCCTGTATCCCACCCAGAAATTGTCGTTCACAAACTTCAGTGTGAAAATGCGGACTCCTGACCATTTCTGCATCTCTCCCACCCCACCAGATGGAATCAATAGGTTGGGGCCTGGGAACCTGCATTTTAACAAGCACCACCGGCTCCAAGTGTGGAGGTGCAGGTCACAGCAAAGAAGCCTCAGACCACTCTGCAAAACATGTCCCAGGAGAGTGGTTCTCAAAGTTCGGCCCCCAGACAAGCAGCACCAGCAGTACCTGGAAACTCGTTACAATGTTTTAATTCCTGGTCTCACCCCAGACCTACTGAACCACAAACCCTGAGGCAAGACCCAGTGACTGGTGATCTAATGAGTCTTCCAGGTGATTGTGACGTGTGTCGTGAGACAATGGCCTAAGACAAGGCACAACTTCAAATCAAGGGAAGGAGAGTTATTCCAGCTCCTGAAGACTAGTCTTTAGTCTGCATCCATCCCACCAGTTCCCAGCCAAGCTCCTGTTAAGGGAAAGTGCATTGGCACTGCAGAGAGGAGGGGAGTGAAGGGCCCAGAGACCAGAAAAGGAAGGTAGGGACCATGGCTTCTTCTTTCTTTATTGGACACTTTGTAGATGTCACGCAGGTCTAAAAGTTACACTGTTAAATAATTATTTAAAAACCGACCAGGACTAAAGCCCTGGCCCAGAGCTCCAAACCAGAAGCAGAAAGGAATGGGGGCGGTGGGCTGGGGGGTATTCCTCCAACATCACCAAAACCCAGAAAACGAGGACCTTAAGCTCTTTCACAGGCCAACCCAGGATGTGGGCCCTTGGGCTAACCCTCAGGTGCCTCTGGCTGCATCACTATCAGGTCAGTAACCAGCAAGGAGCTGGCAGAACAGCCAGCCAAGTCCAGACATGGACAAAAGTAACTGGAAGGACAGGAAACGGACAGGTACTGTCCAGCTGTAGATAAGATCACAGAGTGCAGCTAAGGCAGGTGGGGGCAGGGGAGCGGTATTGCAGCAATGCAGGAGTATGGCCCCAGAGGCCCAGCCCAGCCCGGGCAGGGGCTCACACATTGTGGGTCCTCCTGGTGAGCTGGGGCTCTTCACCCACCAGCTTGGACTTGAGGTGCTCCTTGTAGGCCAGAATATCTCCAGGCCACTTGGTGATTGTCTGCTTCTCACAGACCCAGATTTCCTGTGCAACCTAGAAAGCAAATCGTAGGCTTAATAATCCTGGCCAGCACTCTCCCTGTCCCTGTTCAGAAGACCACGGCCAGAAGAATCCAAGAAGAAACCCCCACTGCCCAACTCCATATCCAGCTCACAGTTTCACCATCTCTAGGTTCTTTGGGGATGCCTAACCCAAGGGTACTGTAACCAGCACGTTTAGAGCCTTCCAAGCCAGTATCTGCTGTGTCCCCTCATCTCAAGTGCCCCAACAGGGCCTAGATATGTTTAGAAACTTCACTCTCAGCTTCCTTTTCTCCACCCCATCCTTCCCAAAGCTTCAGAAAAATGATCAGAAGCTTTTCCAGCAATGCCTGGTGGTAACCCTTTGTCTAATCCAAATCCTCCTTAGTGTAATACCATTTCTATGTTAAGGGATCTTGGTAAAGTAGGGGTGCCTGGGTGGCTCAGTTGTTAAGCGTCTGCCTTCGGCTCGGGTCATGATCCCAGTGTTCTGGGATCGAGCCCTGCATTGGGCTCCCTGCTCAGCGGGAAGCCTGCTTCTTCCTCTCCCGCTCCCCCTGCTTGTGTTCCCTCTCTCGCTGCCTCTCTGTCAAATAAATAAATAAAATCTTAAAAAAAAAAAAAAAAAGGATCTTGGCAAAGTAAAAGCACCCTGTTCTCTACCCGACTCCCTCACCAATTTTGGCTAACAATGCCAAATGCCAAACAGGCTAACAACCCCAAATAACTACTGGAAAAAATGAAGTATCTCCATTAAGAATTTCTAAATTTCTCAGAGAGCCATAAAATCTGTTCCTCATCGGGGCGCCTGGGTGGCTCAGTCATCAAGCATCTCCCTTCAGCTCAGGGCATGATCCCAGGGTCCTGGGATCAAGACCCCGCATCGGGCTCCCTGCTCCACTGGAAGCCGGCTTCTCTCTCTCCCACTCCCCCCGCTTGTGTTCACTCTCTTGCTGGCTCTCTCTCTGTCAAAAAAATAAATAAAATCTTAAAAAAAAAATCTGGTCCTCATCACCCTGTTTACACCCTGAGACCTTTTCCCACACCCAATAAACATGTATTGAGTGCCCCCCGCCACATGCAGTGACTGTGTTCTACTCAACCTCCTTCTGGATGCCCCTGCTCTGACTCCCACTGCAGCCAGGGGCCTCACCTGCTGAATGAGTCTGAAATCATGGCTGACCAGCATCATACCACCCTCAAACTCATTGATGGCATCAGCCAAGGCGTCGATGGTCTCAATATCCAGGTGATTAGTGGGCTCATCTAGGAAGAGCATGTGGGGGTTCTGCCAGGCCAGCCAGGCCAGACACACTCGGCACTTCTGCCCATCAGACAGGTTCCGAATTGGGCTCACCTGAGGGGAACCGTGACATTTACAGAACTTGGTATTACTCCCACCACACAGCACGACTCACCCCTCCCCACTGTTTTCTCCATTAATGTTATCACCATTCTACAAAAAGGAAGACCCAAGATCACAAAGTGAGACAGTGACACAGCTACCAGTCTGTCAAGGCCTATAGGGATAAATGTGGAGGCCTGAAGCACCTGCCATCACTAAGGCCATACCTCTTGCTCTCTCTCAGCACTTAAATCGTTAACTAATTGAAACAATCTGGTGGATCCTCAATCCAGAGCTGAATTTCTCTCGCCCTCAAGCACTGGGGTTTATCTTGCTAGTGTGAGGCCAGGGCGTGTCAGAGACTGGCATACTATCCCTGCCCCTCCCCATAAGGAGACCTGAATATTCCAGTACATACAACCTAGGGAAAAGGAAAGCTGTTGGGTTCTCTTGGATGCTAGAATCAAAGGAAGACACTTTTCAGTAAAGCACACAACTCTTATCTCAGGGTTGTGAGTTCATGCCCCACGTTGGTTGTGGATCCTATTATAAGGTTAAAAAAAAAAAGAAGAGACTTTTGGGATAGCTCCCAATCCCCCAGGGACACCAGCGACAGCGTTCCCTGACCTCACAGCCACAATCTCCCAGTTATCTGGGGCTGTTCCCCACATCCACCCCTCCGCGCTCCCCCACTGACCTGCTGTTTCCCAGTGAGACCATATCGACCAATGATCTTCCTCATTTCTTCCTTTTCCTTGATCTCTGGGTAGCACTTCATCATGTACTCTAGAGGTGAGAGGTCTAAGTCCAGCTGCTCTTGTAAATGCTACCGGAAAAAAAGAACCCACTCAGATGTGCCTGGTGTCCTCCTTCAAAAGGAACGCTGCTGGGTTAACCGCTGAGTAACTCTACCTCTACCCAGGCACCTGTTTAAGACTCCAGGAGAAGCAGGCAAAAGCTGGCTTGGCCACATGCAGTCCCCTTCCCACACCCTGGACACCATCCTGTACCCCAAGGCCTTTCTTTACCTGATGGTAACGCCCTATCTTGACATGAGAGTGTTTTCGGATCATCCCATCTGTGGGTAGTAGCTAGAAAGAAAAGAGTATTAGGTGGAAAGAAAAGCACACAGAAAGGGAAACTCGGTCAGAAGCAGACATAGGCAGAGTAGGAAAATGAACATATGTTCACTTAACAAGATGCATAACTTCCTAAACAGAATCCACATCACCACCTCACAGACTGCTAATCTGGCCACTCTAGGAAGCTACATTGAAACAGATGTCCTCAAGGGAAGCAAAGATACATACAAACAGTCTATTTAGTAATTAAATGTCCACTACAGAATGCACCACCTGTAAAACAAAGGACTTGGACATACCTACAACAGGGCTTCCCAAACAAAAACATGTCTCTAAATGCAGATGTTCCTCTAAACATTCTAACTGAAAACAAGGAAAAATGTCGAGCCACATGCATGTTTTTTCTCTCTCACACTCACCACACAGATCCTCCTTCCCTCCCCCGCTCTGAGAAAACAGCTCCAAGCTTCAGCACGGCCAGTGACAACATCCCCCACCCCAGAACCGGCTCACTCACCACCAGCAGCTCACGCACCATCGGTGTGCTCAGCCCCTCCAAGCGTCATGGCCCCTGCACACCTTCCCTCTTCCTCAGGCACGGTAAGTACCTACTCTTACAAATCCCATGCCCCAACTTGGCCCCATACCTCTCCAGTTAGCAGCTTCAGAAGAGTTGACTTCCCCGCTCCATTGGGCCCCACCAGAGCCACTCGCGTATCAAGATCGATACCAAATTCTAGATTGTTGTAGATGCAAGGCTGAGGTGGGTGTGAGAGAGAGATGAACACGATGCTAGGTTACCCGTCAGTCGAGTTGGCTGGCAGATCAACCCCACCACATGCCCAGTCACCACGCGAGGAGCTGGGAGTGTGAGGAGGAGGCCGCTCTCATAGCAGACCCCAACCCACTGCCTGCATCCACTGCCTCAGCTGAGCAGTTCTGCTCCCAAGTACTTGAAGAGGGGCCACCGTGAGACCCTGGGCGAGGCACCTAAGCTACTATGCCTGAAATACCCTGCGCACCATGTGGGTTAGCGGGTGGGTTCAGCAAAGAACAGCAGACTCTCTCAGCCAGTTGATGCTTATCTTGTAAAACGCACCCCAGCCTCCCAACCGCACAGGAGTACTCACCCCGTCTTTTGTATACTTGAAGCTCACATTTTGCACCATAATGACAGGTGGAGGAATCTTGCCACACGGTGGGAAATAAAATGACAGTGTCTAGGAAGAGGAGAGTTTATCACGTTAGGTTGTGTCTTACCCACCTCACCGTAGGCCACTAACTTCACCCAGGCGGGCCCCACCTTGTCGCTCACGACCCTCTCTGTCAGTCCCGACGCCATCATCTTCTGTAGTGTTTTCTCCTTGCTCTGCGCCTGGCGAGCCAGCTTGGCACTGCCATGACCAAACCTAGCAATGTAGTTCTGAAAGAGACCAGAAAACGGGCTTGGTGTATGGGCAGGTGCCAAAAAACTCATTTTAAATGTGGGGTAAATACTGATGACAACTTCTTCCTGACTTCCAGAACCCACCCTAAGTTCCCCAAATACCCCCTCATCCAACTCTCCTGGAGAACGTGAGCTCGGCTCTACCTTCATGTGTGCAATCTGATCCTGCTCCCAGTGAAACCTCTTCATCTGGTTCTCCTCCAGCTCCAGCCGCGTCTTCACATACTGATCATAATTACCCTGCAGACAGATGTGCCAGGCAAGGCAGGCAGCTTTAACCTCCGGCCTGGTTCTCAGGGTTTAGGGGGATGCGGGACGGCATCTGACTTGGCCCTGGCTATAAGACTGTGCAGCAGGGAAAGGGGAAGGACATTAACGAAGCAGACCCTAACCTAGAATCTGAGATCTTTCACACTGTGTGCCTGTCACTCTCAGCCAGAGCTGGACCCCAGAGCAAATCCTCAGGTCAGCCATAAAGACACCCACAGCATTGGCAGCAGTCCCGACTAAAACAGTCACACAGACACCGCAGGCTCACAGCCTTCCAAGAGCACCTCCTGCCCCTCCCCACCCCCCTTAGAGGCTGAAGCCCCGTGTGGGCCACAGAAACTGCGCCCAGAAAGGAGGACAGCAGACCAGTCAGATTTAGGACCTCGCAAGCCCTGCACAATTGGACTGCCATGGTTTCTATCTGCAAAAAATCGGGCTCAACCTAAATATTCATCAAAAAGGGCCTGACAAGTAAGTTACCAGATAGCTACACAATGAAATATTATGCAATTAACTAAAAAGAATGAGGTTGCTCTATACACATTCATATGGGAAGCAGTACAAGATACATTAAAATGCAAAAGCAACCTAGAGAAGAGAACAATTATTAACATCACAGCTCTGATATGTATGCATGAAATTTACTACAAATCCTTCCAAGTATATATGAAATCTCTGGAAGACAATATAAGAAATTATTAATACTCCCACAGTCAGGGTAAGTATGAATGAAAAGGACTTCTATTTTCTGTTTTTGAAATACAGAAAATGGAAAGGCAGACAAGTGGGCTGTTGAGATCCTGACTCCCACTCTTCATGGAAGGAGGGGTAATTGTGTGACTGTCATGAAACAAAGTTAAGTCGTCATTCAAGGAGGCAGGGAGCACCGGGAACTGCCTGCACACCCTGGAAAGTCCACCTATTTACCATTCGGCAAACACACGCCACATACACAGGCTGCCAATCGATGGCCTACAACCTGAGAGCAAGTACTTTGAGACTGAAATAGAACAGGCTGCAGGACTCCTTGTCCACATCTTTTTATAGCAATAGGTAGAAAAGGGCTACTAAGTCTGTTTTGTTTTGCTTTGTTTAAGGAGAGCTTCAAGGAGCTGGTAAGCACGGAGGTTGCCGTGGAGAAGCTGCGGCCTACTCACCGTGTAATACTTGAGTTTCTTGTTGTGCATATGAATGATGTTGGTACAGACACCATTCAGAAAGTCTTGGGAATGGGAGACGAGGACCAGGATGCGCTTAAAACTGTAAAGCCAGAGAACCAGTCAGGGAGGTGCTCAAAACTGTGACGGTCCACAACACGGGAGCTGAGAGGTCCAGAAAACCTTCATCTTTTCCCATCCTTCCACCGGAGCACCCTTTAGATTTAACAGCCAATTCCTGGCTCCCAGCAACCACCCAGGCCACCAGTGCACATTCCACCTGTAATGAGACTTTGAAGCCTTTCAGTCTGAGTTTCCTCAATCTTCTGTTCTAATTTTCAGAAAAATGGAGTGGAGATGGCACTTTAACAGTGACGATAAAAATAAATGTATATACACAAACATATCCATAAATGTCTCTAATAGGTGGGTGGGAAGAACCGCAGGTGTGATAAAAATCAGTATACTCTGCTTTTTGAAAGATGGTACCAAGTCACTGCAGAGACCACTAAAAGCCCGCCCTCAGAGCTGGTACAATATTCCAGTTATTGAGCTCTTTGGCTGTATGTCACTGCATCACGATCTTCAGTGGGAGCCCCTCTTTACATGATGCATAGAAATAGGGTTAAGAGAAAAATAGTCTACAGACATGTATGAAGTACGAAGGTGTCGTATTTTAAATGGAAGAACCAAGAAAATTTAAAAAACAACTTGCACATTTCAGACTGCAAATAACCAGTCAAACGAAACGGCCTGCGCTAAAGGTGCTTACCACTTTTTCAGTCTGGCCTTCCCCCGCCTTGCATCGGTTCTTTTTCTCACTGCTCTCCTATCACTGCAGTTTCTGGGCATCCATTTCCTTTAGACTCTGCTCAACTCCCCCCTTCAGGACCTGCCCACTCCCAACTCCTATCCCCAGTCCCTTACGTCTTTAATTCTTCTTCCAACCACACACAGGCATCGAGGTCCAGGTGGTTGGTGGGCTCGTCCAGGAGCAGCATGAAGGGCCGAATGAAAAGGGCTCTGAAGGAGAGGAAAGGAGACAGAACCCCTTCAGTCTGCTGGGTGCTACACAGAAGGGGGACTGCCTTGCCTGCTACCTGCAAACCTGGTCAGACATGGCTTAGGTCCTGAGATCAATTCTAGGTTCTGTAACTGTGAGAAAAGGGGAGAATGAGGAGAGAAACCAGAGCTGAGATGAAAGGGCAGAAAACGGGGTGAGAAGCACAAGGATGGCGCAGTTTGAGGATAAGGCTGTAAAAGTCCTTACGAGTCTGCAAATCTTTTACGCTGAAATTGGTGACCATCAGGAAAACAAAAGGATGGAGGAAATAAATTGCTAAAGCAAAAGTATTCAAGTTAAACCTATCTGATGGGGTTGCCAGACTTTAGCAAGGAGGCCAAAAAATGTTCTCTTCTTAGGTAGAATCTCAAGTCAGCAGAAGCAAGGAGATAGCACTGGTTCCTATACCCACAGTCACCACACTGCAGGGCTCTTTAGAAATAAGATTTCCAGGCACCAAATTCCAAGATTCCAACTGCACAGATGTGAAGAGGAGGCTAGGAAATCTGTACTTCTAAAAGCTCCCTGGGGGAATCAGAGGTGGCTAATCCTTGCTAGCATGTGCAACCACTGCTCTCATGGCCTAAGGCACACACAGGCAGCCTCGCTAAAGCAGTGTATCAAACCCCACCAATTCACTTGGCAGACAACAGCGGGGTGAGGGAGTCACCTATTTAACTGGGGACTTCCTGGGGGGCCTGCTGAGGGAATGATGGGCTCTACAAACTCACTTTGGGTCCAGGTCACAAGAGGGTAGGACAGATTTCTTAATAACCGCCTAATATTTTATCTTCATATAGCAAGGATTAGAAGGACTGAAAAACAAAAAAGGACAGGATGGGAGTCAGGAAGAAAGAAATGGACCTACTTTACCATTTTACTTAGGGCTGATCCTAGGATTCCCAAACACTGTGCCAGAAATCCAACAATGATCACTTTGGTCAGGAAGCTCACTCCTTAGCCCAAGCATATCACCGCCCTCCACACCATGGATGTCGTGTCTTGGATGTCACTTACTGACCACTGACCTCTATTCTAAACAGTTCCACTGCAGTAAGCATTCGACCCTGAAGGAAATGGGGAGCTCCAGACAGTAGAGAAGGAGGAAGGGACTCACCTGGCAAGGGCAACCCTCATTCTCCAGCCCCCACTGAAGTCTTTCAGCTTCTTGCGTTGCATGGCAGGAGTGAAACCCAGTCCATGCAGGATCCGTGAGGCCCTCATCTCTGCCTTGTCAGCATCCAGCTCTTCCAGTCGCTCATAGAGCTCCATGAGCTTCTCACACTCCGCTGTGGGCAGTGAATGGCTCGTGAGGCTCCCTGGGCCTTTCCTGGGAGAAGGTCCACCCCCACCCGTAGGTCTGGAGCCCTACCATCCTCGTGAGCCAGCCGCTCAGCCTCCCTCTCCAGCATGGCCCGCTCTGTGTCGACTTCCATCACACACTGCAAAGGTGTCTTGTCACTAGGGGGCATCTCCCGAGTCAGATGGTAGATGTCAATGTGCTCAGGGATGGGCACTTCCCGTTTCCCAATAGCAGAGAGCAGCATGGACTTTCCTGAGAAGAGCAGGCAAAGAATGGGAAAAGGACACTCCGCACGGGTCTGCCGGTCATTCCCTACTTCAGTTCCTCCACTCCGGCCAAACCATGACCTCACCATTGTTTTGAGTACCTTCCTTCCTTCATTTGTTCAAATCCTACTATTAATTCCCCCACCCCCCTGCTTTCTGGGGCTACCTTTCCAACTTTCCTCCAATTCTTGTCCCCCCCCTCCTCCGTGAAGTCAGTTCACCTACAGCGGCCTCACACACCACCACTCCTGCCCCTCCCGCCCACTTCTCCAGCACCTACTGTCTGTAACTACTCATGTGGTACTTACCACATACTGCTCTGTACTGCTAGTTCCTTTTCCCTGGACATATGTGGTCTCCCACCCATACTGTAAACTCCTTGCTTTGCACATAGCTGGTGCTAAGTAAATACTTGCTGAGTGACAGACGAGCCAAGGAGAGATACCTCCCACCTCGCCTTCCAAGGGCCTCACCAATTCCATTTAAGCCAATCAGGCCATAACGACGGCCTGAGTTTAATTCCAGTTTGGTGTCACTGAGCAGCTCTTGACCATGAAAGGTGAGGGAGAGGTTGATAATGTGGGCGTCAGTACTGTTGGGGTGAGAGGCGAGGACACCAGTGACAGCTCGAGCAGCAGCTTTCTTCATCTCAAAGTCCTCTAGCTCCTTGGTCAGCAAATCCACTTCTGGAGACAAAAAAGTAGTTTAGGAAAAGGGTAAGACAGACCCTGCCCTCGCACTAAAAGAGCATTCAGACAGCTCAGTAGAGAATGAGACTTTTAAACTGAGGGTCCAGGGTTTGTGTCCCTGTTTGGCTATTGGTGGGTTTTGCCCCTTACTTAAGCCCAAATGTTATCATTCGAAGACCCAAATGCTGAAAAAGGCATGCCCTGCAGGAGCTGGCCTCAAGATCGAGTGGAGCTGACAGATGTTTCACAAGCTTTACAGAGTGTGTACATTGTATATAGCTCTGTCCTAATACCCTCCTTTCGTGGGCTACTTTTTATTCACAACTTGTTCTTTTAATTCTAACGTCTGTTTTTAAATGACATAAATGCACGAGGGGAATGGCTAGAACTCCCAATTTTCCTCCATTATGTATGTGTTAAAGAATTAGTCCCAAAACCCCAAAGAAAGCAGATACTACAGAAGTGCAATTCTCTTATTCCATGACCCGGTGGAATTCCATATTCCAGATACGCTTCTAAGCAGCACAGAAGGGACCAGCGTGAGAAAATGCATAAAGGGATCAACACAAGTAGAGCCAAGGCTGGGAAAACCAGATGTTCCCAAATCTGGAGGGTGTCAGAGATGCAAACTGACCATAGCTGTGGTGCCTTTGTGGTTTTTCAGGCAGAAGTACATCTTTAGTGTGGGAAGAGTGATTAATATTAATGGCTAATCAATGCTGAGTTTACTCTGTGCTTGAGGCTGTGCGACGTCATCATTCTCCATCTAACTTAATCCTTACAACACGTATAAGATATATACTTGTAAATGAAGAGGTTAAATAACACAGCCAAGGTCAAAAATGCTAGTTAGTGACAGAGGCAGAATTTGAACCAGGTGATCTTACCTATGTCACTATACTACCTTTCCAGAAAGGAGAGTGCCCATAAAGTATTACTGAATGGGGGCAGATGGAGTCCTGGTAAGCTGCTTCCAAAAGAAAATAAGGCTATTTATTGACCTTTTGGGGAAGGAATCAGGAATTACATGAGGTTCCACTATGATGAGAATTTTCTGATTTTTTTAGGCTTTGTTACCCTTACCTATGTTCCCTTAGTGATTTTACAGAATCCCTGAAATGAGAAAAGACTATGTGCTTGTCCTCAGGAGGAATAAAGATGGGGTAGAGGGGTGAAGAGAGCTGTCTCGTTGGGGACACCAACTCCAAGAGAGAGGATGTGGGGCGGTTAGTCTCAGGTCACACTCTCTGAATACCCCATCCTGTCAGATGATTACTAGTGCTGGTCCCATTACCCACCTTGGGGCTAACACTGCCCTACCTTAAGGAGTCAACACTAAGGGCAGGGACTGCTTCTCTAGACAGACGGCAGGCACTCCATACCCACCTCAGCTCGTGTGTCATAAATCAGTGCTTGATGAATACTTTTTGAATGGAGATCAAAGTCTTTGTTTTCACTGAATAAAGGAACTTTCAGTCTCTTTTCTACATGGCTGAGTTATCAGACTTCCTACAGCTCTGCTTCATGCCAATCCCTATTCTAGATGCTGAGAAGATGGGAGTAAGAACTTTATGATTTAGATCAGGAGTTGGTCAACTTTTTCTTAAAGGGCCAGATGCTAAATATTTCAGGGTTTATGGGTTTACAGGTCAAGTGGCAAAATCAAGACATTTGAAATGTAACCGCTTTAAAAAAGGTAGAAAACCATTCTTAGCATAGGAGGGGGGTAGCTCAAAAAAAGACTGGCCAGACTTGGCCAACTGCCTGTTTTTATAAAGTTTTACTGGAACACAGCCACACTCATCATTTGCAGTGTCTGTGGCTGCTTTCCACTACAATGGGAGAGCTGAACAGCTGCAACAGAGACCATATGGCTCACAAAGCTACAAATATTTACTATCTGGATCTTTATAGAAAAAGTTTGCCGATCCCTGGTCTAGACCTCCATCTGCTCAGGCAAGGGGAAGATCAAAATTAAGGGAAAGCTATATATTCTTTTCTCTTGACCTCTTCTAGTTTACAGCAGCTAGGACCTAAGTCACCTCTCAACCTTCTAAAGTAAGAGACTTCATTCATAAAGTAACAGACTTCATTTTCCTCGCCTACAGCATCCCAGGAAACACTTGTCACTTAAAGACAAGTGAACAGCGCTGAATAAATGGAAAAGGGATTCTGGAATAAACTTCATCAGCGAGAATACTGTAGACTTCACAAGAAGTCCCTTTCTACTCACTCCCCAAACAAGAGGACCAGCTGAACTCCAGTGTCTGTCCTGAAGAGTCTCACATTTTAAAGAAGGTTAAGCTGTCAGAGGTCACTTTCTTGGACATTTATTTTGATCTTTCCATACCTTACTACCTAAGGAAGATTGTGTGACAATGGCAATCAGTAAAGGTTGGAGAATGGTGACCTGTAGCATCAAGTAATCTCAAATTCAGACAGGAGAGAGGACCCAGTCTTGGGAGAGGGAGCAGAAACGACACAGGTCCCTGACAATAAGAAATGTTTAAAGAGGGCTGGAAGGAAAACAGATGTCACATTTCAGAACAGCAGCTGCCTGAGGAAGCAAGGTGAAAACCAAAGCTCTCCTATTACTGAGATGGGGATACCACAGCTGGGTTCCCTGGAAATCCTATTTTCCCAGGGGCAAAAGTGAACAAGAAACTTGTAATGGGAACAGTGGACAATAGTCTCAAGTAGGGTTCACTTTGTTACCTTTCCAATTCAGCCAGAGAGCTGATGACAGATACTGCTTCACCAGGGCCTAGAGGGGACCCCCACCTCTCTATTTTAGAGATCACAACTCAGCCTCCTCATTCGCTCCCATCATTTTCAACTTGGCAATCCTCCACTACTCGGGCCAGGAATAAAACTTCCCTGTGACCTGACCTTACTGCACCAGCTTTCTCCCACAATTCTTATTTTGGAGACAATTCCTACCACTCAACTCTCTCCTCTCAATCACTTTTAACTCCCCCTTTTCTGAATTCCTACCTGTTATTACTTTTATCAGTAACTTTGCTCTTCTCTTCAAACATTTACTTAGTATCTCCATCTGCAAGGTTAGTCCTACAAAAAAAGTATTACCCAAGAAACATGGTCCCTGCACTCAAAGATCAAACGATTTAGGTGAAGAAACAGAAGACGCAACATAAAAAGTAACAGTATATGACAGCACAGGGGTTTAGTGAAAGGTACTATTTTAAAGGTCAGGTTTGATGGGGAAAGAAAGCTGCGCCCCGAGAGAAATGTCAAATGTAGGTAGCACAAAAATTGTGGTATTAGAACCTTAGTGTATAAGGGCAAAAATGTCATGCCTAGTCAAGGGACAATAATAGTCGGGATGGAGCAGGTCTGTTTGGGGAATTTTCAGAGGGGTAGGAAAGAAGGCTGGGAAGAGACTTCCAAGAGCCTGGAAAATTCTGTATCACATACTGTCGTGTTTCCCTAGCTGGACTCTAAGTTATCAGAGAGCAAACTGTTCAAAGTGCATCAGTATGTAGCATGGTGTCTAGCACTTGAGAAGTGCTCAATAAATATTTCCCAAAATATAAAAAACAGGAAAGCATCTTTTCCCAGAAAAAACCCAAAAAAGCAATTCATAAGTTTCTCTCTCAGTAGAGTCACTACCCCTGGAAGGACAGGGGTATGATAAGGCAAAGAACCTGGCATACTGACCACCATGTGTAGAAATGGAAACTGAGAAAAGGGCAAGGAACTCACCTCCTCCTCAGGCTAGCATGAACAGCAGCAAGACAGCACAACACCCGTGCATTTGTTTTCCCCTAGGTACGTGAGAACCTTGTGTTCAGTTTCTCTGATCAATAACAAGACTCCACATGCTCCAGCTCTATCAGTTTGGTTCACTATGAAAAGTTTTGTGGCACCAGATATATTCTCCAGTGCCCCCACGTCAGGATTCTGACTCCGGTTTGGGCATCCACTAAGTTGTAGCAACCATCCCAGGAACCCACGTGGCCCTCAATTCACCTGTGGTCTCTCGGCCATTGGCCTCATTTTTCTCCTCTGCCACCTGTGGTTCTGTGACAGTATCTCCGTTTTCTTCGTGTCCCTTTCTGGGCCGCTGTCGTGCTTTGGCAGCTTCCTTCTTTTTGGCTGCCTTCTTCTTGGCCAGGTCAGAGGGCATGGTGATGAACCACAGGGGTACGAAACTGTTCTTACAGGGAGCCTGAAGGAAGGAAGGCAAACACCCCCAAATTCTGAACTTGTGGTAGAATGCCTGGGCCCTGCTCCATCCCGCTCAGGAATTTTCCTATCAAGCTTCGGATACCCTGCTCCGCCCATGCCTAGCCACTCCAAATTTTGTCAGGGTCTCTCCAGTCAATTCTGGTCCTCGGCTGCTCTTCTAATCTTAACATCTCTTCCCTCAGGCTTTGTCCACCAATCCCCACGGACTGCCTCACTCTGGAAACGCTCCTCCTTTCAGGGCCTCCACTTAGGGACCAGGTTCTGCCCCCTCGGCAGAGGTCCCCGTCTCTGGTTTCCCCACAACTTGGCGCTCGGCGCTCCAGCCGGCCGCCTCACTTTCCCGGGCTTCCTCCTCCCGTCTGCCTCGGTCCTGCTCTCCGTTGTCCCCCCTCCACACCACCGAACCGTCGGACCCAGCTTCTTCCCGGGACGCACTCGTCTTCCCCTCGGTGAGTCCCCTCGGGGTCTCCTCGCTCGCCACCCCCGGGACTTTCCCCAGCCCCCGCCCGTCAGTGTCTCTCCCTGGGCCCTTTCTTCTCCTCCGCAGCCTCCTCCATCCCGACCCCGTCCCTCCTCCCTCTTCTCTTCTTCCCTTCCCCCCTCACCGGCCAGCACCCTCCCCCCGGCACCCCTTCCCCAACTCACTGGGCCTCGCCGCTCGGCCTCTGTCGCAACAGAGCTGCTCCTTGGGCTCCCCCGCGTGCGGCCGGCTCACTACCCAATCACGGCATCGCGCGGCTGTCGGCGCGCCGCCGCGCAGACTCCTGGGAAGTGTTGTTCTCGAGTCCGGGGGCTAGGGCGGAGACCCCTCCTCGAGAACTACCGCCTATCGCAAGGGCTCACGTGACGTCATCAGGATGAGCGAGGATGGGGGAATTAGAGTCCAAGAGCCAGCCGCCAACCTGTCGGTTTTGGGCCCTGGAAACTGCAACTCCCAGACTGCTCCTCGGATAAGGGGCTGGGCCTTCCAGGCTTTACCCCACCTCTCAAAAAATTTGTGGAGTTAAGTGCAGATACTGAGTTTATAGGGCCGCCCAGCCGGCTCAAACAGCAGGGCGAGCGACTACACTTCCCAGCATGCGTCAGGAGGGAGTGGGTCGAAACAATGGGGAGAGGAGAGGAGGGAGGTGGAGGGAGGAGGAGGAGGAGGAAGAGTGAGGCGACTGGAAAGAGAGGGCTGAGAAAGAGGCGCTTCACGACGAAGGTGATGCGAAGAACAGAATTCCTCTTTGAAAGAAAGGCGTCCTCGTTTTAGGGAACCAAGATTTTAGATGCTGGTCCAGTGTTAACCAAACTTTTAGTGGGTGCCGAACGTTGTTCCTGAGCCTTGGCCGATTAGCCTACATACTCGAGAATTGTTAGATACCCACCAAAGCCATGTAAGTCTGGTGGTAAGAGCTCTGAAGTTAAAAAAACAAAAACAAAGACAAAAAAAAAAAAATCTTTCTTGAGTTTAGCTGTATCGCCAGTTAGACTTGTAACCTTGCCTTTTATTTTTCTCTTGAGTCTACTGTTTAAAATCCCTCGCGGACTCCTCATCGCCTACATTGTAAATCCCAAATTTGTAGCCTCAAATACAAGGCAGACCTTTTGTGATCCCTATTACTTCTTAAGGCTTCTGATAGCGGCGCCCCACCGTCAGTGACACAGCTAGAGGGAGGCAAATGAAGCCTTTAATCCCTTTGAGCACATTCTCCAAAAGTCCCCCCACATCAGTAAAAAACAAAAACTAAAAAACTCACTCTTCTCCCCATGGAACTAGTTTTCCTCTTCAAACTTGATGCTCCACTAGAATCTACTTGTATTTCAAGTAAGCGTTGCTATTTCATGCCTTCATGCCTTGAGTATAGCTTGTTCTAGAATACCCTTCACCAATTAAGTGCCCATTAGACGTCAGGCTCAGAGCTAGATGCTGGCATTGCAATGGAGATGAATTATTCCCTGACCTCAGGGAGCTCACAATTAAGAAAGAACTTTTTAAGATTTTATTTATTTATTTGTCAGAGAGAGAGAGAGAGAGTGAGAGAGCAAGCATGCACAAGCAGGGGAAGGGACAGGCAGAGGGAGAAGCAGGTTCCCTGCTGAGCAAGGAGCAGACACGAGACTCCATCCCAGGATCCTGAGATTATGACCTGAGCCGAAGGCAGACGCTTAGCCGACTGAGACACCCAGGCGTCCCAAGGAGGAACATTTAAAGAGTAAACAGACATTTAGGTGATAAGCGCCATAAAACAAGTGGTTTATGCGTGCTGCTGGAGTACCTAGGTGGGGACCACACTTGACATAGCATAACTAAGAGCATGAATTCTGGGGCAGACTGCCTTCATTCAAACCCCCGCCTTTACAGCGGGTGACCTTGGGCAAAATACAAACTCTCCTCTGTAAAATGGGAATGATTACAGTACTTACCTCATATGGTTGTTAGAGTTTCTTTTTAATAAGCTAATTATTACTTAGCTGGAGTTCTGCTAGGCTGAACTCTGCTACTAGTAGAATCCTTACCTAAGTATGCATTAGATATTTATTTAATTTAATACATTTAACAAATATTAAGCATCTACTATGGGCAAAAGCATTGTTTTAGCTAAATAATATAGACAATAGTTAATTGACTGCAAAGCCTTTTTAAAAAAGATTATTTATTTCAGAGAGAGAGAGAGTGTGTACAGAGGGAGAGGGAGAAGCAGACTCCCCGCTGAGCAGAGAGCCTCACCTGGGGCTCAATCCCAGGACCCTGAGATTATGACCTGAGCTGAAGGCAGGTGCTTAATCCACTGAGCCACCCAGGCGCCCCTGCAAAGCCTTTCTTTGTGAAGCAGAGAAGTTATATATGGTTGTGGATCACATAAAATCACTCATTCAAGCACCTCTTGGGAGCACTGTTGACAATATGCCTACCTGCTCAGCCTCATTAAAATGTGTGGTTACAGGCAGGTTACAGAGAACTAACATTTATTATGCTCTTACATTTATGCTATCCTATTTAATCCCATCCCCCACACTCTGAAGTGGGTATTATTACCGTTTTGCAAATTAGAAACAAAAGCACAGAGCTGTTAATAAAACAACACTGCTGGTAGGAGACAGTGCCAGATTTGAGGCTGGAATCTTCTGGTTTGTAAAATGGCTTGGGATGGCCAGAGAAAGACTAACCAGCTACTTCTAGGAAGCCACCCACATAGCAACCAATCACATCCATCATTTCCCATGATCAACAGTTGCTGGGCAGAGTCTCCCTCAGCACAACAAGAGTGGCTTAGAAAAACTGTTGGCCTCCTAGAAGTTCTGCCATTCTCACCTAGGGTTTTGATCTTTTGCAGGAACAGAACTGGGTATGGGTATTTTATAGCAGGGAGCCTGCTTCTTCCTCTCCCGGTGCCCCTCCGCCCCGCTCATGCTCTGGCTCACTCTTTCTCTCTCTCTCAAATAAATAAATAAATAAATGTTTTAAAGAGCGCACTTACAATGAGCACTGAGTAATATATATAATTGTTGAATCACTATATTGTCTACCTGAAACTAATATAACCCTATATGTTATACTGGAATTTTTTTAAAAAGCAAAAAACAAAAAGAAGATGATTGCATGTGGAAAAAATGTAAAATATCTCAATTTTTTATCATTTTATGTTGAAATTATATTTTATATGTTTAATAATATAATAAATATGTGATTAAAATTAATTTCATCTGTTTCTTTTTGCTTTTTTTTTTTTAAAGATTTTATTTTTATTCATTCGACAGAGATAGAGACAGCCAGCAAGAGAGGGAACACAAGCAGGGGGAGTGGGAGAGGAAGAAGCAGGCTCANATTAAAATTAATTTCATCTGTTTCTTTTTGCTTTTTTTTTTTTAAAGATTTTATTTTTATTCATTCGACAGAGAGACAGCCAGCAAGAGAGGGAACACAAGCAGGGGGAGTGGGAGAGGAAGAAGCAGGCTCATAGCAGAGGAGCCTGATGTGGGGCTCAATCCCATAATGCCGGGATCACGCCCTAAGCCGAAGGCAGACGCTTAACCGCTGTGCCACCCAGGCGCCCCTCTTTTTGCTTTTTAAAAAACGTGACTACCAGAAAATTTAAAATTACATATACAGCTCACATTATATTTCTGTTGGACAATTCTGGTCTGAAACCTGTATCCTAGTGTGGAGGTGAGCGTCCCTACTATGCTTTCCAGAGTCTATTCTAACAAATCATTGACTTACCACTTACTATGTGCCAGTTGCTCAGGGGAGATCAAATTGCAGTCTATCAGGATAAGACCAAAACACAGTAAAGAAAAACAAATGCTGGTAACTTCTATCTCATATACTTCCTAGAATGGTGGTTCTTAACTCTACCAGCCCCAGTGATTCTTTTTAATAGCAAACTTTTTTTTAAATAACACCCCTTTACTATTTTGAAATAAAGTTCATAGATGATATAACCTAACTACACACGTAAATTACTATATATATATATAGTCTTAACCATAACAGAAGAAAGAAAAGGAGAGCCTTTCCAATAATCATTATTTTACTATGCTAGAAAACAAAATTAGTCATACGTTTGTACCTGTATATAGGATCACCTTGAATGTGACAGTACAAATACAGACAGAACACCATGAGGACACTGCTGTGATACAGTTCTCTAAAACAGTAACTCTTAGTAAATTCCTGAATGAAACAAAGTACTGTCTTCCTTCAATTTACATGATAGTTACATTCCTTGAAATTTCAGCACATGTTACAACCCTGAAAAATTACTTTGTTTTTATATATGAAACACAGGCTCTTGGAGCACTTGGGTGGCGCCTGCCTTCCGCTCAGGTCACGATCCTCGGGTCCTGGGATTGAGCTCCACGTCAGGCTCTCTGCTCAGTGGGGAGTCTGCTTCTCCCTCTCCCTCTCCCTGCTGCACCCACTGCTTGTGTGCTCTCTGCGCCAAATAAATAAACAAAATATTTTAAAAAATAAAACACAGGCTCAAGGATTAGTTAATTATAACCATTTTCTTTTCACTTACATGAACATTTAAGAGAACTTTTGAAAGCTGTGTAGGGCCGGGTGATTACTCCTGTATGACGCTGTTTAGCAAAGCGCAGGATTTGCAGCATTCTTGGCTCCTCCCCTCAACCAGAGGACTAGATTGCCCCCACGCACTTGCCAATTGCCTATTAGAATGTTCCTTCCTGGTGGAAACCAGCTGTGGTCTTTGGAGCCTTCCAGCCTCCTCTTGGGTTGTTCTCTCTTTAGCTGGCCTCAGCTTTAGCTGGCCCTGACCTTTCCAGTTCTTCTCTAGGGCAGTGTCTTTACTCTTTCGGGGCCTATGTGTTCGGCTGTGTGCCCAGAAAACTCCTCTCCGCTTTTTGTCTAGGTTAACTTACTGAATCTTTGGATCTCAGCATTCCCAAATTCCCAATCTAATTTAATTCTTCCTGTCATGTTTTTCCGATGGGCTCTACTTTCTACAACGACAGGTTGTGATTTCATTTCTACCTGTTTATATTTTTGGTATGTCAGTGTGCGTTTAATGTCTTTCTCCTTCAACCCTCAGCTCCCCGAGGGCAGGGACCATGCCCACCTCACCTACTACTTGTTCACGCAATTCCTTTCCTTTCCTTTTCCTCTTTCCTTTCCTTTCCCTTCCTCCCTCTCTCTCCCATTTTTTAAAGATTTTATTTGTGTGTGTGTGTGTGTGTGTGTGTGAGAGAGAGAGAGAGGGAGCGAGCTCCCGCACAAGCAGGGCGAGCGATAGGCAGAGGGAGAAGCAGGCTCCCTGCTCAGCAGGACTCGATCCAAGTATCCGGCATCATGACCTGAGCCGAAGGCAGACGCTTAAATAACCGAGCCCCCCAGGCGTCCCTCACTCAGTACTTTCAACGCGGGCCTGCAACTTAGGAGGCAAACAACATTCTGAAATAACTCGGTGGATGATGGGGTTCCGAAGCCCATTGGGAGAGTCGTGGAGGAGGCAGAAGCGCGCCCACTGAGGCGAAGGACATTTTATTTCAAAGGCGGACAAAAGCTGAGTTTGAAGATGCGGAGCGCCCTCAGGTCCACTAGTACTAGCGTCCATGGGGCGCACGCTTCCTCGTGGGGGCGGGAGCCGGGCACGGCCGCCACGTCATCCCCACGGCGCCTGCGCGGTGCGGGGAAGGGGGGCGGGGAGACCACCCAGAGGGCGGAGGCGGGGCGAGCGACCGGATGCTGTCACCATAGAGACCGGGACTGACGGCGAGCGGAAGAGGAAGGCACGGGCCGGGCTGTGAGGTGGCAGCAACTGCAGCGGCGGAGCCGGCGCCTCGGCCGGCGCTGGGGTCTGTTCCCCCTTCCTCGCCCTTCCCCCTGCAGGAGCGACAGGGGCGCCGCTCCCCACGGCAGGAACAGGTCCCACCCCCACGCCCTCGCCCCGGCTGCCCAGGACGGCGCTGGCCGCATCGGCCACACCTGGCTGCCCTTTACCGTTCCGCCGCCTCCCCTGGCCCTGCTGCAGAGCCTCCCCCTGTGGGACTCGGGTGTGCTTGCTGTTCCGCGCCCGCTGGCGCAGGCAGGGCCTTTGCCCCGCCGACGGGCCTCATAACGGGGTCTTTGCCTTCCTCTCCCAGCCGCGACCTCCGTTCCCTCCGCCCGAACAAACCGAGCTGAGTCCCCCAGCCCCTCCTCGACAGTTCCGTGACGCAGCCGGTTTTATTTCTGTTTTGAGACTAACAGCTAAAACTCGCTTTGGGCCTTCCTTCTAGGACTAGAATGGGTCTTTGATCGCTGAGAGGTAGAGCAGGGGCGCTTGTTCTGGCAGCGGTCACGTCCGAAGCCAGCCGAGCCTCCGTTTGCTCCCACAGGATCCTGGTGTCGTCTCTGGCTGCTTCTCGTCCTCCCACTTTGGTTTGGCTTGGGTACCTGGGGCCCCGGTAAAACCAGACACCGAATTGCTGTTACACAGCCAGAGTTACTGTCATTTGCTTCCTGTCTCCTCTCAGAAGAAGGTGGATGGCACCAGCCTCTCCGTAGCTGTGATTCACCGAATTGTCCTGCAAAATGGTTCCATCAGCCGTTGTGCTCCTCTGAGAGGCTCTCAGTGCTGAGTCACATATCTGTCCACCTCATGCGGGTGAGCAGAACTGTGCACCATGCCAGCGGCTCCTGACCACTCTCGACTGGGAGGAGGGGTTACTCTAGTAGCTGTGTGTTTCCTTAACACTCAGGAGTAGAGTAGAAAGAGGCTCTTAACCCTTCCCCTGTGCTGGTCTTCAGTAGCTGGTCAGCAGCCCCTTCAGTAAACTGTGTGAGAAATGTGCCCCCAGCCAGGTGCTCTTTGAAAAAGGCGCATTGACCAAGTCTCTTGTCCTTGGGGCAGTTATTTTGATGGAGCATTTGCTTTCCCCCAACCCTTTATCAGCTGCTGCTGTATCAACTTAGATCCAGTCTACAGATGTGTGTGTAGCCCTTCTTTTTGGGTTAGATTGGGCAGGATTAAGTTTTTGTCCTCCTCTTTCTGGAAGACAGACCATCATCCCATCAGTGGGTGAAATTGACTCTTAATATGTATTGCCATTTAGACTGAGGGCTAAGTCTGGCACCTTGAGGACTGAAGCCCAGCCATATGCTTCCTGGGGATGCTGGGCCTGGAAGCAAACACACCTTGCTCTGTCGTTGACTTCACCAACCCCAGGTTTCCTGGTTAAAACTGTAGGCCTACTGCTGGCCTCACACCCATCAACCTATTGATTGATCCTCGAGGCTGTGCCCTCTGGGGCATGCACATGGCAGGGCCTACCACCATGCGACTGAGCTCCCTGTTGGCTCTGCTGCGACCAGCACTGCCCCTCATCCTAGGGCTGTCTCTGGGGTGCAGCCTGAGCCTCCTGCGGGTCTCCTGGATCCAGGGTGAGGGAGAAGATCCTTGTGTAGAAGCTGTGGGGGAACCAGGAGAGCCACATAATCCAGACTCAAGACCGGGACTCGACCAAAGTGATGAAGACTTCAAACCCCGGATTGTCCCTTACTACAGGGATCCCAACAAGCCCTATAAGAAGGTGCTCAGGTGAGAGCTGTGTGTGTACACGGTCCCCAGACCCCACTTGAGTGTGGCTCTCAGGCTTTGCCTCTGCCTGCACTGTAATCAGTGTTAGGCTCCCAGAGCAATTCTTTGCCTAATTACCCATCATGGTTTGTTCCTATTTTTCCCTTCTCAGGTTCAGAAAGTCTTGCCCGTTGGTGTTAAAATTAGCGTTGGGTGTTCTTAAACAGGGCAGGAATTACATCTAACCATCTAATCATCTAATCTGTCCTTGGTAGACCCCTCCCCAAATGAATTCCACTGTCAGTGGACGCTCACTGTACTAGCTCATTGATATCGATGAGGAGGTCTCTCCTCTCTCCATTCCTAGAGTGACCTATGTGCTGGACAGACTGGGCTCCTAAAGGTTAAGGAGTTGACCCTTGGCGTGTTGGTCCCTCCGCAGGACTCGGTACATCCAGACGGAGCTGGGCTCTCGGGAGCGGTTGCTGGTGGCTGTCCTGACCTCCAGGGCTACCCTGTCCACTCTGGCTGTGGCTGTCAACCGCACAGTGGCCCACCATTTCCCTCGATTACTGTACTTCACGGGGCAGCGAGGGGCGCGGACTCCTGCAGGGATGCAGGTGGTATCTCACGGGGACGAACGGCCAGCCTGGCTCATGTCCGAGACCCTGCGCCATCTCCACACACACTTTGGGGCCGACTACGACTGGTTCTTCATCATGCAGGATGACACGTATGTACAGGCCCCCCGCCTGGCAGCCCTTGCTGGCCACCTCAGCATCAACCAAGACCTGTACCTGGGCCGAGCCGAGGAGTTTATTGGCGCAGGCGAGCAGGCCCGGTACTGCCATGGGGGCTTTGGCTACCTGTTGTCACGGAGTCTCCTGCTTCGATTGCGGCCACATCTGGACGGCTGCCGAGGAGACATTCTCAGTGCCCGTCCTGATGAGTGGCTTGGCCGCTGCCTCATCGACTCTCTGGGCATCGGCTGTGTCTCACAGCACCAGGTGACAGCCCTTTCAAGTCAATCTCGGTCCCCGACAATTCATAGTGACTGAGTGATTGGTCTCCAGGGCTGGTGCTGCTGGCTCCTTCCCAGCAGCACCTTGGGGTTTTGTCCTTCCTAGCCACTGGCCCTGGCTTAGAACCTTCGGGCTTTCAAAAGTGGCATCTTGTCAGGGACCCTCTGGGCAAGATAGAAAGGTGCCTCTACTCACCAGCTCCTCCCATCTGCCCCCCTGCCCTTTGCCCCCTCATCTGACACATGCACAGTCATAAATGATCTGGGAGTGTCCTAGAGGTGGCCGCTGTCCTGAAGAAGTAAGGTCAATCAGAGTAGTGGGAGCATTTTCTGGTTCGTGGCTTTCATTCTCTTGAAACAGTGGGGTTCTTTGGGCAAAGTGGGCATCCTTAATTGCCTACTTCACATTCTTTTCTCCCATATCTGGTGAGAGTCAGGCCAAGTTTAAGGGGACCCTGGAGCGAGCTCCTGCTCTCCCCCCTTCTGTGGCAGCAGCGGGTGTGAATGTGCAGTCCGGTTAAGGGTGGTGGGGACAGGCAGCCCTCCGTGTGTGGTTTTGATTGATCTGATTGGTCCCTTTAGGGGCAGCAGTATCGTTCATTTGAACTGGCCAAAAATAGGGACCCTGAGAAGGAGGGGAGCTCGGCTTTCCTGAGTGCCTTCGCAGTGCACCCCGTCTCCGAGGGAACCCTCATGTACAGGCTCCATAAACGCTTCAGTGCTCTGGAGCTGGAGCGGGCATACAGCGAGATAGAGCAACTGCAGGTGAGCCTGGGTCCGCGGTTGGAGGTCAGCGGGAGCTTCAGCTGTCCAGGCTCCCAGTGAGGGGGCAGCTGAGTGCACGGGGAGGCTGGCGAGGTAGGAAGAGGCTGACCGGACCTAAGTGTAAACATCTCCAAGGAGAAGGGGCCCATGGGGATCCAGGTCAATCATAAGAAGCTCCTGGCCCGACTTGGAAGCAGTTAAAAGGATGTGCACTGGGGCTCAGTACAGCGCTTAGACGCGATTGTTTTAGTGCCCCTCCGCTGGAGAAGCAGAAGCTAGAAGGCCCTGAATTTGTAGCACTGCCCTTAAAAGGCCCGGGTAGATGTGGAAGAACAATCCAGTGGGTCGCGGTTGGGAGGGGTGGAATGTGGGTGAAAGCCAAGGTTCCGGCATGGAGGAGGTGCACTTGGGGTATGGGAGAGAAGGGCTGCGGGGCTTTCACCTCTGCAGAAGCACCACCTGTTCCTTATCACACCAACTGTGTAAGGTGTGGACGATTCATGTGCTTTCTGCATTTTACAGACAAGAATGGAAAGGGAATTAAACGATTAGCCCAGGGGCACCTCCCTACGTGTTGGCGGGTCAGGACAGCTCAGAACCCGGGACGCTCGAGCCGGGCTGGGCCCTGACTCCCTAGAGGGCACTAACTATGCGTCCCTCCCACCCTAGGCTCAGATCCAGAACCTGACCGTGCTGACCCCCGAGGGCGAGGCAGGGCTGAGCTGGCCCATTGGGCTCCCGGCCCCTTTCACACCGCACTCTCGATTTGAGGTGCTGGGCTGGGACTACTTCACAGAGCAGCATACGTTCTCCTGCGCAGACGGGTCCCCCAAGTGCCCGCTGCAGGGGGCCAGCAGGGCCGATGTGGGGGACGCCGTGGAGACTGCTCTGGAGCAGCTCAATCGGCGCTACCAGCCCCGCCTGCGCTTTCAGAAGCAGCGGCTGCTCAACGGCTACCGGCGCTTCGACCCGGCGCGGGGCATGGAGTACACCCTGGACCTCCTGCTGGAAGCTGTGACGCAGCGCGGCCACCGGCGGGCCCTGGCCCGCAGGGTCAGTCTGCTGCGGCCGCTGAGCCGGGTGGAAATCCTGCCCATGCCCTACGTCACGGAGGCCACTCGCGTGCAGCTTGTGCTGCCGCTCCTCGTGGCCGAAGCCGCCGCAGCCCTGGCTTTCCTCGAGGCCTTCACGGCCGGTGTCCTGGAGCCACGCGAGCACGCGCTGCTCACGCTCTTGCTGGTCTATGGGCCTCGGGAAGGTGGCCGAGGGGCCCCAGACCCATTCCTTGGGGTGAAGGCGGCGGCTGCTGAGTTAGAGCGACGGTACCCTGGGACCAGGCTGGCCTGGCTCGCTGTGCGCGCCGAGGCCCCTTCCCAGGTGCGGCTCATGGACGTGGTCTCTAAGAAGCACCCCGTGGACACGCTGTTCTTCCTCACCACCGTGTGGACCAGGCCTGGGCCCGAAGTCCTCAACCGCTGCCGAATGAATGCCATCTCCGGCTGGCAGGCCTTCTTCCCGGTGCACTTCCAGGAGTTCAACCCTGCCCTGGCACCACAGAGATCTCCCCCGGGGCCCCCGGGAGCTGGCCCCGACCCCCCGTCCCCCCCTGGTGCCGACCCCGCCCGGGGGGCTCCCGTAGGAGGCAGGTTTGACCGACAGGCTTCCGCGGAGGGCTGCTTCTACAACGCCGACTACCTGGCGGCCCGAGCCCGGCTGGCTGGCGAGCTGGCAGGCCAGGAAGAGGAGGAAGCCCTGGAGGGGCTGGAGGTGATGGATGTGTTCCTCCGGTTCTCAGGGCTCCACCTCTTCCGGGCCGTGGAGCCAGGGCTGGTGCAGAAGTTCTCCTTGCGGGACTGTAGCCCCCGGCTCAGCGAGGAGCTCTACCACCGCTGCCGCCTCAGCAACCTGGAGGGGCTGGGGGGCCGGGCACAGCTCGCCGTGGCGCTGTTCGAGCAGGAGCAGGCCAACAGCACCTAGCACAGCCCGCCGCCCTGCCCCTCCGTGGCGTTCCCCTTTCTGCCTCAGCCCCGGGAAGGGCAAGGCAAGACGGACGGACAGATGGAGAGCTTGTTGCTGTACTTTTTTAATAAGAAAAATGTTATTAAAAGTGTCTTCTGCCAAACTGTTTTTAGGTCTAGGGAAAATGGAGTAAAGAGAAGAATCTGAGGGAGGGGGTGGGGAATTTTCCCCGAGGGACCCACCGCCTTTCCCTTGTCCTTCCTCCCCAGTTGCCAATGACACACAAGGCTGCTCTCAGATGCATGACCTTTAATCATTCCCCTGCCTCACCCGGAAGGTATCAGAGGAGTGAGGGCAGAGCCCCGGGGGACAGGGCCCAGGCCCGGAGGCCCGCGGTGGCTCCTTCACGGGGGCTCCTAGGTGTTGCGTACAACCAGCGACTGCTCCAGCTCCTGCCTGCGCTGCTGGATCTTTAGGGAAATAAGAGCAGTAGCAGGGTGACGCTGTTGCTGGTGAGTGACAGGGCAGTCCCGACCACCCAGCCACCCCGGAAGAGCATCTGGGGGCAGGGAGGGCTCCTCCGTGCTGAGGGGCTGGTGCAGGGGCAAGGGCCACGGACGGGGCTGGGAAGGGAGGCTTCTCTTGGAGCGAGGGGAGGGGGAGGCCCGAGGTACCCGGGCCCCTCCACACCTTGCAGTAGAAATAGCGGCTGACGGCTTCCTGGGACCAGGGCTGGTGGTAAAACTCAGCCCGGCGCTCCTCCTCAGGGTTGCCTGCCACGTCTGTCATCACCTGGGAGGGAGCAGCGGGGTCAGCCCTGAACCCGGACCCCCACCAGCCCTTGTGTAACAACCTTTACTGTCTTCCCAATATGCTTGTCTTCCATCCAGTGCTCCCTGAGTCCCCTTCACCTTGAGGTCCCGGCTCTGGGAGCGGAGCAGGTCTTGGATGTAGCCTTTGGGGTCTCTGGAGAAGCTTAGCATGAAGTCCCTCTGGATCTTGAGCTGGTTTATGGACTCAATCGTCTCATGGATCTACAGGTAGAAAGTCAGGCGCTTTCACCTGGCCATGGTGATGTGGGAGAGGAGGGGAAGGAGGAGGGGGCCGGTGGGGGGAGGGATTGGCTGCTGTTCCTTTGAAGGGCAATCCCTCAGGTCCCTGCTGCCTCTGCGGTCCTGGTCCCCCCGGGAGGGGGGATGGGCAGAGTTCCAAGTAGCGAGGGAAGGGCCACCTGCCCCCTTCATCTCTCCACAGGCCCGTGCTCTCGTCTGTTGTCTGTATTTTGTCATTTCTGGGTTAATGTCCCACTCCGGCTCTGGGCTCCGGCCCCACCTTACTGTCCAGAGCGCTGATCTCCTGCTGGTTGGCCGTAGACAGGAGGAAGCTGCTCATCTGTCCCTTCAGCGGCTCCTCCACCTCCACGTCAATGTCATAGCACGCCGTCTTCTTCTGGTCCGATGGGTCCACGCTGCCAGGGAAGTCCGGCCCTTGGTATCCGTGCTGCTCCCACAGAGGCCAAAGGGTCCCGGGGGCAGATGGCGGGGTGGGACGGGGGTGGGAGGAAGAGGGAGGGCAGGACTGCAGTGATTCCCTGGTCTGAGGATCAAGCTGGGGCCTCACCTGATGACATGGTTGATGACAATGGGGTCAGGGGGCAATAGCAGAGCTGTGAGGCGCTGGGGAATCTCAGAAAACTTCAGCCGCGGGCAATCAAAAATCTGAAGTAGGAGAGAAAGAGACCAATCTCATCTGCTAGAAAAGGGTGTAACTACAGTCCTAGATCCTTCCATTCTGGGACGGCCACAAGACGCCAAGAGCAAGTCTAACTCCAGTCCTGCTGGCATTGGGACAGGGTGTCTGTGGGCGGTGGAGCGTGACAAGGACGTGGGTTGGCATGGGGCAGTGGGTGAAAGCACTGGCCCTGGGTCTGTGGCCGCCGAGGTGCAAACCCTGCCTCTTCTGTTAACACTGCAACCTCGAGCCAGTCCCCTAAGCTCTCGGGCCTCGGTTTCTTCATGTCCAGAGTGGGAATGGCAACTACCAGGGCGGTTGGGAAAACTAAGTGGATGAGCCCACACTGCCTGCAACAGTGCCTGGCACAGGGCAAGTGCTCAATAAACATCGACTGTTACTTTACTCCTCAGGCTTCTCTGGCGTATTTATTTAAACAGCTTTAGGAATAATAATCTCTACTTTGGTACAGTCTGGATCCAGGACTAGAACCCAGGCATCCTAACTCCCAAGTGCCAAGAATATTGTGGTCCCCAAACTGTCGGCCTTTTAAGGTTCTAGATCTTTCTAAACTGGCTTGGCTAAAAGGGATGGGCTGCTGTGCAAAGCTACACCACGGTAGGCTAGCACCTGCACTAGGACCCTGATTACCGTCTGTGATACCCAGGAATCTAGAAGAGGGGGGTGGTCCCTTATCGGGACCTCTGCCTGTCCCCCACATCTCTGAGATCAGGAGAGAGGGTACCTGCTGGAAGTATTTGTCCCCATTGATGTATTCCTTGTCATGCGAGTCCTGCAGCCTGTTGGTCTTCACATACTGCCACAGGGCCTGCACGATGGCTGAGCGGCTCTGCGTGTGCAATCCCAGCAGCCGAGCCAGGCGGGGATCCAGTTTGAATTGGGGAGGCTGAGAAAAGAGGCCGTGAAAATAAAAGAGGGGGAGTGGGAAGCACTCAGGGCCAGGCAGCTTGAGACTGGGGGGACATGATGATTGGGCTCCTGGGAAACATGCTTCTGGAGAAGGTGAGGTAGGGAGGAGATGGGGTCTCTTGGGGTGTGTGCTCCCTTGAAGCCGAGGTGGGGGTCCTCAGGAGACGCCTGGGGGAGGGGCACAGACCTGGTAGTCCAGCATGAGGAGCAGCGTGCAGCGAACGCTCAGGTCCCCCGGCCTCTTCACCTGGAACCCATCGGTCTCCTGGGTGGTGGGTGTGCGGTGCCACTGCCCGGGGAAGGAGAGCTGGGTCACCTCACAGGCCCATCTGGGCTGCTGGGGCCAGGGGCTCTCGGGTGGTCCCTGATCCGGGTCCGTGCAGCTGAGGGGACGGTGGTCTGCGGAAGGGTGGCAGTTCCCAGGCAGAAGAGGTCTGGGTCTTACCTCAACTAGGTGGTTGTCCGGCCCATAAAGGTCTTTGTCCAGCTCAATGACCAAACTCTTGAAGAAGGAAGAGAACTTCCGCTTCTGCTTGCTGGGCTGTGGGAGAGGGACAGGGACCGTGGGGGCAGGACAGGGACCGTGGGGGCAGGATGAGTCGGGGGTGGGNNCGGGGGTGGGTGGGGCTGGTCGGGTAGGGCAGCATGGTTAGAAGCAGGCCTCTGCACCCGGGCTGTCTCTTCAGGCCGCCCACCCCTGGCCGGGGCTGACTCCCTAACCCGTAGTGCAAACATCTCGCTCTGTACTCAGCTCAGCCCCATACCCACCCCAGGACACCTGGAGAGACCTGGGCCAGGACGTACGTCATCCAGGAGCTTCCCCTCCACCCGCAGCTCCCAGGAGGCAATGCTGCCATCAGAATCTTCAGCATCGGGCTTCGCAGGGTTAAAAGTATTGGAGATATAAAGACGCAGCTTCCGCTTTTGCTGTAGAAATAAAGAGAGTAGTACAGAGCAAACACTGTGTGCTCCCATTCCCGGGGCAATCCCACTCCTCCATTCTTGGAACAGGACCTAGAGCCCTCTTCCTGCCCCCAAATCAAGACACCTTCATTGGCCTCTTCAGAGCCTCCTGGATGTCCACCCGCTTCCGCATGATGGTTTGATCCAGTTTCCTCTCAAATGCCAGGAGGTCCATATAAGCCTGGGACTCGGGGACCAGCTCCCGGATCTGGAAGAGAAGGAGCAAGGTGGGAACGAGGGGCTCAGCCAGTCTTGTAGGTGGAAAGTGCATGTCTTGCGGTCCCAGGGTACAAAGAGCATAGAGGGGAGCTGGCCAGGTTCCAGGCACGCAACTTTGAGGGTGCAAACGGGGACTTCTCCCCCAGGACTGCATATCCAGCAGAAAGGACCTCGACATGCAGGGATCCAAGCTGCTTCTCCCTCGAGGGAGAAGCACTTCATCACCAGGAGAGGCCGTAGCAGCCACTGAGCCCAGCAACTACGGCTTCACCTCTTCATCTTGTCCTTGCCCTCGTCACATGGCCTCTGGACCTTCCTGCGGTGTCTGCAAAGTGCCTAGGACCCTGGGGTGCCTGAGACAGAAGACGTCGCTGCTTGCCTCTACCCTGACACCCCACCTTGTCGCTCCACCTGACATCTCAGCCGTACTACCCCCCACGCCTAGCTCGGCCTGGGTTCACTTATGACGTCCAGGCCTTCTGGCCAGCCTCAGTTCCCTTCTCTCCCCCTGCCAGCCTTTGGTCCCCTAGCTCTTGTGCCTCTTTGTCCCACACCTTTATTTATGTCTGCGGGCTGCTGGAGCTCAGTCCACTGCACCCCCGGGGCCCAGTACCCTACCTCTTGCGGCTCCGCTCCTTCCCTCTGCCCCACCCCCTCCCTCTGGCCAGGGAGCCCCACTTCTTAATTAGCTTTTTAAACAAAAAGTGAAAGTGGCTGTGACGCTGAAGCTCTGCTCCTCAGGGGGGAGGGGAAGCGGCCCAGGGTGGTGGGGTGGGGGGAGAAGAGGCAGAGCAGCAAAGGGTGGGGGGTGGGCTGGGGGCTGCTGTGAAAGGCACTCACCCTTTGAGGGAGGATTTTGTCAGCCATCTTCCTCCTCTTGGCACTGTACATTTTTTAAAGAAAAAACCAGGTTACCATGGCGACAGATCTGGGAGTAACGAGGCCACCTGCTAAATTATCCCGACATCTCCACCCGCCTGGCTGGGGTTCCCACAGCCCGCTTGTCTGCCTGCCCAAGGGGCTACGGGCAGTGGTGTGTGGCACGGTGCTATGTCCTCTTGTGGGGAGCAGACGTGGCCCCATCCCTTCTCTAGCCTGGGAGCCCCTTTCCACCCCACCACATCCTCAGGCCAGAGAAATTTAGACTTAGGAGGGGTTGGGGGGGTGGGGGAGCTGCAAAACTGTTTGAGAAAAGCTAGGGAGGGGGAGGACAGAGGAGAGGAAGGAGGGATTCTGAGGACTTTCCCTTTCTGTTAAGCAGGGGTGCACAGTCCAAGCTGGCCTGAGCTCAGAGGGAGGGGAGCCAACACACTCTCCCATCCCTGGAGCAGGAGGTGATGGGTGAAGCTGGTGCACACTTGCACCCCTGGCACCCTGGGCTTGGAGGGGGATGCTGAAGGCCCTCAGATAACCTGCCAACATGGTCGGGAAACACACCCAGAGGGATCCAGAGAGAGGGTTCTCCTGTGGGGTGTGAGGCTGGATTTGGGGTGGCAGCTGGGACTTGGACTCTTCTTGACCCCGCTAGCTGCTTCTGATTCCCAAAAGCACCCCCAGAAGATCCTTGGCGAGTTGAGATTAGAACTCTGCCTGGAGGATGGCTCTGTACCATCCCTGTGTGGTGATAACCACTGCCCCCTCCTGTCCAAAAGCCTATTCTAAGGCCAGATAAGCACCTTTCATTAAAGGTCTGATTTGTTTTGAAGAAATTATCTATGTGAAACTCTCCATTTATACGGGACAAACCAGGAACTTGTTTACTGTATAAAAGGATGATTCACTTTGCAAAATAATTCATCATGGGATTCCTATAAATGGTGAATTTTCCTTGATGTGTAAAAAATATTTAATAATGAGGTAAAATCCATATTACTCCTGTTATAGGACTCCATCTGGGGTGCAAAGGGAAGCATGTGTGTTTGGTGGAATAGTGAAACCCAGAGGGGCATCTCTCTTGCCAGACGCCAGCAGGGGCTTTTGGGGTGCCACCAGCTGGCTCAGACAGGGAAATGGGCTGGCCCCTGGTGGCTAGGGGGGCCGACCTGGTCCCCGAGGACAGCTTATGACAGCTCTTCAACCTCTGAGTGCCTAGGAATCACCCGAGAGCAGGACTGCGCAGGAGACCACCCACCCACAGGGCAAATCCCCAGGCTCCACCCCCCTGGCCAGAGAGTCAGACTGAGAATATCTGGAGTGGGGCTTTTCAACAGTCAAGCCAGGGGACTGAGCACCGTGCACTGGACAGCCACACTTGGAGAAACACAGTCCCTAGAGCTCAGCCCTCAGTCCTACCGCCAGCCCCACCCCCACCCCAAAGACTGAAGCATCTCCCAGAACCTGGGGACAAGGGGTGGGGAGAAGGACCGAGCAGGTGACAAGGAGAAGGGCGCGACGGCCGCAGCTTCAGCCTACGGTGGGCACACAAAGGAACCAGACCAGTGCCCACTCGGCCCACCTCCCCAGAGGGCATCCCACCCAGGACGCCTCGTTCCTGGCTGATCCTTCTTCCTCGTTCCTTCCAATCTCGCTCCTCACCCACCCCGTCCCTGGGGTCCCGTGGCCCGCCCCCTCCGCGCTGGGCCCCACTCACCTGCGGCTCCGCGCGGGGGCGGTGGGCACTGGCTGGCCCTGGCTCTGGGCCTGGCTCTGGCCGGGCGGGGGCGCTGCTCGCTTGCGGGCGGGCTCCATGCCCGCGGGGGCCAGGCCGGGTCGCACGGCGGGGCTGCCCATGTACGGGGAGCCCGGGGGGCCCATGGGCGCCCCCTGGTGGGGCATCCGGGCTCCAGACGGCATCCCGGGGCGCTGGGGGGGGGGCGGGGGCGGAGGTGAAGCAGAAACAGGCGCCCGCCCGTCAGACCAGGGCCCCGGTTCCAGGCGCGGTAAGCCGCGTCTCTCTCACCCCAAGCCCCCCGCCGGTGACCCTGATGCCGCCAGCGCGAGCGAGGGGTGGGAGGGGCAGGGGCGCCGCAACCGCGCGGCTTGGCGGAGGGGGCTTTGCGTCTCGCCGCAGGAAGCTAACTGAAGCCAGGCAACTGCACTGGGCATCGCCAGCCTCGGATTTGCGGAAGGTACCGCGAAAATGAATATTAATGGCGCCTTTCAACCTTTTCAAAGGATGTTCACATCCACATGCTCCTCCGCAAGACAGACTGAGGGGTCCTTCCAACCCCACTGGACAGATGAGGCAACCGCGGCTCAAGGAGAAAAGCGACCTGGCCAAGGTCACGCAACTCCTCCTGGCAAAGGCAGCACTGAGCAGCCGTTTCCTGAGGGGCCGGGGCTGTTTGCTCTCTGCAGCTTCATCCGGGTTAGAGGCCCAGCTCCCTGCTAGGACTTCTGCCCCTCTTTCCCCTCCTTGCTTCTGGGTCCACTTCCTGGGTTGTCCTGCCCAGCCCTTGCCCTCCCCACCTTAACCCAGCCTTCTCTCTGGGCCCCTGCTTTTGACCCCTCAGCTCCAACCCGCACCCCCTTTGGCTGAGTCCAGGCCTCCACGCCCAGGGGTTTGACGACTTAGCCCACCCCCCTAATTTGCTCCTAAGGTAAAGGCTGGAGGCCACGGGAGCCAGTGAGGTCACACCCTACCAGGACTCCCTAACAGGACAGGAGGCAGCTGGGCTGGAGGTGGGCTGCCCAGAGGGCTTGGAGAGCTCAAAGGCAGCGGCATTTCCTCTTCCATCCATCTCTCCCTTCCTGTCCGCCTGCATTCCCAGAGATGGTTCCATCCTACAGAACCCCCCCACTTCCCACCCCGCCCCAGTGAGGTAGGAAGTCAGGGCTGAAAGGGGGCCACGGAGAGTGAGATGAGGCAGGTGTATTCCCTTGCCACCTCAGATGGGATGTAGATGAGATGCAAATTCATTGAAGTGTTTCACAGACTTTTAAAAAACCCCACTTGTCCAGATTCCAGAAGCGGGATTGGGGAAGGCCAGAGGGGCTGTAAAGTGGAGGGTGGGTGTGATGGAGACAAAGAGAGCAGGAAGGAGATTAGGGAGCAAGGGATGTAGCCCCTGTGTCCCCGTTACCTTTTACCCACTTTGCCCCCTAGAGTGCAGATGCCCCCAGGCACAAGGAGGAGCCCTGAACCCCAGCTGGGTGAATTCCTTCTAACTGCCCACTCTCCCTCCTGTCCTTTGCCCTGCACTAGGTCTAACCCCAACTCCCAGCCAGCCAGCTGTCTCTGCCCATCTCTCCCACAGTGAAAACTGCCCATCCATGTGTCTGCCTCCCCCACCCCACCTGACCCTGTCACTCATATCTCTAGAGTGGTGGCCCAGCATGGAGCCTAGGCCCAGCCCCACCAGTACAGATGGGGTACTGGGAGTGAAGCGGTGGGACTCACAACCACCCAAGAACTGAAGCTCTAAGTTGGCCAAATTAGAAACAACAACAACAACAACAACAACCCCACACGTATAGCCCCCTCTATCCCCTAGACGGGCCTTTTTAAAGGGACTTCACCAAGCAGCGTGGTTAGGACTGGCAACTTGGCTGACTGACACGAGCACCCCTGGGAAGTTGCCTCAGAGATCTTTGGGACTGGAGGACAGGCTGCCCTAGGGAAGCCCCTTTACCCAATCAGCTGCTCTCCTATTTTTCAAGGCCAGCGATACTTGCTGATCTGCTGAAGAGGCCCTGAGAGAGAAGCTTCCAGAGCCCCCAGAGGGCTGTGCCAGCTGCTGAGACCACCCCAACGAAGGGCCAAGATTTTAGGGACTCTGGCCTCCCTCTCCAAGAATGTGCCTTCTTTGGGGTCACAACCAAATTTGGCCATAGTCAACTTGACAGCCTCCTCTGCACCCAGCTCCAACCCCACTAGCCATTCAAAATCCTATGGCCCCTGCCTCTCCCATTCTGCTGCCCTCCACACCTCTCCCAGCCTGGCTCCTGCTGCCTCAGCCTGAGGTCCCATCCCTTAGGCTCCCTGTGTGCCTTCCAGGTCTGCTCCTGGCAGGAAGGTGCCACCCTGCCCCTTTGGCCTCTAGGCCTCACATCCCTGACTCCAGCCCCTCCTTCACACCTTTGAGGATTGAAGGACATCAGCTTCTGGTGGCTGAGTCTGCCAAGGGAATCTTTAGACACCTTAACTTGGGGTCTGTCCCTAGAGAGGGTCTCTCTCTGACCCTGATGGCAGAGGCCATCAGCAAAGCCCCAGAGCCCTCCTGCCAGGATGCAGAGGTCGTTCAGCCAGAGAGCTTCCCGCTCACGGTGCCTCCAGGGTCACCTGCTCCTTGCTCCCAGATACACAATCAGAGACACTGTCCCAACGGATGAGCAGACAACCCAGCCCACCAGAACCCTTGTCCCCCACCCCCACCCCCAGAGCAGGGGAACACCTGGGCCAACGAGGAAAAAAACAGAAGACAACACGTCTGGTACAGAGGGGACCCCCCACACACTTGGGGGGGACAGTCCCCAAGTCCCACCCCCAGCCCCTGACAAGAACCCAGGCAAACGCCTCCCGTCCCCGCCCGGGCACCCATCCCCGGCCCGCCGCCTGACGACGTGTTCGAGTGCCAGGGCGCCGGCACAGTCCTGGGGCTGGGCCGCGGGCCGTGGCGCCCCTGCCAGAGGGGTGGGAGAGCGGGAGCCCCCTCCCGGCCCCTCCCGATCATCCCTCCATTCAGCCCGAGCCAGCTCGCTCACCCTCCCCCGCTAACTTTCCCCCACTCACCACCCCATGGACCAGAAACTCAAAAAGTTTGCTTTTCGTGGCTTTGCGCGCCCCTCCGGCAACTTCGTCCGCGGCCATCGGGGTGGGCTCAGCGGCTCTTCTCACTCTCTCTCTCTCTTCCTCTTTCTTTCCCTTTTCTGCCTTTTTTTTTCCTCCAACTCTCCCCTCTGAGTCCTGCTGGGCTCTCTCACACTTCTACTCGAGCGGAGTGGGGAGGGGGCCCGCCCGCCCGCCGCCGCCGCCGCCGCCGGCCGCGGCTGCCGCATTCCTGCACTGATAAGACAGAAATAGTCCGGCGGCCCGGGGTCTGCCTGTTGACTCGGCGGGGACAGAAACGCCTGCCTTTCCAGCCCTCGCTGTCCAAACAGCGCAGATAAGCGGCGAGGCACGCCGGCAAGCCCGGCTCCTGGGCGCTGGGCAGCGGCACTGCAGCCCGAGGCCGCCCGAGGGCCGCGGGGAGGCGGCGCGGGGAGGGGACGCGAGGGGAGGTGGCGGGGGGCTCGCTGGCCACCCGGGCTCTCGCCACAAATAGTTTCTCGGTTAGGGAATTCGCCGGCAGGGCCAGGCAGGAACAGTCAGTTCCAACTGTCCCCCAAGTGGCTCCTGCTGCATTTCTGAGGCCCTTTCCCCAGAGACCTGGCAGGCCAAGTAGGGAAACATTCGCTGGAAGGAATCCGGGGGGAGCCGAGCCCGGAGGAGGCCTTCCTCCTGCACCAGGCCGTCAGTGGTGGGTGTGCCCGGGGAGGCGGTGTCCCCTCCGTCCACAGATGTGTGCGCCCTTGTCTCGCCTGCCGTGTGTGTCTGCACCCTTGTGTGGGCATGGCTCGGTGGCTGTGGGTGTGGATGTTTATGTGCGTGCACAGACAAATGCCTTCTCTGTGTGCCTCCCTCCACGAGAGCCGCTAGTGCGTGTGCGCGCTTGCGGGTGCGTGTGTGGCAGGACATGGCCTGTGTCTTCCAGCTCCGTGTGAGTCTATTTCTGGGTATGGGAGTCTTTGTTTGTCTCTATGTGAGAAAGTGAGGGCAAGAGGGGAAGTATTTCGGAAAAGAGGGGTGGATCCGACTCCTGAGAACAGGAAGAGAAAATGTGAGGGAAGGAGAGGGGCTGGGGTGGGTGCTTGGGTGGATGGGCAGAGGGAATGAGGCAAGCAGAGCCTCATGGCTTTGGAACCGGGCATGAGGTAGGGGCAGGGGACCCAGAGGTGCTGGGGCTGCTGGGTATGGTAGGACCAGCCTCAAGATCCCAAAGAAAGCAGGGCTAAGTGTGGGATTGTGAGGGAGCCCCAGAAGAGGCAGTGTGGAAGGAGCTGGCATTCCCTGGGGTGAAGGAGGGACAGGAAACAGGAGGGGCAAATCCTGAGATCTCCAGGCTGGGATCCGTAGCACCACCCAGGCCCCCAAAGGCCACACCCCTCTCTCCTCCTTCTGGAGGAAGAGCCCAAGGGCTTTGGGACGACAGTGACAGTGGGTCCAGTTTACGTGCCTCTTGGGGCTGCACTGTCAGAATCCAGGTGAGAGTGGGGCAGTGCCTGGGGGAATTTTTTGGAAAATTTACTTGAAGGTACACCTTCAAGACCCAGAATTGCACTTGGGGATCCTGACCCTCAACCCCTTCAGAACGCCTTCAGAGGTCAGACAAAGAACCAAGGGAGTGTTCTGCGTGGAGAGTCCTCTTGCCTGCAGCCTGATTTCTCTGGGCCCTAGTTGTGCTCCTGGCGGCCACCGTTCAGTTGGGTGTCCACTGTCAGTCCTCTGAAAGGCCAGAGTGGCCCAGGATAACCCTCCTTGTCCGCTGGCTTAGCAAGGAACCTAGAGGTCCCCTTCCCACCAAATCTCTACCCAGCTTCCCCTTAGACTTGCCCATGCAGAAACTGGGTCCTGGCAGGGTGGGAACAGGTGGGTGGCTGCCACAGGCCATGAAAGTGGCTACTGGTGACCTGGGGAGGTGACCTCTACAGTTTGCCTGCTAACCTCCAAACCCCTCACTCATTCCCATGTCTAAGCCTCTGCTCCCACTATTCTTTTGCCTGGAATCCCTCTACTACTGCTCATCTGCCTATCCAGATCACATTCATCCTTTAAAGCCTAGTGAGGGCCCCACATCCTCCAGGAAGCCTTCCCTGATTCCACTCCTGTGCACCAACCTTTCTTTTCTTTGAATACCCATTGCCATTTATGCTATGTCATGAATTGGCACTTGCCTGACCAGTGTCTGAGAGGTCAGGTTTGGTTTTCCAAACTGGAACTGGTCTTTAAGTCCCTATCTATCCTCCCCACCCAACCCCATGCTGAGACACGGGGACTTAGCATCAAATGCCTGCTAACACTTGCAACCACCCAAAGCTCAGTGGGCCAGTGGATGGAGCTCATACTCTGCCACTTACCTGAAGGTGTGAGTCGCCATGGGCACCCCCACCTGCTGTGGGGGCTTCTAGCATGGACATGTGAACCACAGACCTTAGAGGTCTTTGTGTAAAGCTTTAGGCTTTGTGTAAAGCTCAGAGTTCTCAACTCTTGGAGAGGCCTTTTGGGTAAAGAAGACAGCAGAGGAGGCGGATGGGCACCCCAGTTTGGGCAGCTATGTTTGAGGGAGGGACACGAAGGAGAGTGGGAATACCCTGCATCTGTGAGGGGACTGGTCCTGGTGGGGAGGAGACTGCAGGAGGTGGTTAGACCAAAGGCTCTGGTGATACCCAAGGAGCTGGCGAGTATCACTCAAGACACAACTAACTCCCTCCCGGGGCCACCCCAGCCTCTGGGCCTCCTCCCCACCTACCCCAGCCATTTCTCTGGGAGACATCCTTCTCCAGCACAGACAACAGATACACAATGCATGCATGCCCCTCAGGCACGCACACCAGTGCGAATGCCAGAGGGACAGGGAACCACGTGGATTTGCACACACAGGCACGTCTGCACCATCTCCCCATCCCACTCACAAGGTGCGATTGACAAGACACCAGCCACTAGGTACATTTGCATGCTGCTTTTACGGGGGCAACCCTAGCTGTCCAGACACGGGGGACCTGAAGACCAGAAAGCAGAGGCGCAGGTGTGGGCCCCCTGAGCCGGGACTCCCACCTCACAAAGGCCAGGATCCCCAACAGCTCAGCCCCAGAAGAGCGCTCAGCAGTGCCACCGCCACAGGCTCCGGCCCCGGTCCGGTGGAGTCCCAGGGAAAACCCCGCTTCCAGATGGCGGGGGCCTTCCTCCCAGCCCTCCTGGGCCCTTAGCCCCTGCCCGACCGGCCCAGGCCGTGCTGCGGGCCGACCGTGCGCGTGTCCGGGCAGAGGACGGCCGCCCTGCCGCTCGGAGCCGGAGTCCCCCCTGCCGTCCCCCCATCTCTCCTTCCCTCCGAAGCACCACCAGCACCAAATGGCAAAGCGCCTCTCCCCGCTCAGGGAGAGATGCGCCGCGGCCGGCGGGACGGGCTCGGCGTCCCCCACCCCCTCCATCACCACCACCGCGCGGGAGCGGAGTGCGGCCGGGCGCGGGGGGCACGTCCCGGCCCGCTGCCGCCCTCCCTCGCCCTCGCCCGCCAGGGGCCCGGGCAGCGGCTGGAGCCGGACGGGAGCCCCCGGGCATGCGCACTGCGGCCTCCCTCCCGGTGAAGGTCAGCCCAGGGCCTAGCTGCAGGACTCAGTGGCGGCGGGGGAGGCGGAGGAGGGAGGAGGGATGCAGCGGAGAGACTTAACTCCTTCCCTGCGGGAAGATGGCCATCGAGGCAGAGGCCGGAGCCGGCTGTCCCACCCCCCCCACCCCGCCTTCAGCGGAGGTCCTGTTACGGGGACCCAGCTCTGGGGGAGGGGGGAGGAGGGGCAGGGGAGGGAGAATGTAAGAAGGAGGCTAGGAGAGGAGGGAAGCTGGGAAGGGGAGAGGGAGGAAGGCGAGGGAGGAACAAAGGAAACCAGACTGAAGGGAAAGACCTCTTTCTGCTGCCCCCTTTTCCGTATACCCCCAGCAATAAAGCTTTCCTTAGCAAAATGAAATTACCCTCACTGATTGGGACGGCAGCATGTGTGTGTGTGTGTGAGAGAGAGAGAGAGAGACAGACAGACAGACAGACAGACACAGAGACACAGAAAGACAGTGAGATCACCTGGAATTCTCAGGCTGAGGACCTCTGATGTCCGTGTTCTGGCCCATCACTAAACTCAGCCCCCAACTTCCCCTCTGGTCACTAAACCCCAGGGCATGCCAGGGGTCCCAGAGGCAGCTCTGACTCAGCCTACCCACCAGGCCTAAATCCCAGGCCCCCGGGGAACCCCAGCTAGGCCTTGGGGCCAGGCCCAGTCCCCAGAGATGGGTGGAAGGGAATCTGCACCTTCACCCCCCACCTCTGGTGAGGGGCTTCCTCCAGCCAGCAGACAGGACATTGGCAGACCAGGCCTGGGACATCATAGCGCAATCTTCCTCCTCCTCCTGGCTCCCTCCACTACTCTTCCCAGGCCAGAGCAGCACTGGGTACCTCCCTCTCTGTGCAAGAATGTTTCTGTGCCTGGACACCCTCTGCTACTAGCCAGGGGGCTGTCTGTCTCTTTGTATGACTTCGGCTTCTGTGTCAGTTTTGCAAACACACACAAGAAAGACAAATATGATAGAAAGAAGCAAAACACAAAGATAAACTAGGACACCAAAATAATTGTGTGACCTTGGGCAAGTCGCTGTATCTCTCTGTCCCTCAGCTTTCTCAGGAGTAAAAGGAGGGGGGTGGCCAGAAGATTCCTAGGGCCTTCCTGCCCTGAAATCCAAGGATTCCGTAAGACAGAGACAGGAACCAAGGCAGACAAGGTGGGAAGGAAAGGGAGACAGAGATATACAGACATAGGCCCACACCATTTAAGGGCTGCTGCTAACCCGAGGTGGAGCCTGGTCCTTGTCACTCACTGTCACTCACTTCCAGTGAGCCTTCACCACTGTGCTGTCAGCCTCCTGGGAGCAGGGCAAGCCTTGCCTTAGGATCCCCAGGGTCCTGCTCAGTTAGCAGGTGTATGATAAAGGTTAGTGGAATGAGTTAATCCTTCCTCTCTTGTTCTGTGTGGATCTCTTCAGTCTAATGGGGTGCTCTGTGCCCCTTCCCTGCCCCTCACCTATACCTCACATACACAGGATAACTGCAAACGGCAGCATGTTGAAACTGCTGGTCACTGGGGGCTGGAGCACCCACCAGCCCGGGGGGGGGTACATTTTGGATTTGTAGCAGCTTTGCACTCTCCCCTCATGATGGCCATCAATGAGATGGTTCCTTGTAGCAACATCCTACGGCTTACAGTGCTGAGCAAAAAACGAGCCACACTGGTCTGCTCCCCATTTTGGCCAGGATGGGGTTGGTCTGTGGGGAGGTATTTATGTGGGACCCTGAGGTGTGCTCTAACTGCCCCAGCTCCCATCCTGCAGCCTAGGGGGTGGGACACGGGGCAGGGCTCTCCCTGGTGCGGGGGGCAGGGAGGTGTCCACAGAACCATCCTTGCTCCCCACCCCTCTGCCTCTGGACCAACACCGGCCTATCTAGCTAGCTGCAGGGGCAAAAGCAAGGGATCCATGTTCTCAGGACTCACAGGCTATCAAGACTCCAAGAAGCAGCAAGCCCCTCCTTCTCACCACCTACCTCCCTCCACCAGCCTCCTGGCTGCCCCCCAGCCAGAGCCCAGGAAGCCCACCCATCCCACAGTGCCCTCTGTCTGGCTGAAGCCATCACTCCTGCCCTGCTTGCACCCCATGGCTCCCAGGCCCCAGCCCTCCTTTCTCTTGGCAGAAAGGAGCCCCATCCTGGCACCTCTGATTCCTCTCCTCTCTCCCCCACAGCTCACTGCTCCCTCATGGCCAGTGTCGGGACAGTCTCCTGGTGGCTTAATGTCCCGGCCCTCACCCCCGGGGAAGCTTCTGAGGCCTCAGCTACTGATCTGACCAGGTGGTCCAAGGGATTTCGGCCAACCACTACATTCTGAGGTCTGAGATGTCACCTGAGTGAAGAAAACTGAGTAGAAAAAAATTCATGTACATTCCCTTGGCAAATGTTTCAGGGAAATCAAACCAAATGTTGGGGGGCAGTGGAATGTACAGATAAAACCTGCCTGGAAGCAACCCTTGAACCTGGTCTCCCAGATACCTGCAGCTCTGTGAGGGATCAAGGGCAGGCCCCACCCTGCCCACAGGGTCTGAGGACACTTTCACACTGCACGGGTGGGGGCTGAGAGTGCCCCGCCCCCCTCAACAGGACACTCTGTCCCTCCCCATGGTCAGCCTTGAGTGCACCTGCCTTCCTGTCACGATGTACTTCCTCTCTTGAGTCTGGGCCCACAGAAGGCCCCGGACTCCCCTTAGAGGCATCCTCAGCTCTGTAAGGCTCTGTGTGGCCCCTCTTCTCCCATCTCCCAGCCTGAACCCTTCTACTGTGCGGTCTGTCATAAGTAAAATTTCCAAAACGCTGGGCCACTTCTGTGAACAGCCCTTTTGCCTTCTTGCGAGAGAAGCCCTCCAGAAACCACTGCCCTCGAAACTGCCACTGGTGGTGGCAGTATTTTCCCCAGAGCTCCCCACCCCTGGACTCGAAGTGGGGTAGGGACCCTCCCTGCCACTCGAGGACACTCATTGACGCCTGTCCTCTTCTTGTTGCTTTTCGGGATCTTCATGGGTGGTCCTTGCCATACCTCGGTCTCTTGTCCCTCGGCCACCTCTGCTCTAGAGGTCCCCCACCCTCCCTCAGCCATTTGCTCCAAATCACCTCTTGGGTCTTATCATTCCAGCAGCTGCAGCCCCGCACCCCAAAATCAGCCTTAAACACCTCACTCCGGCCACCATCTCCTGTCCTTCCAGCTCACTCTGTCCAGTTCCCTGATTCCTGAAGCCTGTGACTCCACTGGAACCTCTGGTCCATTTCTCTGACCCACACCCCTCATCACAACTACAGTTACATAGGATTCTTTTTTAAAAATTATGATAAAACATACGTAACATAAAATTCATCATTTCACCTCCTTTGCATATACTCCTGACTCTCTTACTTAAGAGTTAAATCCAGCTTCACCAACTCTTGCCCCATACCTGGCACCTGAATGTGGCCAGAGAGACACCTAAGCACCCTGACGGGGTCTCCCTGTTCAGGAGCACCCCCTTCACCTGGCCTCATGCTGCGCAGCTGTCCCACCGTCCCTCCTCCACGCACGCCCTTCCCCGCTCTGCTCCCTATGTGAGTTTCCACATCTGCTCCCCTACAACCACCAACTCCTGTTCCCCTCCCCAGCTGACGCCCTTGCTTCTCACTGCAGTGAGACACAGAAGCTTCCAAAGAACTTCCACCTAGCCACCTCAGTGCTTGCCTGCTTTGGGAACGCGTGGTCCTAGCTATAGGCCAGAAGCGGGCAGTGCTCCGGCACAGCCCCAGAGCCACCTTGTCCTGCTCTCCCGGTGCCACTTGGTGGCCATAGGTCTGGAGAACTCGGAGACTCTCATTGGGCCTAAGGAGGGTAGAAGTGAGCTGAGTAAAAGGCAAAAGGCTCCACCCGTGTGCAGAGGACTGCAGGTTTCTTGGGGGAACAGGGCCAAAAGTGCATGGGATCAAGAGGAGATGGTCTTTGAAGCTGCTCTATGATCAAGGTCTCGCAGTCAAAGCAGAGCTCAGTCTCCCCGTGTCCCCACACAGCATACCGTCTTTACTCCTGGGCTCAAAGAGCTGTGGTGATGGCCAAGAGGCCTCGTGAAGACTCACCAGGGAGCAGGCAGTAGGGAGATGGAGGAGGATGGCCTCAGGACCTGCGTGGTGCTCAGCCCCCAGCTTCACAGTCCTTTGTAATTAAGGCCAGCTGGTGCCCCCCATCCCAGTGAATCCCCTCCAGGTAGCCCCTCAGCCAACCCTGCCCCCCTGCCCTTGCTCCCAGATCCGGGCTTTTGCTTTGGCCATTGCAACCTAGTCTGTCTTGGGACCGGGCTGTGACAATGAGGCCTTAATGCCCTGCACATCACTCCAGTTCTTCCGGGGTCCTGTCCTCTCCCAGGCCCTGAACCCACTGCCCTGGGTAGGGTCTCTGCAGGCACCACAGTACAATGACTCTGAGCTTAGACTCCAGAACAGGTCTTCTCAGCCTTAGCACCACTGACATTTTGGGCTGGATAAGTCTTTATTGTGGGGGCTGCCTCATGATGTTGGTAACATCCCTGGCCTCTATGCAGGAAATTCTACCAGCACGCCGCCGCCCCCACCCCCACCCGCAGTGCAACAAAGAAAAATATCTCCCAACACTGTCCTTTGTCCCTGGAGGGCACATTTGCCCTGGGTGAAGAACCGCTGATCTAGAGTCTGACGGTCCCGGGTTCACACTCAGCTCAGAACCTGGCACAAGTTACTTCACCTGTCCGAGCCTCGTCTTCCCTGTCCTCAAGACAGGGCGCCCTATGCCTGACTCACAGGTCGATGTGAGGCTTGAAATGAAGTCGTGCACGTGCAGAATTGGGCACAGGGTCTGGCACAGAGGAGACACTTAACAGTCGCTGCTCTTAGAGCTTCCTGATGCTGAGCCTGCCCGACTCTGTGGGCGAGGCCGCACTGCCCTGCCTTATCTCTGGGTCCTGGCGGTCCTGTTGTCCAACGACCCCCAGCTAGGAGACTGGTGAAAACGGGGAGCCCTCAGAGCCCCTCCGCTGAGGAACCATCACAAATACCATGGAGGGGACCTCTGAGGGCTCAGCCGGGCAATTATTCACAGTAGCTAATTCTGATGGCTCTGGGAGCCCAAGCGGAGTCTGGGTTCTGCCCCAACCGCTGGAAGCTTCCTTGAGCGCATTAGTAGGCAGGGTGGGTCTCGCATGGGAAGCTTATCCGTGCAATGCAAAAACTTGGTAAAGACTGCAGGAAAGGGGGGAAGGAAGACATTCAGAGGCCACCAGAAGTGGCAAAGCCACTGGACTCTCACCGAAGAAGAGTTCGTAAGGGCGACCGTCGGGCCAAGAGAAGCGGAGGTTCAGGAGCTGCTGCTGGAAGCATCTGGAGGAAAAGCAGGGCCTCCTCCCGCACCTGCCCCCCTCCTCCTCTGCCATCCTGCCGCGCACTTAGTGAGCACCTCCTGTGTGAGCGCTTGGTGCCAAGTGCTGCCCATGCACCCACGAGACACAGCCTCAGCCCCTGGGACACAATGTTGGAGGACTGGATAGGGTCGGGTGGGGCTGACAGCATGGAAGCATGAGAAGCTCGTGTCAGCTCCTGCCCCAGGACAGCTGCTGCTCTGCAGGGGGTTGGGGGGAGCAGGTGCTGTGCACCCCATTCCAGAGCTCTGGGCTTCCTTATGGGGAAAAGAGGCATTCAGCCCCCAACACCTGTGTCTTCAGTGGGGCTGTCGCTTGGCAGGGTGGCCAGCCTTGTGGCAGTGGTGGAGAAGTCAGCAGCCAGCTGCAGCCATGGCCGAGGGTGTGCCCAGTCGCTGAGCCCAAGCCCCAGCAGAGGTTGCAGGGGCAGCCCGCGGGGAGCAGGACAGTGGTGGAGCCCGCCATGGGGCTGTACCAGTGCACACTGGTGAATGCCAGGGGTGTCTGTGGGAACAGAGGGCTCGGGACCTCCCTCCAGCTCCACGCAGCCCCTAGTGAGGAAAGCTCCAGCCCAGGGAGGAGCTGGTGTTCCCGCAGCAGGGGGCATCGGGGACCTCAGACCTTCCTGTGGTGCGTGTGAGCCTGGGTCACCTCCCAGAGGTTCTGGCTACCTGGAGCTCATCTTCTCCCTCCTCCGTAAGACACGGCTCCAAATTCCTAAGCAGACGTCATAGTCCCCCCAGCACAGGCTGAAGTGTGTCTCCCCGCACCAAACTCGTTTGCTGGAGTCCTAACCCTCCTCCCTCAGAATGTGTTCTTACTTGGAGATAGGGTCTTTACAAAGGTAATCCAGTTAAAATGAGGTCAATAGGGTAATCCTAATCCAATATGACCAGGGTCATAAAATAGGGGAAATTTACGACACAGGGTCAGGTACACACAGAGGGAAGACGTGTGACTCGGGGAAGACGGCTGTCTGCAAGTCAAGCAGCAAGGCCCGGGGCAGATCTGCCCTCACAGCCTCAGAAGGACCCCAGCCCCCTGTCGACACCTTGTTCTCTGACATCCTGCCTCCAGAAAATACATTTCCAGCCTTAAAGCCACCCACTGTGACCGGCCTGCCTGTCCGAGGGCCACCCGCCTGTCCCCTCGCCCCCGAAAGCACAGCACTGAGAACAACGTGCTTATGGGCACAACACAGGGCCAAGCCTGGGGCCAGAACAGCTGAGCTTGAGTCTTTCTGCCACCACCAATCGACAGGAGCACAAAAGGGCCACGTTGTGTCAATCTCTCTTAGCCTCAGTCTGTTTATCTTTAAAATGGGTACACTGCCACTTCAGCTCTCTCACCAGCTTATTGCTAATAGCAAAACAGTACTGAGGGGACACATGTGGGAATTCTCTTTAAGTCCTGGAGGTCCAAACGAAGCCATCACTGTTAGTAGCGTATCACTCCTTGGTAACCATCCATCCCACTTTGGACTTTCATTGAACTCGCTGTCAATTAAAACCTCAATTCTCTTTCTACTCTGATTGTGCCAAAACGTGTCTCCCATCCCCTACTTCTAACATTGCCTATTTGGATTCAAGAACATATAACTTATATTTATTCCTGTTGATATCCATCTTGTAGGAATCAGCCCATTATTCCAGCTTGAGATCCCTTGAATCTGAATTCGGTAATCCGATATATTTGCCGTCCTTTCCAGCTATGTGTCATTCACAGATCCATGAGCATGACCTTCTCTCCTCACCCAGGTCCATGCTGACTGTACTGGAAGAGGACAGACAAAGCCCTCGTTCCAGACAGACAATCTACAACCTTTGGGCTGCGTCTTCAATTGGCAGCAACTTTACTCAATCGTAGTAACATGCAGTGATGTGCTGGAGTGTCATGTTGGTAGTTTAAAATCAGCCGTGGTAGGAGTATTTATACCATGGAAATTGGCAAATAATACAAATCAGATTTCAGCTCCCCCTTCCCACCCTGTCAAGAGCCAGTTGTTAAATATTTACCCGCACACTACTGCATCCAGCCCACGTTTATGTGTCACACTCAAGATATTGGGAGAGACTTTGTCAAACACCTCCAAATTCACACATACATCTTTACGGAGCTTCATAGCCTACAAAACAGTGCGGTATGCATTATTTAATTTGGTTCTTTCAACATCCCAGGAAGTTAAGGGGGCTGAATATTACTATACCCATTTTAAAGATGAGAACACAAGGTTAATGATTGACTCAGAGCCAGACAGGGAACTAGTCTCAAAGATGGGGCCCAGACTGCCATGCTCTGATCTCAAGGTCACTGTTCTTTTTGGCTTGTCATTGAACTGCCCCCCCGCCCCTACCGTTGGTTGTCAAAGGTGCTCTGAATTCCCTCACCAGCTGCTGTTCTGGGTTTAAAACTCAAACTTTGAGGGGGATTCTGCAACTGGGGAATCTACCTCCAGTCCTTCCCATTAGCAGCCCATCATTGGGATCCCTGTTTCTACCTGGGGCAGGATTCTCAAGTTTTTGACAAGACTCTCTGCATTCTGTTTAAAAATCGTTTATGGCAAGAGACTGCTTAAAGTGACTCCAACTCAGTGTGGTGTTTCTCAACCTGGGGTCCAATGATGCCCAGGCCCCTCGAGTTCTCTGGACTAGCAATGCTGATTTAGGGCTCTGGGCCTGAGGGCTAGAAGAGGTGACCAGTTGGGGGTGATGGCATGAGGGGAGCCCAAGAAGGAAGCTGCAAAGCAGACAGGTTTGGCTTAACCCACAGTGTCTTTCTTGAACATTTTTAAAATTTTAAAAATTGAGAGATTTCACATAATAAGCCAGATTTCCAGAATCTCTTAAAAACCTGGAAATCTAGCAACACAAGCCCACCAATATACTTGGAAACAATCAGATGGAATTGGGGAGGGGCTGTCCCTTTTCTAAGTGGCAAGACTTCTCCAATTTACCACACATACACACCCCATTTCGGGGGTTGCAAACTCTAAAGTCCTAGGCACCCAGCAATGAATGTAAATGAGTTGTGTGAGCTTTGAGCACCAGGACAACTAGCCTTTGACCTTGGGTCTAGGTGCTGGGGTACAAGGGGCTGGCCTGGGTCTACAGAAAAGGCTGGCTACTTTGTCTCTTTGAGGGCCCGTCTGGTTTGGGTCACTGCACCCCTCTGGGGGCTAGATGTGGTGGACAGACCCCAACTGGGGCTCTTGCACTAACCATTGGGAAGTTTACTCAACCTCTCTGTGTTTCAGTTTCTCATCTTGAAAGTGATGATGATAATACTATCATTTTAGTCTTGCGGTGAGGATAAATCAGCTAAACCATGAAAAATTCTTAAAACAGTTCCTAAAACCTACACTAAGATCTCAGTCAACAGTGGTTGCCACTCTTCTGCCCTGGGCCTGCTTGGCCCTTCTCCATCCTGTGGGAGCTGCTCTGGAGTCCTGGGGGCTGCTGAAGTGAGGGGTGGGACTGTTGGGGGTGGGGTGGGAGAGTCTGGATAGGTGGGGCCCTAGTCCACCCGTTGGGCATTCTTTGAAAGGGTTTCTGAGACAGTTTTTCCTGAGGAAGAGGCCAGAGTAAGATGGCAGTGGGGTGGTAAAAGTAAGTGGTCAAAGGAGAAACTGAGGCACAAAAGCAAAAGAGTGCTTCCTGCTGGGTGGGATGGAGTGGGGTCTTCGGAGGGAGCTGGAGCTCAGCTTCTCCCCCTCCTCTGGGCCCTTGACAGCTGGGGCCCCTCCCCCGAGCCCACCCACCGGGCCCCTGCTGTGGATTCAGCTGCTCACAGCCCAGGACAGCCAGAGCACCAAGGAGCTCTCTCCTCCACCCTGCTGGCTGGCTTTTTATTTCCAACTTGAAACTTTATTAAAGGCTTAAATATGCAGACTGAGTCAGACTGGGAAGCCAGGCTAAAGCTAACTCTGCATCTGAGTTCAAGATGTGGGAGCAGGGAGAATGGCGTTCTCAGCTGAGGGGAGGAAAGGTTGCTCACTGACTCCAGGCCTTTATGAGCCCACGCTATAAGGGTGGCGAGAGTGGAAGCTGGGCCTGGAACCTGGGGGGACATGGTCACAGGGTCTGCGGATGATGCCTGGACGCTGTGGTGCGCAGGGCAGCACCGGGCACCACATTTTAGCCCGCGGGCTGATGAGGGGTACCAGGCGCTGGCTGTTGAGCTGAGTGCTCGGTACTTAGCATCCCTCTGAATCTTTATAGAAGGGGCATCAAGTCCCACCTTACAGACGGGGACACTGAGGCTCAGAGAACTAAGTGCCTCTTCCCACATCAGCCTAGCTGATGAGGGGCAGAGCCCACCTTCCAACGGAGCCCCGGGAGCCCCGAAGCCTGTCTGCCGGCACCAGGCAGCGCCCCCCTCCGGCTCTCGCAGTGGGCACCAAGGGCGAGAGCAGCCTGCACGGGCCCCCAGGTGAGGAACATTTGAGGAAGCCAGACCTGAATGTTCCTGAGAGTGGACCCGGGGAGGGGAGGCAAACGTCTGGAAGCAGTCAGATGTCATGGAAGCAGAAAAACGTTTATTCTCTAGAACGCCAAAGGGCAAGACCAGGGACCCCAGATTCTCCTCACCACAAGAACAACTAAAGACCGGGTGCCCGGGTGCCTCAATCAGTTAAGCATCTGACTCTTGATTTCGGCTCAGGTCATGATTTCAGGGTGGGGGGGGTTGGTTTGGGGGGGTCAAGCCCCATGTTGGGCTCTGTGCTCAGTGGGGAGTCTGCTTGAGATTCTCTCTCTCCCTCTGCCCCTTCCCCTCTCCCCGCCCTCCCCTCCCCCAGGCCTGCTCTCTTTCTCTCTCTCTAAAATAAATAAATAAATCTTTTTAAAAAAACCAAACAACTAAATATGGAAGGAGCGTCTGTGAACATGGTGAACAGGTCCTTTTCTAAAGGGACTGCTGCCCAGGCATGGGCCAAGAGCTGCTCAGGTGTCAGCAGGCCAAGGCAGGTAGTTAAGAAAGGCCTACCCTTGGGTTGTGCAGGTGCAGAGAGGGCAAGGGCCAACCATACAAAGGGATCTCAGGGTCCTCTTCTTCTTCTTTTTTTTTTTTTTACAGAGAGAGCGTAAGCAAGAGAGCAGGGAAGGGGCAGAGGGAGAGGGAGAGAGAGAATCCCAAGCGGGCTCCACGCCCAGCACAGAGCCTGACGTGGGGCTCGAGCCCACAACCCTGAGATCATGATCTGAAGCGAAATCAAGAGTCAGACATTTAACTGACTGAGCTGCCCAGGTGCCCCCTCAGGGTCCTCTTTTTTTTTTTTTAAGATTTTATTTATTTACTGGACAGAGAGAGACACAGCGAGAGGGAACACCAGCAAGAGGAGTGGGAGAGGGAGAAGCAGGCTTCCCACTGAGCAGGGAGCCCGATGCGGGGCTCTGGGATCATGACCTGAGCTGAAGGCAGAGGCTTTATGATGGAGCCACCCAGGCACCCCGCCCGTCATGGTCCTCTTAAGATCAGCTGTCAGAGCCACCTCCTCCCACCGCCTGCCTCATTCATTCACGAAATGTTTTTCTGTATCGTGCGGAACACCACAGATGCAGTCTGAGCCTTTAAGGAGCAGTACGATGCAATCTTTAAACCTTTGGTACACACTATAAGCCATAAGAAGTTAGGACTTCATACCTAATCAGTGTGGGAGAAAGTGTCCCTGGAAGAAGTGGTGTTTAAGTAGAGACTTGAAGGATGGGCAGATTTAGGCAGGTGAAGGGAGCTGGAAGTGTGTTGCAGGCCAAGGGAACAGCATGTGGGAAGGCCCTGAGTGAGGGCAGGCCCTTGAAGCCGGTGAGGAAACGGAAGAGAGAACAGATCAGGTCTGTGTTGCAGGAACCCTGGCAACCCCAGGGCTGGGGTTGGGAGGAGGGGTCCAGACTGAGAGTGGGCCACGACTTGGGTGGCTACCTCAGTGGTCCAGGCAGGAAACAACAGCGTCATTACGGAGACATAAGAGAATGGAACTAAGACATGTCTACGAAATCAAAGGAAGAGGTGATTGTCCCAATGGAGACAGAAGGGGGAGGGTCAAATGTCACTCCCAGGTCGGGACTTGAGCTTTGGTGTAGCTGTCAGCAAGATGGCCAGCCCCACGCCCAACCGTGGAGGGAACCCCGTGCTCTTGTCATCATGGGTTCACGGGGAGACCTCTACTCTGTTCCTCTGGAGAGAAGACTCTGGAATAATCCTGCCACCTCTCCCACCCCTTGGGAGGGGCTCTCTGCCTGAGGAGCTGGGAGGGTCTGACTTCTGCTGGACAAGTTCCTCTCCTGGGTCAGGGGTGGTGACATCAGGGCTGTTCCGTGCAGCCTGCCCTTCCCTTTGGGGTGCATCTGCTGGCAGGAGGGAGCCCATCTTAACCTTTTCCTACACCCCAGATAAGCAAACACAGGTTCAAGCTTCTTTCTCTAGTCCAGCTGGCCCTGCAATAAAGCTGATAAGTCCCTGACACGGGGGCTCACGATCTACGACGGAAGGCGAGTGACCGGGCCCGCGCTATACCCAAACTCACCTGCTGGGCATGTGTGCTGGTTGAGGTGTCTATGTTCCTACAAGGATATTACCCTTCCCCAAGAATGTGTGGGACTCTGTAGTTAATTCCCGATTTTAAATAAACCTTCCTGCTGCCTGACAGTTCTCAAAACTGTCGTTGGAAATATTAACGTGTAGAGCATTTCCTGAAGGCAGGCAATGTCTTCCTCTAGTTCTTCTAACTTTTATCTTGGGATTGACCACGATCAGCAGTATTTATTTGGCTGCATACTATTGTGTTGGTCTTTGCCTTGGCCTAGGAAACCTGTGCTTAGCTCTGTCACCCAGTGTCCCCCTCACGTCATCACATAGGAGAGACTTCTCAGGGTCACAGGGCCTGAAATCACAGCGTCTTGGAGCAAATGGTTTGGCTTCTAGGCGGTGCGAATGCCATAAGCGCCCGTTTTCCCACTGCGGACGGGGCCTCGGGGCCTTGCGGCTTGTGCCTTGTGCACTAATGTCATCCTTGGCTGCCTCGTATATTCCCTCCCTGTATTTCCAATGTCCTGACTTGCTCACTACACGTGTCTTTGCCAAGTGCCCCCGACCTCTTCTGGAGTGAGGTGGAGCACAGCACATCCTCCTGTGTCTTCTTGTCTCTGCCTTTCTCCCCTCCCCACAGCACGCGGCTCCTCACTCCAGGCCCCAGAATGTTCTTCGGTCTGGAAAGAAGGTTGACATGGGAGATGATCCAAGTTTGTAAATTCCAGGAAAGGCATGAGCGGGACACATGCTCATAAGACACATTCTCAAATTTCCTGGAAGTTAAGTTTAGGTAACAAAGAAATTGGTTTCACAGCTTGGGAAGCAAATCAAGAGGTGGGCCAGGCTGAAGTGAGCAATTCCTCTCCTGCAGGGTCCTCACAAGTGACCAAGGGTCTGCACATCCCTCACCAGCAGGGGACACCGGCAGCCACAGCCCTGCCCCCCCCCCCAGGCATCCGTCAGCCGAGTGCCCACCAGAAGCAGGCCGACGCCTCTGGCACGGTCATCCGAGAGGGCGCACAATCCAGAGGAACCTGAGGCCCGTTCACTCAGCCCACGTGTCTGTGACTCCACCTTCTCTCGTGACACCCCCGACACCAACTCCCGTGACAGCCCCTCCTGGTGACACCCCCTCCTGGTGACAGCCCCTCCTGGTGACACCTTCAGCTCATTACCTCCACCACTCCACGCTCACTAATAACGAGCTCTCACTTGCAATCACACCGCCAGCACTCGGGGCGAAGACAGCCTCCAGCTGCTGCCCGCCTGGCGCGTGCCCACCGCGCCGTCTAGACGCTAGCACGGGGCCTGTCAGCATCCAAATGACAGCACGTGCCCGAGCCGCCAAGCGTCAAAGCCGGCTCCATGCCTGGGACTGCACATGCTGAATGAAGCCCCATCTCATGTTAATGTGGCTCTAAAACAACACGCCAGAAACTTCCCCAGCACCTCACCCCTTGCCTCCTTCATCACATGGGGAGGCCCCCAGGAGTTTCAGGACGGACCCTCCATTCACCTTGTGACCAGGCCACTCCGGGATCAGGTGTCGCTAGGATGTACCCACTGCCCTCAGAGCCTCCAACCCCCCAGGCTTCCCACGCCTCCCCTCTCCTGCTGCTCATCCTTCAGGGTGATCACCTCCTTCAGGCAAGGTCTGGATCAACCCAGGGCACCGACCTAGTGCTGCTGGGGAGCCAGCTTAGGGCTTAGCTCAGTGTACCCCAAATCAGCCACGACTTACAAGGACTCACCACGTGGGGGCCCCTGGCTCTAGGGTACCTCCCAGGGACCCCAGCTGCTCGGCAAGCCTCCACCCTCAGACACCGAGAATTTTAGAGTTGCCCAGCGAGTACACCAGCTTAGACCTTTTCTTTAGGATTCTGCATTAAAAAACCAACCCCTGCAAGCTGGGAAACAGGCCCGCAGTTAACCTAAGCAGGACCTTTGTGTGGGGCACTGACTTTCCTGCACCGCCCAGCGTTTGTCTGCCCCGTGGCCAGCACCAGGTGACAGCACTGGGCTCCCCTGGCAGCCAGCCACAGCACCATCTTGCCGGAGGCACAAGCCAGCCGCAGGGGTGGGAGGGAGAGGAACAGCCCAGGCAGGATAGAGAGAGTTCCTCGGCCCTTTCTGAGGAAGGAGAAGTTGGGAAAGCCACCCTCATTTCACCCAGCCCGTTGTCCTCTGAAAGCCCACTTCACACTGCTCCTCTGGGGCCTTTCTGCTCCTCAGAGCCCTGGGGCCTGAACTGTCTGCTGTGGCACTCCCTGTGGGCTTTCCCAAGTCTGTCCCCCTGCTGGACTTCCGGTCCTGAGGGTAAGGACAAAGTCCTTCACACCTCTAGGGTCCCCCAGCACCCAGCCTGTCAGAGAAGACTCCCACTGGTGAGGCAGCCAGGGTGACAGGTGGGGCTGGGCAGGCCTCAGACCCAGATCCTGCCCTTTCCCACAGCTGAACATGGCTCTCAGGCAGGCTGCCTTTCCACCAGTGCCTTGGTGCTTCCTTCTGGACCAGGGGCACCGATATGGTACTAGCCCGGCCAACCTCCTCATACTTTGCCAAGAGGAGGCCCAGGAAGTCCAACTCACATGCGATGGGCCTGGGGCACCTCTGAGTCTGAGGCCTGCTTGGTGGTAGCACAGGGCTGGCCCCACCCAAGGCCACGCAACAGGCTGCCACCACCTCCCCCTCCCACCAAGAACAAACCCCTGCCTGGATTCCGGAAGGATTTTAGAGGTTTGCCAAGGCAGGTTTGGGGTTAGGTTTCTAGAGCCTAAGTTGTGCTGGGCATCAGCAGGCCCCCCCCAGCTAGCAGAGAGCATGCGGGCACACACGCCGGTGAGGATGGAGGAGGTGTGTGTCTGCGTGGCTGTGAGTGGAGGAAATGGAATGAGCCACAGCCCCAGACCATTTTCACCTGAGCCAAAAACTGGTTTCAGACTCGCTGCTTCCTGGCTCCGACTGGCTTTGATAGGCAGAACCCAGGGAGCCAGGAGGAGAAGGCACTCAGAAGGGGTAGTGGAAGGGTGGGAGGAGATGTCAGCAGGGTCTGGGGGATGGCCCAGCAGTGGGGGGGGACGGGAAGAAGCATGTCATAGGTATGGCTCGGGCGGGACAGAAATGCCAAGAGGGAGCCTTGGGTTATGACTGGAGGCCAAGAGCCAGCACCTCTCAGTGGGGTCCCAGGGCTCCTGCTTCTGGGTTTGGGGCGGTGGGGGCAGCGCCTACCTGTACCACGGCGGGTGGGTGCTGAAGGCCTGGAGTCATAGGTGGCAGGGTCCTGCAGTGGGGGAGTCATCCAGTGCCCCCTCGGTGCCCGGGCCCGGAGCCCACTGCACCTGCAGCACCAAGGGCCATTGTGAGGAGAATCTGAAAGGAGAGGGCAGTGGGAGGGGTGGGCCAGAACCTGAGCCCCAAAGGCAGAGTCCAGATGGACCTCCAAGGGCTGCTGAGGAAGCCTGAGGGGGTCAGCTGGGTGAACCAAACTCTGTGACAAGGAGGTCTGAGAAAGAAACAGGAGGTGTGCAGAAAGGGACCAGGATCGAGGGCTGCACAGGGATCACGGGGCAGGAGCAGTGTGAGAGCAGGAAGCAGTCGGCAGAGACCAGGTCTTGCAGGACTGAGCTAGAAGGACAGAGCAGAGAACCCAGGTGAGACCTAGGCCCGGCAGGGGAGGCAAGTTCTGGGGACTTGGCATTAGGAAGGGGAGGGGAGAAAGACCTGGGCATTGGAGGTACAGGGCATGACTGTCAGGCCCAGATGGGACCTGGATGGCTTCTGGAGCCCAGAAGGAACATCTGAGGGAATCCCAGGGGTGGCAGGCACGTTGAGTAGGCCTGTTCTTAATCTGCCCACTGCGCTCATGCCGGCCCCTCCCTGTTTCACCCCTGGTTTCTCCTCTGGTTTCACCCCTCCTGCAAGAGCAGCAAGGCCACAGGCTGGGGTCAGGACTCAACTTGTGAACTCAAGTCCTTGAGCAGGTGGAGTGTGGGGTACGAGTAAAAGGCAGTGTTATAGGTATGGGGCGGGGGGGCTTGAGAGTGGGTCAGGGTCACACGTAGGTGGTGTTGGCCAGGAGGCAACTCCAAGAAGTGTGAGGAGGCAGGGCGAACAATGAGAGGAGGAAGACGCCAATGGGGGAGAGGTTACCTGCCCAGGGATGGTTGGGAGGGGGGGGTGCCCTGCAGGAAGGCTAAAGGCAGGGGGACAACCTGAATGGGAGAGTGGTGTCCAGGCAGGAGGGTGTCAAGTGGAGACAGGGAAGGTGCCGGGGTGGGGGGGGAGAAGGGAGTTGCCAGGCAGGATGGGAGGAGGGGAGGTGCCAGGAAGAGGGAAGGAGGGGAGGTGCCAGGCAGGGGAGAGGAGGGGAGGTGCCAGGCGGAGGGAAGGAGGGGAGGTGCCAGGCAGGGGAGTGGGTAGGAGGGAGAGGATGCCAGGCAGGAGCAGGATGGGAACATGCTAGGCAGGGAGGAGGTGGCAGGCGAGGGGGAGAAGTAGGTGCAAGGCAATCAGGGAGGAGGGAAGGTGCCAGACATGAGGGAGGAGAGGAAGGTACCAGGCAGGAGAGTGCCAGGCAAAGGGAAGGAGGGGAAATGCAGGTGGAGGGAGGATGGGAAGGTACCAGGTAGGGGAAGGAAGGAAAGATGCCAGGCAGAGATGAGAAGGGGGAAGTATCAGAGAGGAGGTAAGACGGGGGAGTTTGCCAGTCATGGAAGACGTGCAAGAAAGGGGGTAGGAGGAAGAGATACTAGGCTGAGGGTGGGGGANGGAGGTGCCAGGCAGGGGGAGGAAGAGAGTGAGGAGTGGGGGGAGAGATCAGGAAAGGAGGAGGGGATGAAAATGCCAGGCAGGGAGGGGGGTGCCAGGTAAAGGGAAGTGCCAGGTAAGAGGAAGGTGCCAGGAAGGGGTGAGAAGGAAGATGCCAGGCAGGGGAGGAGGAGGGATGTCAGGCAGTGAGGAGACCAGAGAGATGCCAGGCAGGGAGGAGAACGGGGAGAGGCCAGGGGGGCGGAGGGGGATGTCAGACACGGGGAG
>NC_048218.1:206659091-206668217 GCF_002007445.2 Ailuropoda melanoleuca
CGGCCGCCCGCTCCCCGCTCGGCGCTCGGCTCGGCCCGGCGCCTGCGCCGCTGCAGCCCGGAGCGGGGGAGGCGCAGGGAGCGTCTGAAAAGAGCGAGGAGCTTAATAATGAGTTAGGGATCAGAGCAGGCAGCGTCGCCCCATCCATCCGAATGTGCGATCACCGCGCTGGGAGCATCGCCGCCCGCCCTGACCAAGTCCATTGTGATCGTCAGCCTGTGCACAGATGAGCCTTAGGTCTGTACATGCATCTACGTGCCCACTGATTCACACAGACTGTCGGAGCATCCTAAGTGAGTGCAGACGTTCCCTGCTCTCTGACCACACACACACACACACACCCCAGGCAAGGGGCGGGGGGGGGGGGGGGGGGGGTTCCACTCCAGGTTCAGAGCCAGGCACTGACAGATGGCACCTCCTCCTACCTTTATGCACGACATCCAGTCACAGGAGACCCCTCAAAGCACCAGTAGCAGCTGGCACAGTGCCTGGCATACAGTAGGGGCTCAACTCTTACCTGCTAAAAGGGATGAGCCTCAGAGAGCCTTAGGCAAGGTCCAGAGCAAGTGGGAGCCTCCACATGAAGCTGCCAGGTGAGGACTTTGGGGGCAGGGTCCGGGCAGACCCCGAGGAAGAGTTAGCTGTGACAGAGACCCAGGTCGGTGGGGTCCTGACCCCTCAGATTCTTGCCTCTGCCCCCAGATGCCTAGCCTAGCCCCATCCAGGCCACTCCGCTCACACTCCCCCATCTGGGGGTCCTGGGCTCCAAGCGTTGCCTGGGCCTGCACTGCCCCTGACATGAGCTGACCTGGAGGCTTTTCCACCTCCACTGTTTTTTTGTTTTGTTTTGGTCATTATGCTTTACTTCTGTAATTTTTTTCCAATTGTGTCAAACTACACAGAATACAAAATGTGCCGTCTTAGCCGCTTTTCAGTGTGCGGTTCGATGCCGTCAAGTGTATTTACCTTGTTGTGCAGACCATCTCCAGAACTCTTTCACCTTGGCAACCTGAAACTCTACCCATTAAACAATTCTCCTCTCCCTCAGACCTTGGGCACCATTGTCCCTCTTTGTTTCTATGAATTTGCTTACTCTAGGTACCTCATATAAATACATTCATACAGTATTTGCCCTTTTGTGACTGGCTTGTTTCACTGCACGTAACTTCCTCCAGGTTCATCGATGCTGTAGCAGGTGTCAGTGCTGCCTTCCTTTTCAGGCTGAATGAGTTTCCATTGTATGGATGGATACAATGTATGGATGGATATCAACCACGCTTCGTTTATCTGTTCATCTGTCTGTGGACAATCGGGTTGATCCCACTTTCTGGCCGCTGTGAATAACGTTGCTTACACCCCCTTTAAAACATGTCATTAAGCCCGACAGAAGCACACTTCCGCTCAGCCCTGGGAAGACATACTCAATCCTCCCCAGCCCCTTTCGGCACCTCTGATTCTATTTTCAGGACCCTTCCCCGGAGGATCTCAGGCCTTTGGCAACTCAGAGGACCCACTGTGGCCTTTTTACCCAAAATTGCTTACTTAATGCTCTATCGGATGTATTCCTGTGTCCCTTCTAGTGAAGAAACCCGGGGTCCCTGCTAACAGCTTGATGCTATCCTTCCTAGGAACATTTATCCTTTAACAAGGGACTCTTGGAAATGCAGGGGAAGGAGAGGCACAGTGAATATTTTGAGGTGGGGAAGGATTTGCTCAGTGACCTGGGGGGAGCGGGGCACGGAAAGCCATCAGGACAATGGGGTCTGAGGGGGCTCGAAAGACCTTCCACGACCCAGACCCCGATGCCAAGGTGAGTGCTGGAGCTTCACTCCTCTGGGCAGAGAGGAGTCTATCTAGAGGCGGTACGTACCCTCTTGTGCCCCCCCACCAGTTTTTAACTTGGCAGAATAAGCAAGTGAGGCGAGGTGACTGGGTCCTGACATGAGGGTGTATGTGTTGAGTAGGGGTGGTCACCAGAGGAGGCCCCCAGAGGGAGTGCAGGCAGCCAGGACACAAAGAGGGGCGGCCTCAAGCAGGCAGGCTGAGTGCTGGCCTAGGCCTGGCCAGAGGAGACAGGCAGAGGTGCCAGTTGGGCAGTCCCGCCTCTTCTGACCCTGTGCCCACAGCCCTCAGCCCCCTTTTTCCTCCTCCCACTCACAGTCTGTCCATCAGGGATAAAGTTTTCAAAGGTTAAGCTCCTGGCCCTTCTTTATGACTTCCCAGGTGGGTGGGGCAGCACGTCTCTATCCCAGCATTAATACCTTGTTTTTAAGTCACTGATCCCTTGTCCGTCTTTCCTTCTGGACTGTGAGCTCCAGGAGGGTGGGACTGGGGTTTGTTGGCCCAGCACAAGCCCGGTGCAGAGGAAGACCCAGTAAATGTTTGGAGGAAGCTTCCAGCAGACAGGCTGTGGCCACAGGAGGAATGGCAGTGGAGGCCTGGGAGGCCAGGGGTGAGGCTGAGCCAGAGGTGGTGTGGGACAGGGCTAGAGGGTGAGAGGTGAAATTCAGTCATCTGTGAGGCCCAATGTTGTTCCCTGCAGCACCGCTCCTATAGCGAGAACTTGGAAATACCTGAATGTTCTCCAGTCGGAGACAGGTTAAATAAATTGTGTGACAGGTGTAAACAGGTGATAAGAGACAGGATAAACAGGTGACAAGATAAATACATCATTCAGTAAATGCTATCAAACAATGGGGAAACACTCTATATACTGGTAGAGCAGGATCTCAAAGATAAGGTGAGTGAAAAAAGCAAGATGTGCAGAACAGTGTGTAAAGCATGCTAATGTGTGCGTGTGTGCGCGCACGCATATACACACAGTCCTCTAGAAGGGTACAAAAAGAACTGGCCTCTGGTGAGGATCCTGAGGGGAGGATGGGTAGAGGGAGACTTGCTTTCCACTGTGTGTTCCTTTTTAGCTTTTTAATTTAGAAGTAAAAGTTTACAAAAATCACCCGTATCATCATTTACACTTTCAAATTGTGCTGAGCACCCACTATGTAAAATCAGGCCACAGATCTATGTGCCTTTGATCATGAACCTGTATGGGACTCTTCATCAGTTAATTTTTTCTTTTTTTATGATTTTATTTATTCATTGAGAGGAAGAGAGAGACAGAGAGAGCACAAGCAGAGGGAGAGGCACAGGGAGATGGAGAGGCAGATTCTCCACTGAGCATGGAGCCCACAGGGCTCAATCCCAGGACCCCAAGATCATGCCCTGACCCAAAGGCAGACGCTTAAACACCTGAGCCATCCAGGCGCCCCCCTCAGTTAATTTTTTTGACTTGTTTTGCATTTCTGCCTCAAGCTTGTCTTACGGTGTGCCCAGCACCAGACTAGGCTCTGTGGGCAGGGATAAATGAGGCACCTCTTGACTGGATAAGGGATTATTACATGTAAACAACTCACTATGCCAGGTAGAAGGGCTGGAATGCAATCACAGAGGCCAGTCCCAATGCTGGAGGGGACAGAAAGTAGAATGGAGCTGGGGGGGGTGGCAGGGCTGGGAGGGCTGTGGACAGGGGGAGGGGGAGTTAGTATTTAATGGGGACAGAGTTTTCTGTTTTGCAAGATGAGAAGAGATCTGGAGATGGGTGGTGGTGATGGTTACACAACAGTGTGAATGTATTTAATACCAGAGAACTGCACACTTTCACATGCCTAAGATGGTAAATTTTAAGTTATGTGTCTTTTATTACAATTACAACAAATAAAAATAGGGGATATATATAGCATGGTGACCACAGTTAATAATACTGTATTGCATATTTGAAAGTTAAGAAAATCGATCTTAAAAGTTCTCATTTCAAGAAATAAATTTGTTGTAACTATGTGAGGTGATCAACCAGACTCATTGCAGCGATCACTTACGCAATACAACGAATTGTTCTGTGGTACAACTGAAACTCATGTTATATGTCAATTATACCTCAATTGAAAATACGTTAACTAAGTAAATACAAGAGTAAAAAACAAATAAAAGAATCCTAGCAGAAAGAAGTGGTGTTTCCTCCCCTTACCACATGTCAGGTACTATATAGGGTGTTTGGTTTTCCAACAGCCCTGCAAGAAAGACATAATTATTCACATTTACATATGATAGACCATGAAGCTTAGGGAGGTCAAGAGACATGTCTGAGCTGGGATTCAGATTTCTGTCCTTTGGGCTTCTTCCTGCCCTGCAGGCAGCTCTGGGGAAGCAGGGCAGAAACTGGAGGGTGCGTGTACATTTCACAAAACAGGCAGCTGAGCATGGATGGGCCATCCAGTCGTGACCTGTGACCAGCAAGGGAGAAAACGGCCTGCCAGGCAGGGAGCAGCCAGAACACCCTGGCAGGGTGACTGTGAATGGCACGCCCATGGACTGACCAGTAGCCTGCTGAGCTAAGAGACAAGGCTGCAAATGAGCGTGTCTGGTACAGGGTCTGGCATGCTCGCTCCGGAGTCTGGGCTTTGTCCTGGGGCTGCCGGGTGCCGGCAAAGGACTGCTGTATGTCCTGGAGCTCCCAGAATCTTCTCATGGGTTTTCAGGACTCCTCGGCCCCCCTTCCTCCTGCATTGTCCCCATGCCCTCCCATCAGGACAGGGAAGGTGCAAAACTTCCAGAAATTGCTCTGAGATTTAGTCAGATTTATTCCTGATTTGGTGTTTTCCTTCTCTTCAAGAGTCCTCCTACCCTGCCCACCTCAAAATGCCCTATTCAAGCTTCAGGCCCCACAAAATCTTGGTCTGGTCCTGGCTGAGCCATGTACTGAACTGTGAGTACTCTTCCTTTCTTGGACAATTTTCGTTTTCCCTAGAGTTCATAATTAGCCTTTTTAAAATAAACTACTTTTCAGAACAATTTTAGTTTCACAGTAAAACTGAGTGGAAAGTACAGAGAATTCCCATATACCGCTGTCCCCTCCCCCAATCCCCCCACTACAGAAATGGCACACTACCAGAAGGGGACATTTGTTACGATCAGGAAACACTGACACATCGTTATTACCCAAAGTCCACAGTCGACATTGGGGTTCACTATCCTTGTTATTACATTCTATGGATTTGGACGAACGTATAATGACGTATCCACCACCATGGTATCATGAAGAATTATTTCACTGCCCCAAGAATCCTCTGTGCTCTGTCTATTCCTCTCTCCCTCCCCACAAGTCCTGATCTCCATACTTTTGTATGCCAGAATGCCATATAGTCAGAAGCATCCAGTATGTATCCTTTTCAGACCGGCTTCTTTTGTGGAGTAATGTACATTTAAGTTTCCACCATTCATATCCTCTTGTGGCTTGATAGCTCATTTCTTTTTAGAATAATATGGCCTTGTAAGGATGTACCACAGTAATAATTATCTCTTTGAAAAAAATTCTTGTTTGCTCCTTTCCTGAGTTTTCTACATACTTATAAAATCAACCCCAAGTCTCTGCTGACTATCTAAATCTCTCTCGGGGCATTCAGATTCTATAGGCTCTCCTGGAGCCCTCTGACCTCTTCCAGTCTGGACCGGTTGCCCACAGCTGTTATCCTGGAATTTCTTTTCAGTATAATCTCGGGAATTCCCTTCCCCTCTCTACTGCTCTTCAATCCCCTCATCGGATAGGTACTGAGTGCCATTACCTGCTTGACATTGTTTCAGGCACTGGGATACAGCAATGAACATCATGAAGCGAAAGGTTTCTCCTGACTTGTAACTTAACCTTCAAATGGGAAGGACAGGCAACAGGTGAGAAAAATATGTAGGATGTTCATTCCAGGCTTCTGAGGCTGGTTCGGTATTCAGAGATCGATCAATATAATCTACCATAATAACAAACTAAAGAAGAAAAATCACATAATCACAGCAATTGATGCAGACAAAGCATCTGAGAAAATTCAACAGCCAAGAGGCAATTTGAGGAGTTCCAAGAAGCCTTCACTGTGAGGCTAGGCGGATGCTGGCTCCCAAGGTAGGTCCACATCCTAATGCCTGGAACGTGTGAGTGTTACCTTGTTTGGAAAAAAGGTCTTTGCTGACGTAATTAGATTAAGGATCCTGAGATGAGGAGATTATCCAGGATTATCCCTGTGGGCTCTAAATGCCATCACAAGTGGCCTTATAAGAGAGAGGCAGGAGATCACATGCATACACACAGGGAAAGGTGATGTGAAGCCTGAGCAGAGAAAGATGGGGCCCCACCAGCCATCAGAAGCTGGAAAAAGCAAGGAACAATTTCTCGCCTAGAGCCTTTGGAGGGAGTATGGCTCTGCCTATGCCTCAATTTAGAAATTCTGGCCTCCAGAACTATGGGAGAACAAATTACTACTGTTTTAAGCCACCCAGTTGGTGATAATTGTTACAGTAGCCACAGGTACCTAATACAACCCTACAGTGATATCCTAGTTGTGATATTATACTATAGTTTTGCAAGATGTGACCGTTGGGGAAAACTGGATGAGGGATACACAGGGCCTCTCTGTATAATTGCTTACAACTTCACGTGAGTACACAATTATCCCAAAATAAAGAGTTTAGGGTTTCTGGCTGGCTTAGTTGGAAGAGCATGAGACTCTTGATCTTGGGGTTGTGGGTTAGAGTCCCACACTGGGCACAGACCTCACTTGAAAAAAAAGTTTAATTAAAAAACAATCAAGAGCTTGGGGTGCCTCGGTGGCTCAGTCGGTTAAGCGTCTGCCTTCGGTTCAGGTCATGATCCCAGAGTCCCTAGATGGAGTCCCCCATCGGGCTCCCTGCTCAGTAGGGAGTCTGCTTCTCCCTCTGCCCCTCCCCCTTCTCATGCTCACTTTCTCTCAATTAAATAAATAAAATCTTTAAAAAAAAAAACAGCAGAGAGGGAGATGAGAAGTTTGCCGGGGGGAGGAGGGGACACCAAGTGCAAAGTCCCTGGATTTATGGGCCTGGTGTGTTGGAGGAACTGCAGGAGCTGGAGGCTCCGAGGTCACAGAGGTAATGGCATCTGTGTGTATGGAGGGGGTGCATACCAGGCCTCGTAGGCTATTTTGAGGATGCTGCGTCTTACTCTGAATGAGATGGGAAGCCACTAGAGGATTTGAGCAAGGACGGACATGATGGACCAATGTGGCTGCCATGCTGAGCGAGCGTCCGTGGAGAGAGCCAAAAGCAGGGAGAGCAGCTAGGAGGCTACTGCAGTCATTCAGGTGATGGGCCATGGCAGCTTTAAACACAAAGTAGTAATCAGGATGGTGAAGAGTGGTTGCGTTCTGAGTATTTTGAAAGCAGAGCCAAGGGCATTTGTTCTCAGAATGATCGTGGGTGGGAAAGAAACACAGGATTCATAAATGGGTACAAGGATCGGGCCTGAACCTGGCTGGAAGGATGGAGCTGCCATTTACTCACATGGGAAAGGCTGGGAGGAGCATGTTTGAGGGAAAGATCGGGAACTCCATTTTGGATATGATAAGTTAGACGTTCAAGGACAGATGTCCAGGGGCGCCTGGGTTGCTCAGTCATTAAGCCTCTGCCTTCAGCTCAGGGCGTGATCCCAGGGTCCTGGGACTGAGCCCCGCGTCGGGCTCCCTGCTCTGCTGGAAGCCTGCTTCTTCCTCTCCCACTCCCCCTGCTTGTGTTCCCTCTCTCGCTGGCTGTCTGTCAAATAAATAAATAAAACCTAAAAAAAAAAAGTACAGATGTCCAGGTGACATTTGGATGTGGGCTTCTGGAGTTTAGGCTGGAAATATACATTTAGGAATCGCCATTTACGTGGCATTAATGCCGTGAGACTGGATGAGCGCTCTAAGTCCAAATCCTGAGCCTTGGGGCATTTCAGTTAACACTGAACTTAGCAGGGACTCGGATATAAGGAGAAGCCAGGAAAGGATGCCGAGATGTATCCATCTCAAATTAGGAGGAAGACAGGAAGAATGTGGTATCCTGGAAGCCAAGTCAAGAAAGCATTTTAGGGGAGAGAGGAGTGAGCTGGGTCAAATACTGTTGATGGCCACTAAGGTTGAAGCCTACTCATCGGCCATCCACAACAGCAATGAAGAAGCCATTGGTGAACTTGATGACAACAGCTTTGACGGGTCCATAGGGCAAAGCCTGGAGAGCAAATGGAGAAAAGGAATTACAGACATCAGTACAGACAACCCTTTAGAGAATTTTTGCTATGAAGGGGAGTGGAAAAGTGGGCAGTAGTGGGAGGAAAAATGGGGTTGAAAAGTTTTCCTTAAATTGGGGAACTTTACAGCACGTTTGTAGCTGGTAGGAAAGAGTCAATAGAGGGGAAAAATCGGTGCTGGGAGGGAAAGAATGACTTCTGGAACAATCTCCTGGAGTAGGTAAAGGGGGAGAGCATGGGCTCCTCATCTGCAGTAGCAGCTTTCAATGTTGGATGTATGTTAAAATCATTTGGGAAGCATTTCAGGACCCCCATCCCTAGGCTGCACCCAGCACATTAAGTCGGGGTCTCTGGGATGAGCTGGCAGAGAACTGGAGGGAAGAGCATGCAGGCACAGAGGCAGGCAGGCAGGACAGGCAGTTGTGGGAGTTCATGGGAGCTCCCTACTGACTGCTGCTATTGGCTCAGTGAAATGAAGGGCGTGTTCATCTACTAATCTTAGGATGGGGGAGGAGATCTTGGGGGGATGAGGAGAGGAGAAGATACGGATGGTAATGTTGCTGTTATTGATAATAAGGTCTAGGGTAAGACCATGAAAATGAGCAGCTGGGGGGTGGGGTGGAGGACAGAATCATTGGAGGAGGGGAGCTGAGGCAGTACTGGAGGCCAGAGTACTGGAAGTAGCCCGTATGTGGATGTTCAAGTCATCAGGAATTAAGACTGGAGTGGTGGTAGAGAGAGTGACAACAAGTTAAGAGGATTCTCTCCTGACCTCAGTCAATGCAGGTGTGGAGCTGAAGTGGGAACATCTCTACCACGACCCTCACCTTGCACGTTGTGCTTCAGCAAAACTGAACTACCTAAAGGTCCCAGATGTTGTGCTGGAGGTCCTGTTTCTTGTATCCTATGTCTTTTCCTTTCTTAGTTTAATTCTTTGTCTGGATGGTACATCCTCATAATTTTATTATGTATATATATATTTATTTATTAAAATATTTCATTTAGGGGCACCTGGGTGGCTCAGTCAAAGCGTCTGCCTTCAGCTCAGG
>NC_048218.1:206668407-206669160 GCF_002007445.2 Ailuropoda melanoleuca
GGGAGCCTGCTTCTCCCTCTCCCTCTGTTGTTCCCCCTGCTAGTGCTCACTTGCTGTCAAATAAATAACATCTTAAAATAAATTTATTTATTTATTTATTTATTTGGGAGGAGAGGGAGGGGCAGAGGGAGAAGGACAAGCAGACTCCCCACTGAGGGTGGAACCTGACATGGGGCCCAATCCCATGACCCTGAGATCATGACCTGAGGCAAAACCTAGAGTTGGACGCCCAACCGAGCCACCCAGGCGCCCCCATGTAGAGTTTTATAAGTTTCCAAGTTGTGCCAACTCACAAATCTCTCTCTGTGGTCCCCACCCACATTTGGAATTAAGAAATAACCCCAGGAAAGAAAATAGCTATTGACAGTTTGTTTATAGAGGAAAAATTACTCTTTCTATGATATTTTGGCTCATGTAACCCTGTTTTTCTCCACAGCTCTATTCAATGTCTTTAAAAATATGATTTGCATGTCTTATCAGATAAAGGGCTAGTATCCAAAACCTATATAGAACTAATCAAACTCAACACCCAAAGAACAAATAATCCAGTCAAGAAATGTGCAGAAGACGTGAACAGACATTTCTCCAAAGAAGACATACAAATGGCCCACAGACACATGAAAAAATACTCCACATCACTTGGCATCAGGGAAATACAAATCAAAAGCACAATGAGAAACCATTGCACACCAGTCAGAATGGCTAAAATCAACAGGTCAGGAAATGAAAGATGTTGGCGAGGCTGTGGAGAAA
>NC_048218.1:206669588-206689166 GCF_002007445.2 Ailuropoda melanoleuca
TATATATTATATATATTTCTTTATTTTCCTAGGACAATTGCAGTTGTCTCCTTACTGGAGTTCCTGCCTCTAGTCTTGTTCCACTCTACTTGGTCACTGACAAACCCTGTGTCTTCTCCACATTTCCTCCAGAATAGCTTTTTGAATCACCAAATCTGACCTGGTCACTTGCTTGCTTAAAACCTTGCAGTGATTCACCATCCCTAACTATGTTGATCACTTTCCATGCAGTTTTAAATGTTTCACAGTCATCCAAAAGATGTGTCCTGTCATTACCCTTATTCTACAGTGATGAAACAGAGGCACAAAGAGGGTAGTTTCCTCAATGCCACATGAAGCTGACATTACCCTGTGTACAACGCTGCTCGTAATCGATCACCCTCCCCATACAACTTCCTTTCTTAGCATTTCCTCTCACCATGAACTTTATGCCTCAGTGAAGGTGAATTACTTAAAGGTCCTAGGATCAGTGAGGCCACCAGCAGGAAGTATATAGCACAGAAAGAAGGTTTAATTGAAAAAAGTTAATAAAGGGCCTCTTTATGAGACATGGGCAGGGCTAAGGGAAAATAACGATAAGACGCCCAGACACTAGCACCAAAGGGAAACCAAGGAGACAAAAAGAGGGATGCTGTTATCAGAACCATGTGGAAGAGGGTCAGCCCAGCAGGAGCAGTAGGGGCAAGCAACCAGTCAGAATCATGATAAATCCCCTTGCCCACCTTTCCTCCAAACCCACCATCTCCTGCTCGTGGCTCATTTGGTCAAATCCAACTGGAAGCTAGAAGATGAGGGAGCCCGGATGATACAGTCTATAGTGGTTAGCCTCCTGGGCACAAAGCAGGCAAGAGAGAGATGAAAAATGAATCAGAGAGAGTTTTTGTCCTTTATTTAGAGGAATAAATCCTGTGGCCCCCATCCAGAGAAGACCAAGTCCTATCAGGCACTGATCACAGGTTAGACTATGCGGCAAAGCCTCTGGCTCAGATGCGGTCCTCCTTGCCCCTGTTTTGTTCTACCCGACCAGTACAGCGAACCTCATTCAATGTCTGCTGGGTCAGCAGCACGAGAAGCCCAAAACTGGCCAGTCATAAACCTGAGCTTCCAGTTTAATGGGTTCAAGATTGTGTTCTCCAGGGAATGTTCCCTCGTGTGCACTAGGAACTCCAAACCTACAGAGGCCAACGTTATGGGGGAAGCAAATGTTCTGTAAGAGGATTGTTTGGTGAAATGGTGAGAGATCACTTCCACTTCCACCCTAGAACTTGTACACGTCCACAAACCTAAGTGATCATGTCACACCTTCTCCTCTTCAAATCTTGATTGTTTCCTCCCCAGCCTACACTACAGACTAATTCGAGTCTCTAGGGATATGCTGTCAAAGAAGTGAATCTGCATATTCTGGCCATGAGGGAAAGAGCACCATGTAGATGTGGCATCTCCTGGAGGAGGTGTCTCCAGCTGGCGCCACAACTGAGCCCTCAGCAGGCCATTCCCCAGTCCATTCAAACAGCTGCCACTGAGTATCTCAGTAAGCACACACAGACCAGTGAACTCCATGGGCATGAACTCAGTGCCTCATGCCTTCTGCTATATAATGATCTCCTTGGTTGGAGATAGTGTTGTGTGCGTTACCATGACAACGAATAGGGCTTTCTGAAAACCTTCAAGTGGTGGTGCTGGCAGAAGCATTGCAAGTAGAGAAAGCAAGTCTGTATCCGGAACTGGACTCCATTCCTAGGAAAGCAGACTGCTGGATCTCTCCATGATGGAGCAATACAAGTTACCGGCCTGGGCCCCCAGTGGAAGGTGCAATATCGGGGATTCAGTGGTGGTCTTTGCTAGAAGTTAGCAGTTTGGGAACTTAATGGAGATGATATCTCTTTTAGCCCTAGTGAAGGGTACTTACTGAAGATGCACTGAGGTGACAGAGGAAATGGGTTGACTGACATTTACAGAACAGATTGATCATTTCATCAACTTGATTACCAAGCACCTCTGCTTGGGGACTCTGCAGTGGGCGCCCTAGATAGGAATATCCACGATACCTTGGTATCTTCACATCATGCTCATCCTGGGGCTTCCATCCATGTACCTCTTTCCCAGACTTCCTGGTCACAAGTCTTCTGGTCTTAACCATTCAGGTTTCTTGACCAGCCAGTGACTCTATTACTCATAACTCATTAGTCAGTGTAGACCTCTGAAGCACACAACCAGGTTGGCCGAAACGTATCTACTGGGAGGCTTTCCCTTCACCACTGTCTTTTAGGACCATTCCTGAGTCAGACTTACTGCGGTGCTTATGCACCTCTTATAGTAAACGTGTAATATGAATATATGTTCACATAGGAATACATATGTGATGAATATGCATACATATCTCTATACATTTATTTGTTCTGTTTTTCTGGAGGGCTCTAATACACTCCCCAAAGTTTCCTTGTGTCCCTTGGTAATACATCCCTCTCTATTCCTTCCCCCATCCCCAGGCAACCACCATCATTATAGATCACCTTAGATCAGTTTTCATTTTCTAGAATTTTATATAAATCAAATCATATGCTATGTACTCTCTTTTGGTCTGGCTTCTTTCACTCAGTTATTCTGAGATTCATCCATGCAGTTGTATGTATCAATAACTCATTCCTTTCTATTGCTGAGTAGTATTCCAGGAGATACACTTGTAGATGGACATCTGAGTTGCTCCACTTTGAGGGTATTTTTTTAAAAAAACTGCTACGAACATTCTTGTCTAAGTCTTTTTACGGACATATGTTTTTATTTCTCTTGGATAAATACCTAAATGAGGAATGGCTGGGTCACACGTTTCACTCTTAAATAAACTACCAAGTTGTATTCCAAAGTGGCTATATTGCCAGGAGTGTGTGAGTTCCAGTGGCTCCACATCTTCACCAACACTTGATACTGTCAGTGTTTCTGTTGTACTCATTTCAGTGGGTGTGCAGTGATACCACATTTTAATTGGCATTCATTTTTCTTAGTGACTACTGATGGTGAGCACTTTTGCATGTGCTTAATTGCTATCTGTAGATCATCTTTGGTCAGGTGTTTGTTCAGATCTTTTGCTTTTTTTTTTTTTTTGAGCATGAGCCTGGTAATTTTTATTGAATTCTGAACATTGCATTTGCAAAAGAGGCTGTGGATTTTGTTTCAGTTTTCTGCCGGCAGCCAGATAGAATATAGGCAAATCACCCTGGTCCAGTCAAGAATGGGCTTCTGGCTTCAAGCAGGCAGGCCTGTGTCTGGTGTGTTGCAACTCCTGCAGCAGAGGCCAGCACAGGCCTTCCACATCCTCCACCCCAAGCCTAGGGCGTTCTCCATGCTCCCTGCCTGGCAGGCACAGAACGCCCTGCTCTGTCTCCCACACTCGCTGACTGCTGAAATGACTGCTTTTAAGCCTCCAGACAGATGCTTTCTAATTTCTCACCCTCTTGTTCCAGAAGCCCAAGGATACTTGTGGGTGTGGCCACATGCTGGGACCCCTCTCAGCTCCAAGGGCATCACAACCTTTCCTCCTGAGCCTGGACTCTCTAAAATTTTAGGAGACTTCTGGTAAATCCGTGGAAGCAGCCCCCTCTTCTAACCTTCAAAGACACCTGTGGAGGGGGACTGAATCCCACTAGAGTCTCTCTGGCCCACACAGGCAGGGAGAGTGTGAAATGCAAGTCCTGCTTCTATCGGGGTGTTCCTTGCTCTTCCAACAGAAAGAATCCTACCAGGAAGGTGTCAGGGGAAGTTGGGAAGGGATGGGGTGGAGTGCGCTGGCAGGGAGATAATGATGAGGGACTCTATCGCCCTCCCTGTCCTTCCAGTCTAGAACAATCCTCTCCATACGTGGAACCCAGCCGGCTGGGCCTCAGGATTCATGTGCCACCTGCGGCTGGGCCTCAGCAGGCCTTGCTCGGGGCGGGGGCACATACCCCCTAGTGGCCCCCAAAGGAACAGGACCGTGTGCTCAGCTGTGGAGAGCTGCAGGAGCAGGAAAGTTTGAGGAAAAGAATTGAACAAGAAACATCTTTTAACAGCTCTCGAGTTTGAGTTCTTTATAGATCTTGGATATCAGCCCTTTATCTGTAATGTCATTTGCAAATATCTTCTCCCATTCCATGGGTTGCCTCTGTTTCGTTGACTGTTTCCTTTGCTGTGCAGAAGCTTTTTATCTTGATGTGGTCCCAAAAGTTCATTTTTATTTTTGTTTCCCTTGCCTTTGGAGACTTGTCTTGAAAGAAGTTGCTGTGGCCAATGCTGAAGAGGTTACTGCCTATGCTCTCCTCTATGATTTTAATGGACTCCTGTCTCACATCAAAGTCTTTCATCCATTTGGAGTTTATCTTTGTGTATGGTGTGAGAGAGAGATCAAGCTTTATTCTTCCATATAGGGCTGTCCAATTTTCCCAGCACCACTTATTGAAAATACTGTCTTTTTTCCATTGGATATTTTTTCCTGATTTGTCAAAGATTAGTTGACCATAGATTGAGGGTCCATTTCTGGAGTCTCTATTCTGTTCCATTGGTCTATGTGTCTGCTTTTGTGCCAAAACCATGCTGTCTTGGTGATCACAGCTTTGTAATACAGCTTGAAGTCAGGCAACGTGATGCCCCCAGCTTTGTTTTTTCTTTTTCAACATTCCCTTGGGGGCTTTTCTGGTTCCATACAAATTTTAGGATTGTTTGTCAAACTCAACACTCAAAAAACAAATATCCCAGTGAAAAACTGGGTAGAAGGCATGAACAGACACTTTTCCAAAGAATACATACAAATGGCCAACAGACACATGAATAAATGCTCAACATCACTAACTATCAGGGAAATACAAATCAAAACCACAATGAGATACCACCTTACACCAGTCAGACTGGTAAAAATTACCAAAACAGGACACAACAAATATTGGCGAGAATCTGGAGAAAGGGGAACCCTCTTACACTGTTGATGGGAATGCAAGCTGGTACGGCCACTCTGGAAAACAGTATGGAGGTTCCTTAAGATGTTAAAAAATAGAGATACCCTACGACCCAGCAATTGCACTACTAGGTATTTATCTCAAAGACACAGATGTAGTGAAAAGAAGGGGCACATGCACCCCAATGTTCATAGCAGCAATGTCCACAATAGCCAAACTGTGGAAGGAGCCGAGATGCCCTTCAAAAGATGAATGGATAAAGAAGATGTGGTACATATATACAATGGAATTTCTTTTTTAAGATTTGATTTATTTATTTGACAGAGAGAAAGACAGCCAGCGAGAGAGGGAACACAAGTAGGGGGAGTGGGAGAGAAAGAAGCATGCTCCCAGCAGAGCAGGGAGCCCGATGCAGCACTAGATCCCAGGATCCTGGGATCATGACCTCAGCCAAAGGCAGACGCTTAACGACTGAGCCACCGAGGCACCCCAACAATGGAATATTACTCAGCCATCAGAAAGGATGAATATCCACCATTTGCATCGACATGGATGGAACTGGACGGGATTATGCTAAGTGAAGTAAGTTAAGCAGAGAAAGACAATTATCATATGGTTTCACTCATATTTGGAACATAAGGAATAGCACGAAGGACCATAGGGGAAGGGAGGGAAATCTGAAAGGGGAGAAATCAGAGAGGGAGAAGATCTATGAGAGACTATGGACCCTGGGAAACAAACTAAGGGTTTCAGAGGGGAAGGAGGTGGGGGGATGGGGGTAACAGGATTATGGGTATTAAGGAGGGCATGCTTTTTGATAAGTACTGGGTGTTATATGCAACTAATGAATCACTGAACACCACATCAACAATGAATGATGTGCTATACAGTGGCTGACTGAACATAAAAAAAAGTAGCAATTCAGATAAAGTAGAAAAGACAGGAAGTTAATTAATAAAATTATCATGCTATTTTTCTGAAAAAAAAAAAAAAACCCAGCCCTCGAATACCCCTTATGCTTTTGTCTTTTTTTAAACCTTTACCTTTTTCTTTTCTTTTTTTTAAGATTTTATTTATCTATTTGACAGAGAGAGACAGCCAGTGAGAGAGGGAACACAAGCAGGGGGAGCGGGAGAGGAAGAAGCAGGCTCATAGCAGAGGAGCCTGATGTGGGGCTCGATCCCAGGACCCTGGGATCACGCCCTGAGCCAAAGGCAGAAGCTTAACGATTGAGCCACCCAGGCGCCCCATAAACCTTTACCTTTTTCATATCAAAAAAAAAATTAAGCAAGTAGACTTGCTGGTTCCCCATGCAGCCACCATTCAGCTTCAACTCACAACTCCTACCCACTCCCTCTTCCTTGTATTTTCTTGTAAGTAAACTCTATGCCCTATGCGGGGCTCGAACTCATGACCCGAGATCCAGAGTTGCACACTACCGACTGAGCCACTCAGGGGCCCCCTCCTTGTATTCGCTTAAAGAAAATCCCTGACTTCATATTATTTCATTTGTAAATATGTCAGTGTGTATCTCTAAAAGATAAAAGTTGGTTTTTATAAAAAATTTTAAAGTTAAATATATGAAGTTTTTATAAAAAATATTAAATATCTATTTTATAACATTAAAAGTTTTAAAAATTAAAATTATAAAAATACAAAATATTTTTAACTATTTTAAAATAATATAGAAATACTGGGGTGCCTGGGTGGCTCAGTCGTTAAGCGTCTGCCTTTGGCTCAGGGTGTGATCCCAGCGTTCTGGGATCGAGCCCCGCATCAGGCTCCTCCACTGGGAGCCTGCTTCTTCCTCTCCCACTCCCCCTGCTTGTGTTCCTTCTCTCGCTGGCTGTCTCTCTCTCTCTCTCAAATGAATAAATAAAATCTTAAAAAATAATAATAATAATATAGAAATACAAAACATGAAATATTGACATGTGTATTTTAATAAAAATTTAAAATATATAAATATATTTAAAGGTACCTAACAGGGGCGCCTGGGTGGCACAGCGGTTGGGCGTCTGCCTTCGGCTCAGGGCGTGATCTCAGCGTTATGGGATCGAGCCCCGCATCAGGCTCCTCTGCTGTGAGCCTGCTTCTTCCTCTCCCCCTGCTTGTGTTCCCTCTCTCGCTGGCTGTCTCTCTATCTCTGTCAAATAAATAAATAAAATCTTTAAAAAAAAAAAAAGGTACCTAACAAAATATATAAATATTTATTATCTAAATACAAATAACATATAATTATAAAAATATAAGTTTTTAAAATATAAAACCTTAATACCATCATCACACCTAAAAAATAACAGTACTGTCAGAGTTCCTGGGTGGCTCAGTCGGTTAAGCATCTGCCTTCGGCTCAGGTCATGATCCCAGAGTCCTGGAATCGAGCCCCGCATTGGGCTCCCTGCTCAGCAGGGAGCCTGCTTCTCCCTCTCACATTCCCTCTGCTTGTGTTCCCTCTCTTGCTGTCTCTCTCTCTCTGTCAAATAAATAGTCTTCTTTAAAAAAGTAACACTACTTTCTTAATTTTATCAAATACCCAGTGTTTAAATATCTAATTGCCTTACAAATGTCATTTAAAAATACCTTGCTTGTTTGAATCAGGATTCAAATAAGGTTCACGTGTTGAAATTGCTTGCTATGTCCGTTAAGTCTTTTCTACCCCATAGGTTCTTGACTGTGTGTGTGTGTGTAGGAACAGAGGCATTTGCCTTGTACGGTGTCTCCCTGTAAGGTGCTGGTCGCACCACAGTGGGGCAGTGCTGTGTTCTTCCATCAGGAGCCACACACTGTCCGGTTATCTCTTTTGCTGATACTAACAGCAGTTGATGATCAACGATAGATTCACTAATTCAGTGCTTGATCCTACACTGCTCTCCCTTTCTGGTTCTGGTTTTGGGGATAAAAGAGAAGGTTGAGACAGGGTCCTCAGCGTCCTCATGCTCCTCTCTCCCAAAACTTCACTGTGGTTTCCCCACACCTGCACCCTTGGGTCAGTCAGGATGTTTCCTGACCCCGGCACTCCTGATCCATAACGATACACAAGTGTGTTGTGAAGGAATAAGTGAATGAATGAGATAATGGCCTCCATTCCTCTGCAGACTGTCCCCCAGGTGCCCTGGGCTCTCAGCAGGATTACTGACCTGGGCTGGGACAGGCCAGGAGAGGAAAGGCCTTATGGCAGTGAAACTCTCTCAGCATCCCTCGACTCATGTGACCGGTTGTTGACCAGAGCTGAGGATGGAACACGCCAGTCCAATGGTGGTCCCTATATAGAAACTTCCAGAGCACAAGGGAATGAGAATGTGTTAAGAGCATGGGTTTTTCAGTCTGGCAGACTAGGGTTTAGATATCAACTTTACCACCTAATCAGCTGTGTGACATTGAGCAAGTTACTTATCTCCCCACCGTAGACTGATAATGGCTCCCAAAGATACCAGGTCCTAATGAGTGTAAACTGTAAATGCTATCTTATTTGAAAAAGGGTCTTTGCTGATGTGATTAATTCAGGATCTTGACAACGGAGAGCCTATCCTGGATTATCTGGGTGGCCCTAAATGTAAGCATAAACATCCTATGAGAGAGAGGCGGAGGGAGACCTGACGCACATCCAGGGGGGAGGTACCATGAAGGCAGAGCTCAGAGGGATTTGAAGATGGCAGCCTTAAAGATTGGAGTAATGTGGCCACCAGCCAAGGAGTGCCAGCAGCCACCAGAGGCTGGGAGAGGCACACGGAACAGCTTCTCCAACAGAGGCTCCCAAGGGAGTGTGGCCCCGCCTCCTCGATGTCAGACTCCAGAGAGAAAACATTTCTGTTGTTCTAAGCTACTCAGTTTGTGGGGATGTGTTACAGCAGCCACAGGAAATCAATCCACTTCCCTATGCCTTGGTTTCCTCATCTACGTTTTGTAGTGGGCCCCTCTGGGTAGGCTTGGAAGAGAAAGTCCTGCGGATGGGCTAGGAGGCCACGCTAAGGGGAGCCGGGCCCTCTGCACTCACCCACCTTCTCCCTGCCTCCTTACAGCTATAGCTTGGGCCCTGTGGCCTCTAGTATAATGTACCCCAACTGGCCATAGCTGACTGGTCTGGGGCAGCAGGCGGGAGTTCTGATTGATTCTGTGTCTCCCCAGGTGGCTGGGCTGCAAAGAGCTGAGCTGGAGGAAGAGGGCAGCATGAGGCCAAGGGGAGAGAGGAGCAGAGGGGCAGGGAACAAGCAGGGACACCCTTTCCCCTGAGATGGGGTTTGGGGGGTTAGGAGAGATCCCACGGGTTCCCCTGGCCGGCCTGAACAGGTCAGGTGAGCCCACCTCAGGGTCACCCGCCAGCCCATCTCACCTGGGAAAGCTCTGCTCCTCCTGAAGGCCCGAACATCCTGCTCCGCCCGCTCATGACTCACACGGCCCTTGCTGGAGCGCATGTTCTCAAACCCCACTGGGCGAGAGTGGCCATCAGCTCGGTTTTGCTCGCTGCATCATCCCCAGCACCTGACACACAGTAGGTGGTCACCACACATTTGTGCGGAGGGATGAGTGAGTGGCCGGTCTGAAAAGGGGATCTGGGAGAGGCCAGGCATTGCGTTCAGCATTTAGGATTGTCCCTTGAAGCTTCAGAGCTACTCTTGGTGCCATGGTCTCTGCCCTGCACCCAGGAAAGGTGAAGTAGCCTGCTCAAGGTCAGCCACCTTGTCGGGCAAAGCTAGGCATCGACCTGGGTCTGTGACCCCCGGCCGTGCCTTAGAGCTCCATGCAGTGTTCTGGTGGAGATCAGGGACAAATACAATGCTGGACAATGCCTCTGTGTGCTTATTATCACCCCGCCTGTTTCCCCGGAGAGACTGGCCATAAAATGGGGAGATGTAAAAGGACACAAGGAAGGAGCAGAGTGGGAGGGGTCCTGGGCTTCAGTCAGTCCAGGGGAGGGTCAGCCACTGGAGGGAATGGAGGACGGGGCGGTAGGAGAGAGGGCTGGTCAGTTCTTCAGCCACACTGGACCAGCTGAGTAGAAAAGCTCGCCCAGGATTTAACCTTTAAGAATAGCACTGGACTCATGGGACAAGACAGAACAGCCCGGAAGGGACTAGTTTTCCATCCGTTCCCCTCACTGTCCAGCTGAACTGAAAGTGTCTGGAGGCAGAAGAGAGTGGACGCTGGGTGGGAAGGTACGAGGAGGACCAGGGCTCCCCAGCCGGCCCCTCACACTGTCCATCCCACCCAGCTCTGCAGGAGCCCACTGTGGGCACTGGGGAGGGGGGCTTCCTCTCCCCCAAAGAAACCATCCGGGGCCACATCTGGAATTCCTGGGTCTCTACCTGAGCCTGAAGATTCCTGCCCCCTTCCCATTCCTGATCCAAGACTTCCATCTATTCAACGTTTGTGGTAATGGCACTGCGACTATGATTTGCTTTGAGTCCTATTTTATGGAGTTACCAACTGAGACATTGACAGATGAAATGAAGGGCTGAGATTTGCTTTCAGAAACAAACAGGGTGGAGGGGTAGGGGAAACGGAATTAGCTTTTCGCAATACTGTTCGGCCTGCTTTTGTATTTGAAATTTGCCTTTGAAAGAAAATTTCCCCTGGAGTGGCCGAGGCGGGGGCCGGAGACGCACACCTGGAGACCCGGGCCTCCCGCGCGGTTCGACGTGGGCGTCCGCGGGCCCGCGGCGAGGAGGCTGCGAGCTGGCGCGGGCTCTGGCGCCACCTGGCGGCCGTCGCGGGACCGACAGCCTCGGAGGCTCCCAGGGCCCCGTCGCGCCCGCCAGACAAACCCGGCTCTCTGAACCCGAGCCGGACCCCACGACACCGAACGCTCGGGCCCACCTGCTGCTGCCCTGACCCCCCGGAAGATCCTTCGGCACCCCAGCCCAACCTTGCCCTCCCGGGGCCCACCTCTGCCCCTCAGGCCGCCCTCCCCGACAGAGCCTCGTGGCGCCAGCAGTCGTGGGGTGTGGATGACCGGGTTCCGTGCTCCACGCTGGCTAGGGGGCCTTCTCGGGGAGGCGAGGAGGTCCGGCCCCGCACGCGGCACATCCAGTCAGCTCGTCAGGGACTCACTTTCTGTAATTTTGCCAGTGTCGCAGTTTAAAGGCACATAGGAGAGCACGTCCCACCCCCCACGTCCTGTTCTCCACAGTGGGCGCCCTCAACTTTTAGCCCATTCTTTTCCTACTTACCCTCATCGCTAAAGAACAGTCTTATAGTTTCAGCTTTTCCACTTGAGGTGTTTTCAACTGACGTCAGATGAGGACAATTTGGCTTTCCTTCACTTTTCACCTCACACTCCCACACTTCCGTCTCCTTCAGCCCCCCTCACCCTTCACCCCTATATACTTTCGGTCTCCTTCACCTTTCACCCCTGCACTTCCGGTCTCCTTCTCGCTTCACGCCTTACACTTTGTGCCGCCACCTCTCCCAGCTGTAGCTTATTTGGGGTTGGATCAATTTTCTGAGTTTGGTTTTCAAATTTCTGAGATTGGTTAACTACTATTCACAGATGAGCCATGATTATTTTTTCCTCCTGCTGTAACTTTTTGTTTAGTCTGGATTTTATGATTGTTTTGCATTTTCTTTTGCTTAGTTCTCTATATATTTGTTACTATTTTATTATTAAATCTTCCCAGTTTACAAGTTGTGTAGATTCAAATACGTTAGGTATTCTATTAATTTGGGCATCTGCAGAACTTTTCCTTCTGGCCTTCCGGGCTGCTCCCATGTAAAGGGGCTGAAAGCTGCGGACGCAGAGGGCCATCCTGGAGATGCCCTCCACCTCTCTCTGGGGTGACGGCCCATTTTCTGGATCCCCTTTCTTCTCATTTCTTGCTTTGTTCTCCCATTTTGAGTAAGTATATCCTCCAGCAGCTTCCTGAGAAAGAATGCTTGAGAGATGAACACTCAAGAGCTTACGTAGCTAAACATGTCTCTTTTGCCCTAATGCTTAGTGGCTTAGCTGGGTATATAACTGTTGCTTGGGAATTGCTTTCCCTCGGGGTGTTGAAGGCACTGCTACCATCTAGTAGTTAGTGATGAGAAGTCTGAGGCCATTCTGATCCATGGTCCATCCTATTAAATGTGTTTTATTTTTTCCTTTTTGGAAGCTTTTAGGGTCTTCTCTTTATCTTTAGTATCCTGAAAACTCATGATGATGTGCTTTTGAGTGGGTCTAATTTTCCATTGTAGAAGGATTTGAAGTATCCTTTTGATATGTGTTTCATGACTTCCAATTCTGGGAACTTAGGAGAGAAAACAAAATTAGAAAACAAATCCAGGATGTTCAAACTGAAGTTTTGGAAATAAGGAACAAAGAATATAATAGGAAGGAAGTTAATTTGTAAAAAAATACACAAAAATTTCCCAGAGCTGAGTATCGTAAGTTTACAGATTGAAAAGTCCTAGGGAGTCCTCAACCTGATGAATGAGTAGAGACCCAGTGCCAGGCATGAGCTGGTGACATCTCTTGGTTTGTATGTTTGAAGCTGCATTTAAATGTTGCATAGAAATTATTTGGACCATATACAATATACAATTCAGGTAATAAATGCTATGACTGAAATGAGGAAGGATTGATGCTGATTCACTGCATAAAGCTGTATCCAGGAAGGCTTCATGGAGGAGGTGAAACTTGAGTTGGTTTGTAAAGGGTGGCCAGAGAAGAGGGCTAGGTGTTCCACAGGAGGGAAACATTGGGTTTGTGATGAACCCCTGGGGGGGTGTGTGCATGTGTGGCTGTACCCTGGGTCGGGAGGCCAGGCTAGCTGCAGTATCAAGATAAGGTGAGGTGGGACCTGATCCTGGAGGCCAGTCCCGATCTGGCTGTGGTGGAGCCCCGCTCCTTATCTGAAACTTCCCACAGAGAAAACAATGCCCTCGCTGTGTTCAGCCTGAGCCCAATCACGACAAAGAGGCCCTGGGCAGCTGAGGCCCGATAAGCAGGTAAAGATTCCTCTCGGGAACTGAAGGGCAGGGGTCCTGCCTCTTGAGGTCACCTTGTGAGGAGTCCCCACGACCCTCCTGCCCTCCTCATGGAGTTTGAATCTTCACATGGGGAGGGATCTTAGAGCCTCCTAGACACTGAGCAGAGGCCAGACAGGGTTCAGGATTTGCCCAAGGTCATGCTGCTCTTTGGTGACAGAACTGGGTTTAGAACCCAGATTTCTGGACCCCTGCCCAGGGCTCTTTCCTGCCTGCCTGTGTGAGCATCTGGAGAAGCAGCGTTTCATCTGAGGGTTGCCTACACTCAGCCACTCTGCCCCAGGGGCGTCACAGGGTGTCCAGCTGGGGGGTGGAGGAGGGGCCTGAGCAGAGGGCTTGCTGTTTGACTTAGGATCTGCATTTAAGGTCACTTGGAGAATGTAAGTGCCAAGGGCAAGTATGTCCATTCTGCACATCTATTTAATATACTACCGCTCTGCACATTCGTGACCCATATTCCCCAGGTCAGGGTCCTCAGGACGCCTCCCCACCAGAGAGCCCCAGCACAGCACTTGGCAGCAGCCGGATCCCAGAAGGAATTGGAGCCAAATAAAATATGAATTCAGTTGAGCAATGACTCAGGCGCTCCGTTTTGCATAAAGGTTGCTGCTAAGCAAGACAGGGCGGTGCTTACCTCGGAGGCTGGGGTCAGCTCCTTGAACGCAGCAGCTGCATCCCTTCGGCAGCTGGTACGGTGCCTTTTACACAGAACTTGCCTAATACACTTGTGTAGACTTGCCGCCTGTTATGGGTTGAGTTGGGTCCCCCAAAGACGCTGAAGTCCTCATCCCCAGTCCTTGTGAATGTGACCTTATTTGGAAAACGGGTTTTGCACATGATTAAGTTAGGATGAGGTCAGTAGGGTGGGCCCCAGTCCAATGACAGGTGACCTTATAGACAGGGGGAAAGACAGACACACAGGAAGAACACATGAAGACAGGAGTTCTGCTGCCACGAGCCGAGGGACCGTGAATGCTGGGAGACCCATCCTCCCCTGGCCGCTTTAGAAGAAGCAAGCCCTTCTGACACCTGGAGCTCAGACTTCTGGCCTCCAGACGTGGGAGGCAATATATCTCTGTTGTTTGGGCTGCTCAAGTTCAGGGCCCCAGGAAACTATTACGATGCCCCAAGCATCAGTGGTTTCTGCCTTCTGCCTGCCAGGCTGGTCTGTCTGTCTGCTGGCCTGCCAAGGCTGTGTCCCAGCCCACCCATCAGAGGGTAGCATCTGCAAGACTGGGGTCTTGGGCCCCGCACATGTGGGACTGAAGCCCTTGGCCAATCTCAGGGGGCCCCCCAGCACAAGGGCATCAGGAGAGGTACAGAGGGACCGGCTCAGCTGAGGCCCAACACCAACCACTAGCTGGTGGAGCTGCAGCTAGCGAGAGAGGCCTTGGCTCAGGCCTGGAAAGCTCCGCTGTCCGTCCAGTTGTCAGGGAGAGCTGCCACCGTTCACGCTCCCACCTGGGAAACGCATTCCTCATGCTTCCCCACCGGGTGTCCCAAGGGCATGCCCGTGTGCAGGGAATATTTTTGGTAGTCATGAGAAGTGGGGAGCTTCTGGCATTTGGGGCACGGGGTGCTAGGCACCCTGTAATGCACAGATGCTGCGCGGGGAACAATGAGGCTTGGCCCCTGTCCTTCCTGGTTTGCGATCAGATCTCTGACCACTTTCTTTTTTGAGAAAGGACGAGTCATTCTTGTGCCCCCCAAGTTCCTGCTAATTTAGTGTCATTTGCATTTGCAGCCTTTTAGGTTATTTAACTTGTAAATTTCCCTCAATAATTCCAGCTCCATTACTTTCGGAGTCCTGATTGCAGCACTTAAATTTTTTAGTATTCCAGGCACCTCCTTCTGAGATGTGTGGGTGCAGCCGCCATCAGAGCAGCCAGAAAGCCCGCCAACCTCCCGTCTGGAGGCTGAGGCTTGACAGATCTGTGGCGAGTGCTGTGCCCAGGCTCTGAGAGAAGAGAGGGGCACAAAGGGTTCTCACTGAGCTCTGCACTCCATGGGCCTTTTCCCAGGATTGTCCGGGAATGGGCAGATCCTCATGCACTGGTAAAGCCTGCTGGGGAGCACCTGCTGTCCCCGCTCTCAGCCCTCCACAGGGGATTTCACATGGGCCACACTTCTCAACTCCACACCCTGTGGGGCAGTTTCCCCCCTAGCATCCCCGCCGCACCCCTGGATTCATCCTCCATCCTTTCTGGTCCTGCTCTGTGACTCAGGAGCTGGCCCTGAAGGCTGTGCCCCCAGCAGGAGCTCAGAGGGGGACTCACCTGGGTGCTTGGGACCATTGTTCCTTCAGGGAGGCCCCTCCTCCACCTCCAGCTCACTAGGCTCCACTACCAAGATTTTCCTCTTGGGGCGCCTGGCTGGCTCCGTTCGTAGAGCTTGAGACTCTCAGTTTCAAGGTCGTGAGTTCAAGCCCCACATTGGGCATGGAGCCTACCCAGATAGATAGATAGATAGATAGATTTTCCTGAGTTCTGGGGGGCTAGGAACGCAGACAAGGCAAAGAGAGGCAAGTAGCCTTGGCTTCTCAGCCAGGAAGACTGGAAGGCTGGGGGACTTGGCAGCCAGGGCTGGAATCATCTGGAGGCTTCCTCGCTCACATAAGGTCTAACAGCTGAGAATGGCCATCAGCCAGAACTCCTACACATGGTCTCTTCATCCGGTCGCTCTGCACAGGCTGGCTTGGGCTGGCGTCCCAGGAGAGCCCAATAGAAGTCCCTGGTACTTGTATGATCTTGCCTTGGACGTCACATAATGTTACCTCCACCGTATTCTGTCATTCCGGGCAGTCAGAACCACTCCTGCAGCTGCCTCTGGAAAGTGGATGTGGCTGAATGTCAGGTGCACACAGCCCTTACCTCCTTCAGCCACTCGCTTCCCACTGCGGCCCAGGAGGGTGCGACTAACCGGAGGAAGATTTTCCCTACCTGCACTGCGGCTGCCAGGGAAGCTGCGACGGTGAGTGTCTGGCATTTTCTGCTTCTAGAGCAGGAGGGATTTTTGCCTGATAGAGGATTTCCCTAGATCTATGAATAGAGACATATTAAGATAGATGAAGAACTTCCAGTGCTGGGGGATCACTGAGTCCATGAGAGGTTCATTTCTGCACCCCAGGGACAATTGTAAGCTCTGACTTGTCTGTAGCAAACGATGGTAGGATGTGCCCTCTCTACGCTCCTACAGCAGAACATATAATTACATCCAGTGTACACATCTCCCGTTTTTGCTGGGAATGGAGTCTTTGGTGACATTGGAATATGGCCTTTTAACCGCAATTTCAAAGATTGTTGTGGAACATTTTAATAAAATGAGTGAGAAATTTTAGACTCTAGATTTCTTACGTATATTAAGGATACTTTCTTTTGTCATCCTTAAATTCAACTTAAAATTAGCGGAACCTGAAACAAAAGCAATAAAAATGAGATAAAATCAATGTAAGTGATCCTGACATTGAGAAGCAAATTATAACAAAAAGCTTTCAGATCCCATAAAAAGCACTAATTAACTCAGGGGAAGGAATAAAGTTTGAATAGAAACTATGAATAAGTTTGGGGATTGTTTGATAATCCAGTTAATGAATCATATGAACACTCTGGGAAAGGATGGAACTTCTTGCTAATTTGACAAGAAACGGAGACATTGACAAAGAAAGATAAAACTACTCCAGCACCACTTCAAGGAGGCTTTCCGTGACACCCCGATTAATAAATGTCATTAATTCAAAGGGTTTTAGGATTAGTCCCAGAGCAAAAAAATAACTTCAAATGCACTGCAACCTTCAAACTCATATGTGAAACTTGATTGAGATTTCCTCAAATGTGAAATTTATGATAACGATTACCAGCAATGCATTCTAAAGTTGTATTACTCAGGGTCCAGTCAGGAGACAGAAACAGCCTAGCAATGTGCACAAGGAAAGTTTAACACAAAGAATTAATTTGAACAGGGGATTAGAGTAATAAGGGACTGGCTAGAAAGAAGTAAAGAGGATTCTTAAAGAACATAGCCTCAGAAGACCCAGCGAACGGCCATGGCCCTGGGGGAGACAGAGCGTCCATGAAGTGGTCCCTCTGCAGGGTTGAGATCCAGATCTCGCTGGAGAGAGCGTGGCTCAGTGCATGGCAGACAAGTCGCTGAGGTGCCAGGTCGGCCGCACTTGCTGGAAATCTGCCCCCTGGGGTGCCAAAGGATCATCCACAGGGAGGTGTCACGCCTCAGAACTCGCCCCAAAGCCACAGGAGAAAACCAGGGGATGCTGTTCGTGCCCCACCCCCCGAAGCTGCCCCAGGGAATGCCAAGGGGAGCTCCTGGCTGCTGGCGATTGTTGGAGCGAGGTGCTGCAGAAGCCGCTCTGCTGGAGGGACCAGGGGCTGGCGGATCCTCGGGTGCCGCCGCCGCCGCCGCCGCCGCCGCGAGCAACACGCCAGAGCCAGCGAGAGGAAGCCTTCTCCTCCAGCGGCCCTCCAGCGCCCTCTCCTGCCGAAGCTTCGCACAGCAGTCGGCGAACAGTAAATATTCCCAGGGTCCACGTAATCACCAGAAAGCGGGCATTGAAGGGATGGATACTCGGGAGCTGAGACGCAGTCACTTGGTAACTGGCACGGAAGCGGCAGGAAACTTTTCTAACTTAATAAATCACTAAATGTGTATCCATCGTGCTAGAGGAAAGACTGTCTTCCCGATTTCTCTGATCAGATTTTGTCAGTGAAGAGTTAGTCAAACCACTTATAGCCAAAAATTCTAAGAAAAAATATTATAGAGGTATAGCAGATAGTTAATGAGGACATCTTATTTTTCTGGATTTTATGTTTTGGGGTATTTCTCAACTTGAAAAATTGGTAACGTTGTTTTTCTCATTCTAAGCCAATATTTACTTTCATTCCTAATATCGTATTTGTAAGAATTGTGTTCTTTTTCATAAAGGGACTTCCCAAATTCTATTAGTTTCAGGGCCCCCAAAACTGGATCTGTCCCTGCCCATGGGAGATCTTCCCTTCAAGCTTTTTATAAACGTTGCTCATCCAGAGGCCCATGAGGTCTCAGCTTCCGTGTGAAACTTCTTCGAATACTTCAGGCTACACGGATACTTGGCCCTTCGTATACTGTCTGCGGCCCTAAAGGGGGACTACTCACGCAGCACTTCTGAAACCAGGTGTGTGGGTTTTCCTCACCAAGCAATTCTCCAGTTCTCTGAGATCCCCGCTGGGCGTCCTACAACTCAATCCAGCTCTGACACCACCTACAGGCACAGAGCATCACATCCCACAGGTGAGGGGCTCGGTCCCACACGACTGACCCACCACGCAGACACGGTCACATGTCCACGCTGTCACCTGTGCTCCTGACCCACTGGCTTTCAATCAGGTTCCTACCACCCCTTCCTCAGGTTGGATAATTTGGTAGAATGAGTCAGAGACCATGGGGAAAGAGATTACTTACTCTGATTACAAATCAGAAACAGCCAGATTGAAGAGATGGCTGGGGAAGCCTTGGGGAAGGGGTGCTGAGCTTCCATGCCCTCTTCACACACACACACACACACACACACACACACACACACACACACCCCAGTATCGCCACATGGTCAGCAACCCAGAAGCTCTCCGAACCCCTTCAATTAGGGTTTGCTGTTTTTTTTTTTTTTTTTTACTGGAGGCCTCATGTCATATACTCAATGGGTAAAATTATTGCCCATTAATGATGAACTCAACTTCCAACCTTCTCCCCTCCCTCCTGGAGCAGTCGGGGGGAGGAGCGCTGAAAAACCAACCCTCTAACCGGGAGGTTGGTTCCCCCGGCAACCAGCCTCCATCCTGAGGTTTGTCCCAGAGCCCCCAGCCCCATCTCCTTCACATCTAAAAAGATGCTTGTCACTTCAGAGATTCCAAGGTTTTGGAAGTCGCATACAGGGAAGTGGGACAGAACAAATATATATTGCTTATTATGTCAAAGGCACTTTTTTTTTATCTCTGTGTTCATTGGGCATCTAGCCCACGCCACTGTCTATTTTTATTTAACTAAAATTTCTTTCTAGCTTCACACAAATGTGTCTTTTTTCCTGGAATGTGCAGAGAATTCTCTATCTCCTTCACAGCAACGGTCACCTCCTACCCTGGACCATCGTTTGGATTGTAAACTTCCACTAGGGAAGAGGTCATGTTATTTATATATTTGAACTTGAACACCTAGCAGCATTCAATAAATGTCAAGTGTATGAACTAAGATAGATCTCCTGTCTCCTCTACTAGATTATAAGCTCCTTGAGGGCAGAATTAGGGTTAAAGTTGGGGGAACTCAGGGAGGTCATCCAATCTAACCCCTGGGGACAGGGGGAAATGAGGCCTGTAATGGGGCATGTCCTCAAGACCCTAAGGGCCTAGGCCACATGAGTGTCACCCTCAAGTTCGGTGCTCTTTCTCCCCTTCGTGTGTGTGTGTGTGTGTGTGTGTGTGTGTGTGTGTGTGAGATGGGGTAGGAGGTCCGAGATAGAGTGAGAAGTAGAGCCTGTCCCCCTGAGCCGCGGTGGCTGAGACAGGCATCCATCCTTCTCCTCATTCTTGGCACAGGTGAGTGTGTCGGGAGCAGAACCCCAAGAGTCTGCTATTTAAAAACGGGAGTGGGGGCATCTGGCTGGCTCAGTTGATGGAGCATGTGACTCTTGATCTCAGGGTTGGGC
>NC_048218.1:206689266-206700757 GCF_002007445.2 Ailuropoda melanoleuca
ACCATTCAGAATGGCTAAAATTAACAACTCAGGAAACAACAGATGTTGGAGAGGATGTGGAGAAAGGGGAGCCCTCCTACACTGTTGGTGGGAATGCAAACTGGTGCAGCCACTCTGGAAAACAGTGTGGAGGTTCCTCAGAAAGNAAAAAATAGAGCTACCCTATGACCCAGCAATTGCACTACTGGGTATTTACCCCAAAGATACAAATGTAGTGATCTGAAGGGGCACCTGCACCCCAATGTTTATAACAGCAATGCCCACAATAGCCAAACTATGGAAAGAGCCCAGATGTCCATCGATGGATGAATGGATAAAGAAGATGTGGGGTGTGTGTGTAATGGAATATTTCTCAGCCAACAAAAAGAATGAAATCTTGCCATTTACAACAACGTGGGTGGAACAAGAAGGTATTATGCTGAGCAAAATAAGTCAATCATAGAAAGCCAATTATCATATCATTTCACTCATATGTGAAATTTAAGAAACAAAACAGAGTATCATAGGGAAAAGAAAGGAAAAATAGAGTAAGATGAACTCAGAGAGGGAAACAGACCAGAAGAGATTCTTAACTAGGGTTCCTAAAAAAAAAAGGAGACTTTTTAAAAAAAGATATTATTTATTTATTTGACAGACAGAGAGCATAAACAAGGGGAGTGGGAGGCAAAGAGAGAGGGTGAAGCAGGCTCCCCACGGAGGAGGGAGCCTAATGCGGGCCTCGATCCCAGGACCCTGGGATCATGACCTGAATCAAAGGCAGACACTTAACTGACTGAGCCACCCAGGTGCCCGAAAGTAGACTCTTAACTATAGAGAACAAACTGAGGGTTGCTGGAGGGGAGGTGGGAGGGGGGATGGGGTAATTGGGTGATGGGCATTAAGGAGGGCAGGTGATGTAATGAGCACTGGGTATTATATAAGACTGATGAATCACTGAACTCTACCTCTGAAACCAATAATACACTGTATACTAATTAATTGAATTTAAATAAAATTAAATTTAATTTAAAAAATAAATTAATTGTGGGTCATTTTAATTTTGGGGGATAAAATCTTATGGTTGTTTGTTATTGCTGATATTTAATAACAAAAATTCAATGGAGTAAATTTTAAGGATCTAGTTAACTTTTTAAACCAATTCATGAACTGGGCAGCATCCTGTCTAGGAAGTAGACAAGAGTACCAAAAGGCTACAGAAAAGGACAGGTCTTTAAATGTAGAGAGGGAGTGGAAAAAAAGGAAATTATTAGCAAAGAATCCATTGTTTTAGGCAAGGTGCAAGGGAGTGGGGGTCTATCCTAGTGCCGATCAGGAAATTCCCACGATGACTGGTTAAAGGTCACATTTCTGGAGGGTTGAAACTGCAAGTCAGGTTAGGTATTAAGTCTTCGTTTACCGACTTGGGGCCTTAACCTACGCGACCCCATTTTGGGCCTGTGGTTTTCTTTTTCTTTTTAATTTATTTATTTTTAAAAGATTTTATTTATTTGTTTGACAGAGAGAGAGAGCACAAGCAGGGGGAGCAGCAGGCAGAGGGAGAGGAAGTGGGCTCCCTGCTGAGCAGTGAGCCCAAAGAGGGGCTCAATCCTAGGACCCTGGGATCATGACCTGGGCTGAAATCAAGTTGGCCTCCTGACAGACTGAGCCACCCAGGCACCCCTCTTTAAACTTTTCAAAAGGGAGAAGTAGAGGGCAGATTCTACTAGCGGATGGCAGCCCACGGGTAGATCATGGAGTTTCACGACTGCACATAGTAGGCACTCAATAAACATGTGTCAGATTAATGAACAATCTTCAAGGATCCTGCTTGGTGAGGTGTGCAGGGGACCATTCTGTCCTGCTCTTTCCTGCCTGATTCTGGGCTTGGCCAGGGGAGTGAAATCTCTCCTTGCTTTTGTGGGAAAGGGAGCCAAGGTGGAAATAGGACACAATGGCTCAGTATGAACAGGTGTCCTAATCCGTTCTGGCTCAAGTTTTGTAGAGATGGTTCCAGAGAATACAGCAGGAAGGGTGTGGCTTGTAGATTCTGCCACTTTTAGATCCTGCTAGATACTTCCTTGAGCTGCGAGCCAACACAAGTTCCGAATTTCACCACAAGAGAGAGCCCTAAACTAAGGATGATGCTGAAATTCGGGCCTGTGCTGTCTTCAAGTTACCCTTCACAAATTTTGATTTTCCACCTAGAATTTTTCCTCACAAGTTAAAATGGCTGCAAGAGGTGCAATTCCCTGTCTAGTGTCATTATACATATTTTTTAAAACAAAACTCTTATGTAACTCTTGGCTCTATGTTCAGTGATATCTAAATACCATAGCAACTTGATACCCACCATTTAAAAATACATGAAGCTCTCTTTTAATTTCCTTTTTCTTCATAAACTTATCTTTCCATTCACTTCCCTCATCTAATTTTATCCTGGTAGAATACGTCTCAGCAACAAGAATACAAATTAAAATTTAAGGAAATTTTATATCCTATGACATGAGTCTCTAAGTACTGAGAAGTTTCTTCCCGTTAGGGTTGTCATTGCCATTATTAGTAAACATATATCTCATTAAATCAACATAAAAATGTTGCAAATTTTGATAATTGTTAAACATAAAAAGTCAATTTTCATTGGAAATACCTCCCTTAATGAGGTGAATGAGGTTGTTTTTATTTTCCAGTTTGCCAGAGTAGGACACATTCCTGACCAAACACAGTTCCGTGTCCACTGCTTACAATGCATTTGGGGCTCTGCAGCTAAGAACACCTGCAAGAGTGGTCAATGTTGAGATGCTGATTAAAGCTGGATGAAAGCCTCTGAGCGATGTCCTCTGAGGGTTTGAATTCAGTTATATTATCTACGTGTGAAAGCACATTACAACAAAATTAAGTAAAACTTGACCTGCTCCTTCATCCTGCATCTAGGTAATCACTAGTCACTGTAAATTACTTTCCCTTATAAGCATTTGCATCCATTTCTTTCTTTCCATTAACTACTTTTTTTTTGAGAGAGAGAGAGAGAGAGAGAGAGAGAGAGAGCACTCATGCGCACGGGGAGGGGGGTGGATGAGGGAGGAAGAGTAGAGAGAGAATCTTTAAGCAGACTCCCTACTGAGCAGGGAACCCCGCACAGGGCTCCGATCTAAAAACCCTGATATCATGACCTGAGCCGAAAAATCAAGGGTGGGCTGTTTAACCGACTGAGCCACCCAGGTGCCCCTCCATTAACTACCTTTAGCCAGGTCTGTATCTCTTTGTACCTGAAACATGGCAGGGACATCCAGACCCCTCTATAGTCCTTCCTGCACATGGTTATCGGATTGGTCTTCCTTACGCCTCTTCTACCCTGCCACTCTTTTACCAACAAAACAAAACAAACTCTCTGATCTCCTAGAATAGGAAGTCTAGACTTCTGTTGCTATTATTCAGTGCTCCCTGGGATGTCCCTCTCTGTCATCTTGAACACTGCTGGACCTATTCTCATCCAGCATCCTCTCCCAGTCTGGCGGGCCTCTCCTGCCTCACTTACCTCCCATGTTGCAGTCTCTTTGAACCAATCAGCAGTCCCTCTTGGCGGTCCCTTCTGTTCTGCCCCTGTCTTCATATCATGGGAAAGGCATATGTGGTTGCTAGCAGAGACGATACATATTTCTGTGTTCATGTAATGTGCTAGAAATAGATTCATCTTGAAATTTATGGGGCAATCAGAGGATAGAAATTTCAAATAAGTGCTCCTAGGGAAGTATTATATATTAATAATGTTGACTAAGGATCTGCTGTGTTCATCACTGTGCTAGGCACTGGTGCAAGAAATAGAAATTTAAGATGTAGTCTGTCTTCCCTCAAAGGCTGTTAATTTACTTGGGGAGACAAGAATTCTATACATTAAGATAGCAAATAAAATAGTATAGAATCAAGGGGCACCTGGGTGGCTCAGTCGGTTGAGTGTCTGACTCTTGATTTCAGTTCTGGTGGTGTGGGATCGAGCCCCACACTGGGCTCTGTGCTCAGTGGGGAGGCTGCTTGAGATTCTCTCTTGCCCTCTCCCCCTGCCCCTCACCCTGCTCATGCTCTCACTCTCTCTCTCTCAAATAAATAAAACAAAATCTTTTTAAAAATTGTATAGAATCCATATGTTCATTATAGAAAATTTTGAAAATAAAAAGTCCTAAAAAATGCTATAGAATCAAATGCAAAATGAACCTGTTATCATGTTATATTTTCCTATCTTTTCCCTTTTTAACTTTTAACTAGAAGTAATACACACTTGTCAAAGTGAAAAGTTTTGAAGTAGACAGAGTAAAATTGCAAGTCCCTCTTCACCCCCTCCTCTATCCTTCTTGGTGAATACCTTTCTGGATTCGATGGTCTTAGAGATACGTGTGTTGATAAGCACACATACACACTTACACAGTGTGTATTAACAGCACTGTCATAGTTATACTGTTCAGGAACTTGCTTCTTACAGTTTTGTACCTTCCACTGTCCGACATGCATGCAAATCTATTCTGTCCTTTCTGATGAATGCTATAGTGTTCCGTAGTAAGAACTTCCTCTCATTTATTTCTCCTTGCCCTCTATCGATGAGCATTTGGTTTCGTTTTACTTTTTCCTTATTAGAGTTACACTCTATTCAAAATTGTGCAAATTCATCTGTATGTGTTCTGCAAACAAGAAAAACACAGGAACAATGAAGCAATGAAAGCAATGAGTAAGCATTAGTCGTTAAGAATGTAAGCTCTCTTTTCCCTTCTCTTCATCTCTTCTCCCCCTCTTCTTCCTTCTTTTTCCCATGAAAAAGCCATTTAAAAAAAATTATAGTATCTAGGGGTGCTTGGGTGGCTCAGTTGGCTAAGCATCTCTCTTCCGCTGATGCTGGGGTCCTGGGATTGAGCCCCACGATCGGCTCCCTGCTCAGCGGGGAGCCTGCTTCTCCCTCTCCCTCTGCCTCTGCTCTCTCTTGCTGTCTCTCTCTCTAAAGTAAATAAATAAAATCCTTAAAAACAATTATAATATCTCATTCTGTTGAAAGAGATAAAGTTATCAGGAAGTGTAGGAGGTCTAGGATTTGTACCCTTAATGTAGTAACCTACAGCAATATCACTGAACAAAACAGAACTAACAAACACAACAAAACACCCTTAGAAAAAGCTTCACATCAGAGATGACCTTCACCATTATAAATAATGAATAATTAGCAACAACCTTGCAACTAGCCCTCCCCAATCAATATCTATTTCTCTGTCCCTCTCATTGTAACGGCATCCCTGACTTGGGTTGGCACAGGGCTATCGAGATTGAGTTCTGCGTTTCCCAGCCTCCTTTGCGCCTGTGTGACCAGGTGACCAAGTGCTGGCCAATGGAGACGTAAGGTGTGAAGCACGTGACTTCCGACTGAGCCCCCTCCCTCCCTTCGCCTTTTCACTTCTCTCTGCTTAGAATGTGGACGTGCTAAGGAGCCACCAGGTACTCCGTGCAGGAGGGCTGCGCCCTGCAGCTGGCAGCCCACGGAGATGGAAAGAGTGTTTCCTTGCAACTTGGGGCCACCATTTCAGCCCGGGGCTCTTAGAAGAGCAGACAGAATTTCAATTTCCCTTTGTTATTTTGAGTCTGTTCCAGCAGGCAAATCTGTATTCTAACACAAATGCAAATGACCAACAGTAGGAGATGATGGGCTGGTCTATTGTATTCCTACTTGGTGAGATATTGGGTAGCTATTGAAATTATATTTATGAAAGTATGAAATAATAATAAAAACTCTTCAGATACATTAATTTTTAAATGTATGATTAAAATTGCATATATGGGATTTTTATATATATATATATAAGAAAAGCTCTTATTAAGAAAGATTTACATGGAAAAGTTAATAATGGTTGTAGTTTAGTTAATGAAACATGGGGGATTTATATTTATCCTCTCACTTTATTATTTAATATTTTTTTAATAATAAAATAAGAAGGGGCGCTTGGGTGGCTCCATTGGCTAAGCGTCTGCCTTCAGCTCAGGTCATGATCTCAGGGTCCTGGGATGAAGCCCAGCCCAGTAGGGAGTCGGCTTCTTCCTCTCCCTCTGCCCCTCCCCCGACTAGTCATTTTCTCTCTCTCTCTCTCTCAAATAAATAAAAACTTTAAAAATTTTTTAAAAATTAAAAAAATAAGAAAAATTTGTTAAATAGTATTCCTAAACTATTCAGCAAATCTCTCGGGTTTGGTTGCCTCTTTGAGCAGGTGATACAGGCATGGCCAAGAGAGTAGGGAACAAGGGGAAGGGCTCCCCTCTTCTGGCCTGACTCTCCTCACAGGCTCCCTTGCAAGACTATCCCCGATTACAGCAATTCCATTACCAACCTGCTTTTCTGTATTAAGCACTGCGATTGCTATTTAATCCCCTCTTTGGGGTAACATGCTAAATATCTGACGCATTAGGATCAATCACTTAGTAGCTGGAGCTGCTTGGTAATTAGTACTTGTGAGGAAGTGGGCAGAGGCGGAGGTGTGGCAGTTGGAGGGTGAAGAAAGGGAAAGTTGGGAACAAGTTTTAGGTATCGTTGACCTGAAGCTTTGCCTAAAAGACTGCTTGTGGAGCGAGCTGCTGCTGACAGCTACTCAAAGTCTGTTCCCCTCTTCTTCCTTCCTAAGAGATTACCAATTCTTTTTTAAGGGGGTAAGCCACGATCCTCCGAGATGACATGCAAATAGTAGTGGCTATTTTTTTTTCTAGTCTATTGACTTTCTAGTGACATTTTTTCTACTCAAGTAGGAAGTTTAAGGGGTGGGGCTTCTGATTAAGCTCTTGTTTTCCTAATAGAAATGGGCAGACTTAGTTGACACACGCTTTTCATTCTTTGCCCTTCCTTCTTCTCGTCTGGACCGTGGATATAATGCCTGGAGGTGCAGTGGCCATCTTTTTTCAGGGCATAAAGAGTGTTAAAGTTTCAGAATAAAAGTAAAATCATCACTCATATTCAGATATAAAAATGAACATGTGTTAAAGATTTTACTGAACTCATGAGGGAACAAAGCAGATATGATAACCAGCTCAAAAGAGGCAACAAGGGGCGCCTGGGTGGGTCAGTCGGTTAAGTGACCAACTCTTGATTTTGGCCTAGGTCATGATCTCAGGGTTGTGGGATTGAGCCCCGTCTCCATGTCGGGGCTCTGGGCTCAGTGGGGAGTCTGCTTGGAGGATTCTCTCTCTCCCTCTGCCCCTCCCCCCTGTGTCTTTGCTGTCTCTCAAAATAAATAGATATATCTTAAAAAAAAACAAAACCACCGGTTGAATTAGACATTCCCCAAAGTTTTAGGAAATAGGTGTTTTTTTTTTTTAAGAAAATAGGGATGGTGGAGATTTCTGATTTTCCCATTTCTTAAAAAGAGTTATTTTAGAGAGGGAGAGAGCACACAAGCAGGGGGGAGGGGCAGAGAGAGAGAATCTCAATCCCACTCTCTGCTGAATGCAGAGCCCGATGCGGGGCTCCATCTCCCTACTCTGAGATAATGACCTAAATCAATGATTTTACCTTTTTACCTGTCATGCATACCATGTGATTTGTCAATGTTTTCTGGAATCAAGTAAAGAAACAAAGTAAAGTAGTTTAGCATTCCACAGAAGGCTCTCAAACTGTAAGCTTACAGCAATGCCTAGCTACTTTCTTGCCACTGTGTTCATCTTAGTTTTCATTCACCCTTGGACTTAAAATCACAAAACTAATATTGTACATCAAATTCTTTTTAACATTAAAATAGGTTAAGTGATAAAAAAGATTATTCTGAATTTATTTAGATAGTATGAATACCATGGTTTGATTTACTTTATCACCTCTGCCCTTATTTCTTTTCTTTTTAGAGTTGGAACATAACCTACTCACCTCTTGGGACACAGATGAACAGAGGTACTTGGGTTAAACATCTGGGAGCAGAGCATGCCGGAGATTCGAACCCGGGACGCAGAACCTGAGGACTGCATGCTCTCAGAGGGATTCCACCTGAGTCAGGTGAGCAGCCAAGCCCATGGGGCAAAGGCAGAGAGAGAATCCTGAAGCAGACTCCCTACTGAGTGCAGAGCCCGGCATGGACGACATGGACGTGGGGCTTAATCCCAAGACCCAATCTCTCAGTGCCTGAGATCCAGCCTCCCAGCCCATGTTTCCTGGGAATCAGAGCAACTCTCATATCTGATACTTCCAGAATTTCTTTCAGCTTCTATCATCTTCCAGGGGGACTGAAATTATGTATGCCCAATCAGGGGGAAACAAATCTCCCTCACCACTTGCTTGGTTACTCTGTCCTTTGAGTTCTCTTCCAGCTAAAATGCTAAATAAAATGGCCACGTCTCCAAATAAGGTTATCAGTGATTGAAAACCTACCAGACTGGAAGTGTGACTCATCATTCAAATTCCCTGAAAATTCCAGTTTATAACCACTTCCCCAAATTCCCATTTACAAATAGCAAAACCAAGAATGAACTGGTTTTCTTTTTAAATCCACTTCCTCATCTCTAAAAAATTAGTTTACTGCACGACTTCACCCAACACATGTATACTGTTCTGATCAAAGCAATTCTAAATAAAGCTGAACTGTTGAAAATTCTTGATACTTTTCTAGCAGGAGCTGATAATGTTCAGCATGAAATTTCACTGTCACGTAAAGGATGTTTAAGGATTTTCTGATTCAACTCCAGCAGAAGTTGCTTGATTCCTTGTTACTACAAAACCCATAGCAAGAAAAACAAAGAGACAAATTAGGAAGAATTCTTCATCTCATGAAATTGCAGTTGAAGCCACTAAATGTCAGCGTTAGGAATCACAGAAAGGAGGCAGGTTAATAAAATACAGCAAGAATGATAAAAGTTGAATTATTGGGTTAAAGACAATATGCATTTTGATTTTGATAGTTACTGCCATGTTGCCCTTGTAGGAGATGTGCCAATTTCACCCTCCTGGAGTAACTAAAGAGGGTATCTATTTCCACACAGCCTTGCCTTCACCGGCTGTCACTTTTTTTCCCAACCTGATAGGCACAAGGTGGTATCTTGTAGTTTGTGTTTGTTTTTTTTTTTAGAGAGAGAGAGAGGCAGAGGGACAGGGTGAAAGATTCTTAAACAGGCTCCATGCCCAGCACGGAACCTGATGGGGGACTCAATCTCACAACCCTGAGATCAAGACTTGAGCCAAAATCGCATCTGATGCTTAACAGACTGAGCCACCCAGACGCCCCATGTGTAGTTTTTTTTTTTTAAAGATTTTATTTATTTATTTATTTATTTATTTATTTATTTATTTATTTGACAGAGAGACAGCCAGCGAAAGAGGGAACACAGGCAGGGGGCGTGGGAGAGGAAGAAGCAGGCTCCCAGCGGAGGAGCCTGATGTGGGGCTCGATCCCAGAACGCTGGGATCACGCCCTGAGCCGAAGGCAGACGCTTAACGACTGCACCACCCAGGCGCCCCCGTCCATGTGTAGTTTTAATTTATATTTATCTCATTTTGAGTGAGCTTAAGTAATCTGTCATATGTTTATAAAGCATTTGTATTTCCTCTTCAGAGAACCACATTTTCAGAGCCTTGGCCGTTTTCTATTTTGGTCCTTTTCCTATTGAATTGTGAGCTCTTTATATACCAAAGAGATTTGTTTTTGATGTGACTCGCCATTATTTTCTCCCATTTTGCCGTTTATCTTTTCACTAAGCAGCTGATTTGGCTCAACGTAAAGAACTTTAATTTCAAAGATTTTCTAAGTATTTGTGTGCCCTAAGGAGGCTACTGAGATAGAGAAGACTCTTACTTGGACAGACACAGAAATCCGCCAGCTTGGCGTGCACTGGTGGGCCTATGGGCAATGCTTCCAAGCCAAGGGTTGAGAAAAAGGGACTGAAATTGACCTGCTTAATGTGTGCTGCAGCCTCTCCGCGATGGGCAGGAACACTGGCAGACAACGGTGCCTTTGGGAACCTGTTTCTCTTCCTTAAAAATGGTTTTAGGCCATATTCCACCTAAGGCTTCCCACCGGAGAATGGAAGGGCACCAGGAGGAGGGGTCCTGCCTCACCTCTCCTGATAGGGGGTGTCCAAGGCTGTGCAGAGCCCCTTTCAGATGGTTTGTGCCAGGGCCCCCCGGTGTAATTCTAGATCCAATACATCCATTTTTGGAAATGTACAGCTGGGGCTAATCGCATCCTGGAGTTTGCCCTGGTGTAGCTGATGTCGATTTTTGTGAATGTCGACGGCCAAGAAAGAACTCTTGAGATGTCATCTGTACAAAATGGTGGTCTTATTAAAGCACCAGGACAGGACCCATGGGAAGAAAGAGCTGCTGCCACCGCTTCCTGCTGCCCCAGGATTATCAGGAGCAAGTGATTTTATACCTTAGGGTTGGGAGAAGTAAAGGTAAGGGAGATTCTAAAAGGACTTTCATATATTAAAGAAGACTCTCAGGATCCCGGAGGAATGTTACAATCTGCCTATCTCAAGTATTTGTCAAAGGGCAGCAGGTTAGAAGGAGATTTAATTTTATCTACATTCCCTCTGCCTTTGTTTCCCACATCCTAGTGAGAGGGGCAGACAGATTCTCCCACAAGACTTCAGCGACCTTGGTCGGGTGGACGGTGTTATTATTTGCCCGTGATAGAGGGCTAAGTAGCTGGGGTACCCCCAGGCACTTGTTGGAGCTGGCTGCTTGCTAGCAAGACCTAAGTAAGCTCTCAAGCCCCCACCCATCACAATGCTAGAGCAGGCCCAAGGATGGTTTCGGGATTCGGAAAGGGTGGGCCAACAGCCTCATCCGAGCCAACTTTCTGAGGTCTGAGACGGACATCTATCTCCCATTTCCGGGTCCGCCTACCAAAGGCTCAAAGCTTTACCAGAAAGTGTGCTCAACCACCTGGGTGCCGCCCACGTTCCGAGAGCATTTCAAAAGTTGCCCTTAATTTTTATGCACACTTGCATTTCTCACCTGGACGTACGGACAGAGCCCAGGCATAGCTCTGCATTGACCACAGCGCTGGGCAGAGCGCTTTGGGAGTAGGCGGCTCTCCATAGACCTTGCGGTTGCTGGTGCGATGGATACCTGGTTAGCAGGGCCAGCGTCGGGGGAAAGAAGCGCTAGCGCAGGAGCCGGACCAAGCAACCTAATTTCACCGTGAGGGGAGGCCCGATGGAGCGCGGGAGTAAAACCCGGACATTTAGGGGGACAACCCGCCCTCCGGGGGAAAGCGCTCTTCCTGCAAGGTCCGCTGGCTTTTTTCAAGGCTTTTGAAGAAATGAAGCCAGGAGCAATTTCCTCTGAAGTCGAGCAAACTGGGCCCGGCCTGCGATCCCACGCCATCTCGCGCGGACACCGCCTCGGCCCCCGCAGGGTCTCCACCGCCCGGGCCGTATCCTCAGTGAGCCCCCGGCTAGAGGCCACCCCTAGGCCCCGCCCCGTCTCGTCCTGCCCCACCCACCCCGCCCCCCGACTTAGCCCCGCCACACCGTCAACACACGCTCCACGTTAGCCCCGCCCACAACC
>NC_048218.1:206700995-206731634 GCF_002007445.2 Ailuropoda melanoleuca
GCGGCGGGGGCGGGGCCAGCCTCACCCGGAATGAAAATAAACGGCGGCCGCTGCCGCATCCGGGCACTCGGCGGGTCGCGGCGGGCGCGGTGGTGGCGCAGGTGAGGAGGCGGTGGCCAAGCGTTTGGTCCCTGACCGGGGCCTCACCGGCGCTGTCTGGCGCCCTTGTTCCCGGCACGACCCCGACGCATCCCCCGCCCGGGGCGGGGCGCGGCCACAGCGACGGGCGGCTGGCAGTGGGCGGCGAGCGCGGAGGCTGGCCGGGGCTGGGGGACGCGCCGACGGTTCGCGCGGCCCTAGGTCTGCGCTGGGCTGGGTCCGGGTGGTGGTGGGGTGTTCATCTGGAGTTGTTCTGGGGGCGAGACAGAGGAAGCTATGTATACACTAAAGTAAATCTCATTAGCCGGACAAAAAGCTTGAATCCTAACCCTGCTATTCCAAATATGTCATTTGGGATTCGTATTTGCAGTCGAAGCTAGATTTTCTTTGCTATTTAATGAGAAAATATGGTTGAGTCTGCATTTCTCTGATGATCTGGTTCTGCATTTGTCATCTCCTTCCCTTACTCTTATTTTTTAGTACAAGAATCTTTTATTACTCCGCCTAAGATGATAATACGATGGATTTTGAATATACGTGTGTATATATACGTATATTTGAAAAGCTCTGGGTAAAGGTCCCATAGATCGATTCATTACAGAAGTGAAAGTGAAATTTTTAAAGGAGTGATTTATAACGTTTCGCTTTCAGTTTGGAGCAGTGATATTAATGAATTTCTGGCCTCCCCCGTCCTTGTTTTATTGAGAAATAATTGACATACATCACTGCTTTTTTGGCTGAAATGTGAAACATTGTGTGGCACACATAATGAAACTTTCAGTTCTGTAGTTAAAATTGAAACTGGTTTATTAAACTTTTTTTGATTTGATTTCAAGTACGTATCCACTTTTTATTCTGTTGTCTATAACAAATTTTGATAAATTTCAAAACAGCAGATTAATCTTTTTTAAACATTAAGTCTTGTGCCTGTGGACTTCCATCTGTTCTGTTGATTTGTTCAGTGGGTACTGCGTTTGTGAAACCCTTGGGGCCTTTAGTCAGACCTTACAAAGAGCTTGCGTCCCTCCGTCAACAGTCCATGAAATGATTATCCCTCCCCGTTGATATTTAATCCAGAATTCATGAAGATTTATGCGTACGGAACTATGTAGGGTGGTGGTGTGAGTTATTTGTGTTTGAAAAGCTACTCATGCTTTTCTGTGTGAGCAGCAGTTTGCTAGTGCTTGAAGATCTAGGTTTCTCTCGTGGGTCACCTGGCTGCACAGCAACCTCCGGGATGTGTTTGTTCCTTCCTCCCTTTCCTCCTTCCTGTCCTGATGACCCTCTTTCTCCCCCCAGACTGGTATAGGATAGATTTGAACTTTCTTTTAAAATATTCATTTATGGAATACACTGAAGTTAACAAACTTCATTTAAAAATTAGGTGAACTGGGTTTTGCGGGTGTGAAATACTACAGGCCCTATATAGAAAAACAGAAAGTTACTTATCAAGGTGATGGTAACCTTTATATATATTTTTTACTCTATAGAACTTGTCTTCATCATTCAGAAGCTAGTTACCCTTTTACTTTTCTTACTCTTTCTCTGATTTGGCTGTTGACATCTCTGGCAGCCTTCCCCACCCCTTCGAATTGCTACGCTAGTGAGAGATGAGACAGCTGCATTGCTGCCAGGGGCGTCTTTGGGAAAGACTAGTTACATACACAGGACAGACACGCCGCAATGGATTGCGGGACAGAATGCAAAGGAGTCCGGTGTTGTAGGCAGAAATCCCAGTGCTACTATGGTGCTAACTTTGTGTCTTTGGCCAAGTCATTTTACAAACCTGGGGCCTGGGTGTTTTCAGCCGTAAAATGATGATCCAACCCGTGTTAGATGTGAATAGTGTACATAGATCTGCTCTCATGTGCTTATTGCAAAATATATAAAATTTTTCTAGCGAAACTTTTTAATTTTAAAATTTCTGATATAGAGAATATTGATAGTTCACTGTTCCAGCTAGCTTTTATGTTTACCCTATCAAGGTGGTTGGTCTTTGTGTTAAACTCATCAAAATACAAATACAAGAGAATTTTTGTATCTATGTTGAATTGTTTATGAAAATTAACAGCTTTAGGGACTCATCTTTCTTTCACTTGATCTTTTAGATCAGAGAATAATAGTTTAAGAAATAGAAAAGTATAATGTTGCTACATATTAGCAACTTTGAAATACATATTTTATGTAACATATAATATGTAACTGTATATAGTGTATTTTAGCATAGGTATAGAATGTGTATATTTTAGAGAACTTTAGAGCTAGTTAAAACTTAATCTGAAAGTAATTCAGAGGGGCGCCTGGGTGGCTCAGTCGGTTAAGCATCTGCCTTCACCTCAGGTCATGATCCCAGGGTTCTGGGATCAAACCCCACGTTGGGCTTTCTGCTCAGCGGGGAGCCTGCTTCTCCCTCTCCCTATGCCTGCCACTCCCCCTGCTTATGCGCGCTCTCTGTCAAATAAATAAATAAAATTTTAAAAAATAAAATGAAAGTAATTTAGATTAAACAGGAGAGGGAGCGGTGGAGGGGAGCTCTTCTTACCACATTGAACACATCAACGTGTTTGGTAAGTTATAAACTGCTTTGAAATGTAGTATGGGGATTGCTCATGTACTGTTTTGCTTTCCAGGATGGCGCAAAAGAAATACCTTCAAGCAAAATTGACCCAGTTCTTAAGGGAAGACAGAATTCAACTTTGGAAACCTCCATATACAGACGAAAATAAAGAAGGCGGTTTGGCGTTGAAGGTATTTTCTTTTAAGACATAAATAAATAGCAGTGTCAGAAGTCTCCTTGGTAAATAAGATTCTGAAGTCCCTGGAAATTTCCAGGTTTACCTGTGTAAAGTTCTGGCATAACCAAAAGTATTAGAGATAAGCAGGTACCCACTTTTTACTAGGAATTGACAAACTTACTTTTGTTCGGTAAGATTTTATTCATATGAGAATGTTCCCTAATTTCCCAGGCACATACTATTTTTAATACCTTCACAGTGTTACATAAAATTAGCATTTGGGAACTGATTTTGCCCTGCTGGTGCGCGGTATTGATGACGCCACTAAGGGTGTGTATTACGTGTTTGTGGGGAGCAGCTGGTTGGTTCTCGGTTCTCCTTGCTGGCGTAGTTCGCTTTAAACAATTGCTCCCTTCCCCCAGCTTTTTTTTATACCATGGCTCTCTGTTCATTTGTCCAAAATACATGTTTCTAATACTTCTTAATCTTTTATGGTGACATCAGAAATGGCATTATTTTACGTGAGTGAGGTTTCTAGAAATTGAAGTTTGCCTGTATTTTCAAACAGAAAAACATTAATCATTTCTGACAGAAATTTTTTATATTGGAATATAGCGTCTACTTCTTTGCTTTCTCAGTCCAAGTATCCTGAGATAAATGATGGAGTGTTTATCAGGAACTAAAGATTGTCACAAGGGCATCATATCGTCTGGGGCAGTGACACATTGATGTGCTTGGGAGGGAAGAGTTTTTCTTCCTGTCTTTCCCGTTCCTGACAGGCCTCACTTTTTATTTTTTGTAACCCATCTTGTGACCTTTTTTCTTTTTCTTTTTCTTTTTTTTTTNTTCTTCCTGTCTTTCCCGTTCCTGACAGGCCTCACTTTTTATTTTTTGTAACCCATCTTGTGACCTTTTTTCTTTTTCTTTAAAGATTTTATTTATTGATTTGACAGAGATAGAGACAGCCACCAAGGGAGGGAACACAGGCAGGGGGAGTGGGAGAGGAAGAAGCAGGCTCATAGCAGAGGAACCTGATGTGGGGCTCGATCCCATAACGCTGGGATCACGCCCTGAGCTGAAGGCAGACGCTTAACTGCTGTGCCACCCAGGCGCCCCTTGTGACCTTTTTTCTGAATTTGTCTGTTATAATCCCTTGGCTCCGAAGCTAGGTATGGCATAAGAAAGCTATTTGTTCTTTGTCCCCAGTACCTGACACAGAGCTCCGAAAACCCTTGGAATATCCGCAGTGGTAAGGGTGATAGGAGCATCTTTTGTTCCAATGAGGCAGCTCTTGGTAATACCTTCAGGATGGGGCTGGTGGCCAAAATGACCAAACTTCAATTAGAAGATTAGACTTTCGGGGCACCTGGGTGGCTCAGTCGGTTAAGTGTCTGACTTTGGCTCAGGTCATGATCTCAGGGACCTGGGATCGAGCCCTGTGTCAAGCTCCCTGCTCAGTGGGGAATCTGCTTCTCCCTCTTCTTCTGCTGTTCCCCCCATTCTCTCTCTCAAATAAGTAAAAAGAATCTTTTGAGAAAGGAGAAAAAAGATTAGATTCTCAGCCTGCTTTCCAACCTTGCGGGAGGGGAGAGGGCTGGAGATTGAATTAATCACCAGAGGCCAGTGATGTAATCAATCATGCCTACATAATGGAACTCCCATAAAAGCCCTTAAATGATGGGTTTCAGGGAGCTTCCAGATTGGCAAACATACCCATGTGCTGAGAGGGCAGCACACCCCTACTCCTCAGGGATAGAAGCTCCTGCGCTCAGGACCTTTCCAAACTCCACCTATGCATCTCTTCACCTAGATACTCATTTGTGTCCTTCATAACAAACTGTGATCGCAAGGATAGCATCCTTCTGAGTTCTGTTGAGTCGTTCTAGCAAATTATTTTACAACCAGTACCAACGATTCAGAATTTTCTGTTAAGAAAGTTATTTAAGTCTCACTTGACTTGTTCTCACAAGTTAGAAAAATAAGAACGCTTTGTTTTTTTTTTTTTTTCCTTTTTATTCCCTCTAGTAGAGTTGATCACTTCACTGTTCCTTAAAGCAATTTATAATGTATTACAGTGACATAAGTCGTGGCCCACCTTTCTTTTGAGCCTAAAACAATCCCAGTTATTTTCACGTCTTCTTTTGGGTCTGTTTTCCTGTCCTTTATTTGTTTTTATTTTTCCCTGGATCTGTTCTAGGCTCTGTACCTCTCTAGATGCCAAGTCCGTCTGGATGTCCCTCTGATGGGCTGACCACCACTCAGCAGTTTTTTGCCTCAGAGTCCTTCATTCGCTGTTCTGTACTGTACCCCTTTTGTGAGTTGGCACTACATTGATCTCTTTTCTGATTTTGCTTCACAGGACCTTGCTAAGAAGTACTCTGACAGGCTAGAATGTTGTGAAAATGAAGTAGAAAAGATAATAGAAGAAATACGTTGCAAAGCAATTGAGCGTGGCACAGGAAACGAAAATTATAAAACAACAGGAATTGCTACAATTGAGGTCTTTTTACCTCCACGGCTAAGAAAAGTGAGTAATTTTCCCAAACGAGTACATGTAGCGATGCTTTGTTACTTAGTGATAAATTATGATTTTTTTTTTAAAAACTACAATCCAGAGTTCAAGTTCTTCTAAGTTACTTCACATGCTGAATGTTTATCAACTTCAGAGTTAATTTTATGAATTCTTAAAGTGGAACATTTACAGGGTAGGTTTGTCCCTCTTAGGCCTCCCAGACTTCACAAAGCCATGCATCACATGCTTACCTTTTCTAGAGTTGAATGAACATTTAGAAATAGTGGGGAATTAAAAGAGTACTTCTGGGTTTCCCAAACCGCGCACAGTAGGACACATCAGGAAAGATGTCGAGAGGGTGGTCAGCTGAGTGCTCAAGCGGGGCCACCTCCTGGCAGGGCCATGTCCTCAGTAGTTCAAGTCCAGAAATGGCGCTGGGGCAGGGTACCCAAAGGTTGCTGGCCTCTGAGGACTGATCAGTGTTAACCATTTTCAGAAGATATGAAAATATGTATGTGTGTGTCAGAGCTACCATAGGACCCAGCAGTTTTACTCTAAGAGAAATGGAAACCGTGTCTGTGCAGAAACTTGCTCGTGAATGTTTATAGCAGCTCTGTTCACAAAAGAGCTCTGTCTAGCTCTGTCTAGCCAAAAGGTGGAAATAGCCCAAATGTCCGTCAATGGGTGAACGGATCAACAAATGCACTATAGCCACACCGTGGACTATCATTCAGCCATGAAGAGGAATGAAGTGCTGACACATCTTCAACATGGCGGAACCTCAGGAACATGAAAGAAGCCAGACACGAAGGCCACGTGTTGTATAGTTCCATTTCTATGAAGTATCTAGAATGAGTAAATCCATAGAGACCGAGACTAGATTAGTGGTTGCCTGGGGTTTGGGGGATAAAGGGAGAGAATGGGGGTGCAAAATATGGTATTTTTTGGAAAGGATGATGAAAATGTTCTGAAATTTGATCATGGTAATGGTTGTATAACTTCATAAGTGTACTGGAAACCACTGACTCGTATTTTAAACAGGCGAGCTTTATGAAATGTAAATTATATCTCAGTAAAGCTTTAAAAAATTTCTAGGAAAAATAAAGAGCTTATGAGGAAGAGGAAATTTTATATGTATCTACCTCAGGATGCCCGTTCATGAATTCAGAGGGCTACCTATACAGTCCTCCTCTTTGCTAGTGTCCAGCCCCCGGGAAACCAGACCACCAGTCAGAGAGCTGGTTGGCGGGTGTGGAATCTGAGCATGTTTGCATCGTCTCCTAGGCTTTCCTAGTGATTCCAGTTTTTCTACCCCCTTGAGGGCTGCTAGGTCACAGGGTCAGCACACGCCAGGTCTTGTTCAGTAGCTCCTTCGCCAGGCGTGCATCATTTCAGTCCTTATCATCGTCTGATATCAACCTTCCTGATTTTATAGTTGGAGTAATAGCACCAAAAAGTGTCACACTATAGTACATTTTCTCCTTTTTTTTTTGAATTTTTTAATTTAAATTCAATTTAGTTAACATATAGTGTATTATTAGTTTCAGGGGTAGAGTTCAGTGATTCATCAGTTGCATATAACACTCAGCGCTCATTCCATCAGGTGCCCTCCTTAATGCCTGTCACCCAGTTACCCCATCCCCCACCCACTTCCTCTCCAGCAGCCCTCCGTTTGTTCCCTAGAGTTAAGACTCTCTTACGGTTTGTCTCTTTCTCTGTTTTTATCTTATTGTATTTTTCCTTCCCTTTCCCTATGATCTTCTGTTTTGTTTCTTAAAATTCCACATGTGAGTGAAATCATACGGTATTTGTCTTTCTCTGACTTATTTTGCCTAGCATAATATTCTCTAGTTCCTTCCATACAGTTCTTTTATTTGCCTTTTTTAAAATAGGATAGGAAAAACCTGTTGGAGACCCGACTGCACATCACTGGCAGAGAACTGAGGTCAAAGTAAGTATCTGTCCGGTGCCCCAGCTGCTTGACCCTCCTACACTGGCTCATAGGATCCTTTGTGACAGTACTGTAAGAGAGATAGGGCAGGTACTATTCTCTCCTCACTTAGTGGAAAGGGAAATTGAGGCTGCAGAATGTGATCAGACTCACACTGGCAGTTAAGGGCAGAGCGAGAACTCAAGACTGGCCCCGTTTGCCTCTATTTCCTGGTATAACTTGAGATCAGCGGGAGCTCTGTGCCTACCACCTACCAGGTACTTGATAACATGCTTGAATCAGTGAATGAGTGATATAAATAGCCTGATATTCATCAGATCATTAGCTTTCGATTTTATTTTGTAGTGCATTCATAACTTGCTGTGACATTCAGCAAAGTGTTTTAGCCAATTTCAGGCTATTGGCCCATCTGTAAAAAAGAAAAAATACTTGTCCCGTACTAGTGACATTCTCACTTTTGAGACCTGGTTGGTTATGTCATCCACTTCTGTGTTTTTAAGTGGTGTTTTGAGTACCTCCAGGGCTAGCCAGCCCTCGTCTCTGAAGCTGATTTTTCTCATTTTCTTTGGTCTACATCAGGGCTGTTAGGGATGGATTCAGGAAGCATCATTCATTGAACACACATGAGCAGAAGATGGTTTGGAGCAACCCTCTATTATGGGCTCCTCCAAGGAGACCGCAGAAGGTATAGAGAATGGATTTTCTCCTGCCATGCAGCCAGGGCCCTCCTCTTCAGATGGCTGTTCCGCACAAGTGGTCTCCACTTCCTGAGGAAACAAGTAGTAAAGCAGATAGTTTAAAAAAGAACATTGTCTCTTACACAGTTTCACATAACCGTCTAGTAAGCTGGCTTTATCGTGAAGTGTTTGGGAGACGGTAAATCGAAACACTTGGGCTTTCTGAGTGAAACGTATGAAATAGCTGTCATAATTAAACTCTATTTAACGGATAATAATAAATCGATTACCTGCAACTTGTACCGGTTTATTTTACAGAATTGCTGAAACCTTTGGATTTCAAGAAAATTATATCAAAATTGTCATAAACAAGAAACAGCTTCAACTAGGTATGTCATGGCAAAGTGCAGATTTTGTATCGAGTTAATGTAATGACTGCATCTTTTTTTCTCACCGTTTTTCTATTCACAAATTTCTAGTGCCTTTACTGCATATATAATCTAAAATTGATTACTGTAGAGCTGATTAAAATAAAAACGTAGGGGCACCTGGGTGGCGCAGTCGTCAAGCGTCTGCCTTCGGCTCAGGGTGTGATCCCAGTGTTCTGGGATCGAGCCCCACATCAAGCTTCTCCACTAGGAGCCTGCTTCTTCCTCTCCCACTCCCCCTGCTTGTGTTCCCTCTCTCGCTAGCTGTCTGTATCAAATAAATAAATAAAATCTTTAAAAAAAAAAAAGTAAAGCAGAATACAACTTTTCTAATCAGTGTTTACTGGGTGTTCTGTGCTAGTGGGAAGAACAGACGCTCATTAAAGGTCTGAGGAAATGTTATAGAACGGGAAGTGTAGATGTGCTCAGAGTGAAATGGGGGTTCCAGTAAGTTCTCTCCAAGGCAGAAATGCTATTGCTGAGTGAGGGCAGTGGGGCATGTTCCAATTGAGAGAGCCTCCTATCGGAGCGCCCTGATGTGAATTTGAGCAATTGAAAAAGGTCCCGTATGGCCGAGTGTAGACAGTGAGGGGAGGGTAGTGCTTTCTAAGGAGGGAGGACCAGGCAGAGGCCACAGAGAAAAGGCTGTGGCAGTGGTTCTCAACCAGGGGCAGTTTTGCCACCCAGGGCACATTGGGCAATGTGTGGAGACATTTTTGGTTATCATGACTTGGTTGTGGGATGGGGATGGAGGCTTGTGCTCCTGTCACTCAGTGAGTCAAGACCAGGGATGCTGCTGAACCATCAGACAGGGCGCCGAGCAGCTCCCACGACAAAGACTCATTGGCCCGTGGCGTCAGTGCTGCTGTGTAGGAACCTGGGCCCTGTGAACTTGTGCAGTATTAGAGTATTTCTCCCAAGAGAGGCTGGGAGCCATGGATGCCGGGGGGTGACACGACACATTTGGGTTTTAAACATCCTTTTGGGTGCAGTAGGGGAATGGACTTGAAGGAAGCATGAATGGGCTTGGGAGACCACTTAGCTATTGCAGCCACTCAGGCAGGCACTACAATCGGTTTCCAGTAGTTTCTTAGAGCTTAGAGAGTCAGATTCACATCCTAGCTTGGTGGGATGCAGCCTGCACACAGCCCTAGCCTGCCTTCTCCGTGAGCCATTCCCCATCGTCTGTTCCACATGTCATAGATAGCTTTTCACCGTCCTCTCATCTCTGTGACACTTCTGTTGTATTCTTCATTGGGCGGAAATCCTTGATTTTGTTGTTATCAGATTCATCAATTTCCACCTTATCATTTGTGTTTAAATCAGTTCTTTCCCCCAGCCCAGGGCCACACAGTCTTCTACATGGTCTTCTGTAGGCCTAATCTGCATGCGGTCGGCAGTCTGTCCGGAGGTCCCCTTTATATATAGAAAGGCCAAGGATCCAGCTTTATTCTTCTGATACCCCCACTGAACTTGCCCTTTCCACACTGGCACTTGGTGCCCCCTTTATTAGAACTCTGCTTCTGCACTTCCCATTCTTTCTGTTTACCGATAGGTCTATTCCTGGACCAGAACCATAGAGGGGTTTTTTGGGGGGATATAATGGACATAGAACATTGTATTATTTCAGGTGTACAACACAATGGTTCAGTGTTCGTATATATTGTGGAGTGAGCACAATAATGTCAGCTCACAAACATTTTTTTTCTTGTGATGAGAACTTCTAAGATCTACTCTCTTAGCAATGTTGAAATATACGATACGGTATTATTAACTCTAGTCACCGTGCTGTATGTAACATCCCAGGATGGATTTATTTTGTAACTGGAAGTTTCTACTTTTTGAGCACCTTCACCTATAGAGGTTTTTTTTTTTTTTTATGACTGTGGTTTTGTTGTAGTTTTAAAATCTACTAAGATGAGTCCCGTTCTTGGCTCTTCTTTATCAAGGTGACTTGGCCATTGGTGTATCTTTATCTTTCTACATGGATGTTAGAATGTTTGTCAAGTTTCTCAAGGAAAAAAAAATCTAACAGAGTTTTCCAGAAAAATGTTCAAATTTATATATTTATAGTTCATAATATTTCATTATTTTAAAATCTATATGCATCTGTGTTTATTCTTCATTTTGGTGGTTGTTTATTTACATCTTTGACTTAATTTTGTTAGGTTTGTGTATTTGGTGAATTTTTCATAGAACCAGCTTTTGATTTTGTGAATATGCTTTCATCTGTTTCATTGATGTCTGACACTATCTTTAGTAACATTTTATGTGTAAGGTCCTGAGTGTAAGGGCTTTACTCAGGACCACAGACTTAAAAAGAACCCAAGAGGTTTGCTTTTAACCGCCACAGTGAATTAGCTCTCGCAGTGCCCATTGCACTGTGGCTTCTCGTCTGTTGCTGTGAACTGGGTGTATTATTTCTCCAGTTAGAGGGTACAAATATTCACTGGCCGATTTTACCCTCTGCTTAACAGTCACAGAGTCATACAGCCAGACGTCAGCGTGTTCTCACCGAGCATGTGGCGTGGTGGCTCGCAGGCACGAACGCAGGCTTCAGAGTTCCATTTAACAGAACGGACTGTGATCCAGTACATTTATGGCTCTTTTCGTGATAAGCCTTTCTGGTTTTTACAGGGAAAACCCTTGAAGAACAAGGAGTGACGCACAATGTGAAAGCTATGGTGCTTGAACTAAAACAGTCTGAAGAGGATGTGAGGAGACACTTCCAGCTTGAAGAAGAAGAGCAAAATAAAGCCGAACTAAAAGAAAAAAGGATTCAGAGGACCAAGAGAGGCCTGGAGATCCTGGCAGAGAGAGGTACACAGAACTCTGGGCTCCTTATTTCCCTCCGGGCTGGGAGGAGACGCCGGGCGGGGGGCGCAGCGGTCACCGTTGTCGGGGACTTGTCTTCCCTGCAGTCTAGTACTCGGAATGCCCATCGCTGCCTTCTGGTGTTGAATTAATGGCGTTCCTCTCGGTTTTGTTGCAGCGGAGATGGTGGTGGATCCAGAAACCACACCATATTTAGACATAGCTAACCAGACAGGCAGATCAATCAGAATTCCTCCTTCAGAAAGAAAAGTAAGTACTTTAGAAATTTATGGCTGGCACTTTGATTTGCTGTCAGAACAGAAGTGGTTTTCTGGCTGTTTTATCTTGGACTGTCATCAAGGATTAGAGACAGCTTTCTGTGGGAGCTTCTAAACAGGATGGAAGCCTCTGTCGAGCACCTGCACAGCCGACTCAGCCTGTGATTTTCATTGCAGTAGCACAAAACAGCTCGATGGCACTGTCCTGCGGCGATGACCGAACGTTCCGGAGTGACGGGAGACACTGCCTTCCGCACACGCGGCTCCCTGCAGCAGTGCTGGTTTTGGTGTGGGTTTTTGGTTTTTACCAGAGGGCCATGTCCTCTAAGGGATGGATCAGAATAGGGAGCTGGGCTCGGGGGGCATGTAATTTGGGAAAAGTCGGACAGGGGATTCTGCCATCTCTCCCCTGCCTTCCTGTTTCCCCCTTTGCTAATCTGGAATAGGCAGGCGGTGGTTTTGTCTTTGAACACATCCCAGGGGGTCTTTATAGCCGCATTCTACAGCTGGGACCCTGAGATTAATATCTGATCTGGAGTCCAGTAGCTTCTGGTAATAAAGAGCTGTAATGACTGTGGGTCAAGTCAGTTTTAATTTTTCTGTCTTTAAAGGACAAGTTTGAGTAGGCTTCACTATATGACTTACATTGTTTAAAATGAAGGACTAAAGTTTGGTTTTTTTTTAAAGATTTTATTTATTTATTCGACAGAGATAGAGACAGCTAGCAAGAGAGGGAACACAAGCAGGGGGAGTGGGAGAGGAAGAAGCAGGCTCACAGCAGAGGAGCCTGATGTGGGGCTCGATCCCAGAACGCCAGGATCACGCCCTGAGCCGAAGGCAGACGCTTAACCGCTGTGCCACCCAGGCACCCCTGAAGGATTAAAGTTTTAATGAGAGAACTTGGTAGCTATCAGTGGATTGATGGTTGGTTGTTTTTAAAATGTTGGTAATTATTTGCCCACAACTCTCTTATATTAAATGATGACATCCAGGGGCACCCGGCTGGCTCAGTTGGTGGAGCATGCGACTCTTGATCTCAGGGTTGTGAGTTAGCCCCACGTTGGGTGTGAAGATTAATTTTAAAAATCTTAAAAAAAATAAATGATGATATCCAGACTTTTTGGAAAACTTTACAAGACTGAATTATATTAAAATTCAAATTTAAATATTAATGAACTTAAAAACATTTTTTGGACTGCCCCCTTTTTTTTTTAAGTAAGCTCTGTGCCCAGTGTGGGGCTTGAACTCACAGCCCTAAGATCAAGAACAGCATTCTCTACAGCCAGGCGCCCATGGATTACCTTTTATATTTTATTTTTTTTAAAGATTTTATTCATTTATTTGACAGAGATAGAGACAGCCAGCAAGAGAGGGAACACAAGCAGGGGGAGTGGGAGAGGAAGAAAGGCTCACAGCAGAGGAGCCTGATGTGGGGCTCGATCCCAGAACGCCAGGATCACGCCCTGAGCCGAAGGCAGACGCTTAACCGCTGTGCCACCCAGGCACCCCTGAAGGATTAAAGTTTTAATGAGAGAACTTGGTAGCTATCAGTGGATTGATGGTTGGTTGTTTTTAAAATGTTGGTAATTATTTGCCCACAACTCTCTTATATTAAATGATGACATCCAGGGGCACCCGGCTGGCTCAGTTGGTGGAGCATGCGACTCTTGATCTCAGGGTTGTGAGTTAGCCCCACGTTGGGTGTGAAGATTAATTTTAAAAATCTTAAAAAAAATAAATGATGATATCCAGACTTTTTGGAAAACTTTACAAGACTGAATTATATTAAAATTCAAATTTAAATATTAATGAACTTAAAAACATTTTTTGGACTGCCCCCTTTTTTTTTTAAGTAAGCTCTGTGCCCAGTGTGGGGCTTGAACTCACAGCCCTAAGATCAAGAACAGCATTCTCTACAGCCAGGCGCCCATGGATTACCTTTTATATTTTATTTTTTTTAAAGATTTTATTCATTTATTTGACAGAGATAGAGACAGCCAGCAAGAGAGGGAACACAAGCAGGGGGAGTGGGAGAGGAAGAAGCAGGCTCACAGCAGAGGAGCCTGATGTGGGGCCTCGATCCCAGAACGCCAGGATCACGCCCTGAGCCGAAGGCAGACGCTTAACCGCTGTGCCACCCAGGCGCCCCTGGATTACCTTTTAAAAATTGTTTTAGGAATACTAGAGTTGATAGATACTTCAGGAAAAAAAAAACTTGATTAAAACTAGAAAGTGAGGGGCGCCTGGGTGCATCAGTCAGTCAGACATCTGCCTTTGGCTCAGGTCATGATCCCAGGGTCCTAGGATCAAGTCCCATGTCTGTGTCCGGCTCCCTGCTCAGTGGGGAGTCTGCTTCTCCCTCTGATCCCCTGCTCATGCGCGCGCTTTCTCTCTCAAATCTTTGTTTAAAAACAAAAAACTAGAAAGTGAAATGGATACTTTTTTTTTTTTTAAGAGAGAGAGTGAGAGCATGAGCAGGGGGAGGGGCAAAGGGAGGGAGAGAGAGAATCCCAAGGGGGTTCCAATGTGGAGCCCGATGCAGGGCTTGATTTCATGACCCTAAGATCATGACTGAGTTGAAACCAAGTTAGATGCTTGACCAACTGAGCTACCCAGGTGCCCCATGAATGCTTTTTTTTAAAGGGATACAAGCGTTAATAGCTACTTTTTTATTTATTCAGTCTTACTGAATACTGGAAATCTCAATCAGCAGATACTAAATTAATGGAAACACACAGACAGGTGCTGGTTATGACTCTGTCAGCCACATTCAGCTGAGTGCTTGATTCCAGCCTTGAAATGAAATGAAGCTTTGACTATATTTTTCTTAATTTTGGCTTTTGGATTGAGTTGTGAACTTGGGTTTTTAAAAAAATCTTTATTTGATTTCCTTAGAGTTGATATGCTTTTAATACAATTTGTTTTATTATAAAGTGATTTTTTTTAAATCGAATTTTTTTCTAGGCCCTTATGTTAGCTATGGGATATCATGAGAAGGGCAGAGCTTTCCTGAAAAGAAAAGAATATGGAATAGCCTTGCCATGTCTGTTGGATGCTGACAAATACTTCTGGTAGGTGCTTTTGTACTCGGTGATTACCAGTGTTAAGGCAGCTAGCCCAGATTACACAGCACCATCCCTCCCCATACACTTCAGACTTCAGCTTTTCACCCAAGACCAATGGTTACAGTGAAAAGAGTAGTTATGGTGTAGACCAGTTTGTGAATTATTTCATCCCTTCAGATTTGTAATCTCTCTTCCCTGTAAAGAATTTTATAAACATACGTACTTATTTATTTTTATAGCCCGCATGTCTGTCTTTGTGCCGTGCTGTCCGCCTGCGCTGTCCACCGTGCAGTCTCACTCCACTTTTCCCCGGATGGTTTTGGTGTGGATGTTCTTGATCATTCCCCAAATCTGTCGTTTCATTAGGGGCTGCAAAATAGTGATACCTTATTTTTCCTTCTGCATTTATTGCTGGGATTCCTCTGAAAAGAAGTGTTTTTCCTCATCAGCTGTTTGGTTACAGTGAGGTACAGTTTGTACAGAAAGAATAAAATGCTTGGTTCTTTCTTCCTATTTTCTTGTTTTCAGAATAAATGAGGTGCTTCCCTAGAATTCTCCAAAGAGGATATCACCAGTGAGGTTTTCTTTCTTCCTTTTTTTTTTTTTAAGTATCAATATGAATTCGGCTTTTAACACATTTGATGTGTTTCAAACCTCAGTGCTTAAATTGACCATCCGTGGCCAACAAGTGGGTCCTGTCCTGCATCCTTTTGACTTGATCCCGGTGGTGTCTGGTGTCCAAAGGTGTTCCAGACCTCATCCTACACATTTCCTGCCCCAGATCAGAAATCAGCAGTTCCCAGGGGCTCCTGATTCCTCTTGATGGGAAGTGACACCCGAGAGACTATAATCCTGGCAGAGGAGACATTTGAAAAGTAGCCTTGATATTTGAAAATGGTCAGAAGTTAACAACGTTAAAGTTATTTTCTTTTCCATTTTGATGAATTCCCGAGATATACTGTACACTTTAAGAGGATAAATACAGATGTTTGTAGTTTGCCGACCATATTAGCAGCAAGCACCTTGGGTTTTAAGTGAACAAATACCAGTTTAAACTAACTTAAGCAAAAAAGGGGATATTTGGCGGGGAGGAGGCAAATCTGAAAATAATTAGGACAAGGGCTTGGTACCTTTTGGGTTTTCTTCCTCGCTTGTTTGTCTCTGCTTCTGTGCTGCCTTCATTCCCTTTGGCTGTTTGTGGGGCAGGCGCTAAGTTAGGTCCTTCAAACTCAGACACGTTTTCATTTCCTTCCATAATTGTGATTTTTTATTATGGAAAATTTCTAACATACATAAAAATAAAGATTAGCATAGTGAATTCCTATGTATTTTTTTTAAAGATTTTATTTATTTTTTTGACATAGACAGAGAACGTGAGCACACAAGCAGGGGTGTGGTAAGCAGAGGGAGAGGGAGGAGCAGGGAGCCCGATGCTGGGCTCGATCCCAGGACCCTGAGATCATGACCTGAGCAGACACTTAACTGACTGAGCCACCTGGGCACCCTCCTGTGTACTTCTAATCCAACTTCAGCAGTTACTGAGACATGGTTGATTTTGTCTCTATGAACCTTTCTCAATCTTATCCCAGACAAATCCTTGAAATAATTCTCAGGTCTCCAGGAACCCCTGAATAAAAATAACTGTGTCTTCAGCTCACAGAACATTAACGTGTTCAGTAAGTAGTAGATATAATAACCCAGTAATACTTGTCAGTGCCTCCGTAGAGAATGACATTTTTTTCTTGAAGCTCTCCTTATTCAGGCTGACTTATTAGCATAATTTTAGTGTGAGTTCGTTCTCTTAGTAAAGGAGATCGGCTCTAGCGCACGTCAGGGATGCGGGTGGAAGAGACTTCAGTAGTTCTCTTTCCTTCCCCACCTCCAAGTAGGCTGAGAGTTCCGACAGAACTTTGTTCTGCATCTTGGAGAGCGGTATGTAGTATGACCAAAGTAGTTTCTTTCCTCCCTGTCTAAACAGTAAAGTGGGAGTTCTGCTTTTGGCCAAGATGGAGTAACAGGGACTGGATGTACCCTCTCACCTGAAAGAACTGAAAATTTGGGCAAAGTGTATGAACACTTCAGTTTTCTGGCAGTATAGGACAGTGATCCCCAAGGTGGGGAAACAAACGAGGGGAGCCCTGTGATTGTTTCAGCTCCCTGCCTAGGGAGTCTCTAGACTGCCGTGCAGGGACGAGAAGGCCAGGTGGGGCCTCCTGATCTCCCTGGAGTTGCACAAATGGATCTAGGAATGCAGGGAGGCCAAAGTGTGAGAGGGGAGAGCAGCCTGAGGGAGTAGGTCCGAGAGCTTCAAAAGGTCTCCTTGGTGTATTCTGTTGACTAACGATCCGTTCATGCATGTGAGGAAAACACCACCCGAGAGGTGCAGAGAACAATCTTCAGAGTTCAGAAGGCCGAGAATAATTTGTGCTCCCACCAGCCACAGCAGCAAACTTTTTGATCACAGTGCTTCACAGAATTCAGAAGGGTGTTGTCTCAGCAGTAGGGCAAGACTATCTCTAAAGGCTGCTGTGGTCCCACCTGACAAAGCTTAAAAGCAAGCCTTAAAAAGATCACCCTGTTTTTAAGTCACTTAACTGCATCCCAGACAAAGCTCAGTAATACTTACCACAATACAGAAATATCCAGTCACCAATTAAAAATTAACAGTCATGCAGAGAAGCAAGAAAATACAACCCATAATAAAGAGAAAAATCTAGTCCATGGAAACAGACCCAGAAGTGACACGGAAGATAGAATTGGTCGGCTAGGACACTGAAGTGGTCACTGTAACCGAATTCTGTACGTTCAGAAAGGTAGCGGAAGGACGGAGCGTGTTAGGTAGACGTGGAACATCCACGAGAGAGCCACACTGGAATTGCAGATGAGAAACAGTGTCTGAGGCGAAGAGAGCTGGGTGGGAGTCAGTGCAGATTCGACACCACAGAAGAAAAGATGGGTGCGTGTGAATGATCCAGCAGGAAACTGGAAAGTCTAAACATAAAAAAGATGAACACAACATCCAGCATTGTAAGTGGTTTCAGATGACCTGGTACATAGATCATTGTAGTCCCTCCAAGAGGTGGCAGCTGGGCCCCCACAAATCTTAAGAAATAACACCCAGAATTTTTCCCAGTTTAATGAAAACTGTAAACCCCCAGATAAAAGAACTGTAATGAGTCCCAAGTACAAGAAATAAGAAAACACCAACTGAGATGCACTGTAATCCAGTTCTTTTAAGCCAGTGATTAAAACTGACTTGTTAACTGACCTTCCCTGAAAAAAACATGGAGATACGTAAGCTTAGCTTGCCTTTCTTGAAAATGATATCTTTGTTTTACATAAAAATTTAAAACTTATAAGGCAAATAGAGTACATTTCTGTTAATTAACTGATTCAACCCAAATGGGATTTAATTTTTCTAAAGCTAGGCTTAGTAGGCTTTGTTTAAATAAATATTTCTCATTTATTTCAATTAATGTTTTTAACATGAAAACTTATTGACCCTTGAGTGTGAAAGCTACCCTAAGCCAAGGCAGTCCTAATAAAAATATACTCTAAGATACAATTTTATACAAACAAGGCTTTAAAAATTTTGTTTTTTCCGAGTGATGTGATCAGGTTCAAATATAGGCCTAATGGTTTCAGAATTATTAACTGTTAGTATTGATTTTGTGATCTCTTTTATAGGCCTCTGTCTGAATAGAAAGTGCTGTTCTTGAAACAAAAAGAATGACCTGTCCTTCGCTAGTCTGAGACCTGTGCTTGCATTTATGCTGCACAGTCGTCCCCTCTGGGCTGAACTTGCACACATGGTTCTTTTTTTACCTGAAATGAGGCAGTTTCTGTCCTGCTTTTCATGCATTTTAAACGCGAATGAGTCCGTGCACACAGGTAGGGCATCGAAAACTGTGACAAAATGTCCCCTGCTTTCTTACGGATGGCAGGATTGTCTTCTGTCACAGAAACAGGAGTCTAGAATGTAAGGTCAGACCACGGTCCACAGAGTTTTTCCTCTTCCTCAAAGGCAAGTTCTCAGGCTGAGCAGGCAGTTCAGAGACAGTGCCCCCCGCCCAGGCGCGGACCTGTATGCGCGCGTGTGTGTCACATGTCGTGGGCACCTTACACAACCTTCCCAAAGAGTGGAGACTGTGAGAGAAAGATACGACAGATGACTGGAAAGCCTGCTCTGGTGTATTTGTCCCGCACCCAGCAGACTGTCCCGCTCAGGGTTCTCCTGCCTCACAGCGTAAATGACACCATCACAACGTTTCTTTGGTTTTTCTTTGTTTCTTCCGAGCAGATTTTGATAGGCAAGGCGGGAAGCTCGAGGGGGTGTGGAGTTTGCGGTTTTATACAAGTGCAGTCTTATCTTTAATAGAATACCCATGAAAACAAATAGGCAAGACCTTTCAAGTTTGATCTGAATGTTTTCCCTTTTTGTTGACAAAGTTCTGAAGTGAGGTCTAGGTGTGCATTATGAATTTCTGCAAATCACATTTTAAAAGCAGAATAAATAAGCCTGATGTCCATCTTTGCCAGCATTCCGTCGTCTTGTCTTCTGCCTTCTCTGGAGCTGGGCACAGCATTTAGCCTGCACCTGCACCCCCAGCTCAGCTAAGCATTTAGAACCTGCCATTTTCTGGACTGTTTTCCCCCCCCAGCTTGACTGTGATTGGACATGAATGCCTTGTTTTTGTCAGTTGGGGCATTCATAGTAAGTAGTGATTTGGGGGCAGGGGGTGTCTAAAGGATTGGTTCTCAACTTCGGCTGTACATTAGAATCACCCGGAAAGATTTTCAAAATACAGCATCCAGGCCCTGTCTCCAGAGGTTTCTGTTATAATTTGATGTAGATGGGGTCTCAGCACCAGTGCGAACCAAAAAATAAAATAAATTCCTTACTTCTAGGTGATTCTGATTTGCAGTCAGGGCTGGAAACCTTTGCTTTAAGCCACGGTCTCCTCATGTTTGCTGACCTCATGTTTTCTGACACGGTGACCCCATTTCCACTTTCTGCTTGAACCTTGTTCCCTGTGTAGCAAGGGTGTGTGCGTGTGTGTGCGCGCGCGTGCGTGTGTGCCCCGGGGGAAGGGGGTATTAAACTGTTACTCCTGAGCCCTAAATGCTTCTCTCCCACTGGGAGGATCGCGATGATAAATACAGCTCCCTTCGTAAGCATCGGGGTGTGTGCCGTGGAACAGTCTTTGGGAACACAGCGAAACCCGGGAAAGCCTTCCGCTAAGTCACAAGAAGGTTTTAGTGCGACTTTGCTGCAAGGCCCTTTCCTGTCGCCCCCCAGCGAGTGCTGCCGGGAGCTGCTGGACACGGTGGACAACTACGCGGTCCTGCAGCTGGATATAGTGTGGTGCTACTTCCGCCTGGAGCAGCTGGAGTGCCTGGACGACGCAGAGAAAAAATTAAACCTGGCTCAGAAGTGCTTTAAGAACTGTTATGGAGAAAACCATCAGAGACTGGTGCACATAAAAGTATGTTACTGGGATTTTTCTACCATTTGAGTTTATTCCTGTTAAACGTTTTAGACTGCTGCCAGAAGGTGATTTGACAGTGGTGTGCACGGTGCTCTTGTTAAGCTGTCCACTAATGGGATTGTGAAATGTGTTACAAGTTGGGCTGTTACTTTGGTCTGTGCGGTGTTTAGCTGGAGGAATGCAGTTTTCCAGTCCCAGAACCCCGTCGATGATCACCCCGACCAAGCGGCCTGGTGACTAGGTTCAGTAGAGTCTCATGGAAGATTTAATGCAGAAAAAAATAGACGTTTCGAATGGTAACAGTTGACACGAGTGAGTCACAGCTCCAGCACTACGAATAAGGATTTTTTTTTTAAAGATTTTATTTATTTATTCGACAGAGATAGAGACAGCCAGCGAGAAAGGGAACACAAGCAGGGGGGAGTGGGAGAGGAAGAAGCAGGCTCATAGCGGAGGAGCCTGATGTGGGGCTTGATCCCATAACGCCGGGATCACGCCCTGAGCCGAAGGCAGACGCTCAACCACTGTGCCACCCGGGTGCCCCATGAATAAGGATTTTTGTATGGTGATTTCCACACATTAGCAGAATTCTGCTTGGAAATTTCAGGGCAGCATAAAACATCCCTAGTTTGGGTTTTTGTATACTTATTCTGACCAGAAGGACCAGTGTCCTGGGCACCTGGGGACCAGTGTTCTGGCACCATTCCTTGTGGGACAGGGGATGTCCTTGTCCTCTGAGATCTTTATTTTGCCCTCAGCAGTAAGGGAAGATAGAAACATTTTAGGAATGCTCTTTTGTCCCTGTAGAGGTGAAGGAATTACAAGTGTGAATGTTACCAGATCGGTAATTAGAAATAAGACAGTTTTATCCTTTTTCCCCCCCAATAATTTTAGGGGAACTGTGGGAAAGAGAAGGTATTGTTTTTAAGACTTTACTTGCTTCAAGGTATCCGAAATTATCACAGTGGAAATGGCGAAGAGGCTCGTGACTATCTCAACAAGGTAAGAAAATGAATACTCCAAACTTGTAGCCATTTTCACCTACTTTTTTTTCATCCCCAAACATTCAGTATTTCATAAAGTCAGTATTTTGTGACTAGGGAGGAACATGCGTCTGTCCCCCGTGCCCTCTGCCTCACACACGCCAGCACCATACTTGTATTTGTTAGGGTGTGGGTGAGATGCTGTAATGAGGAAACCTCAGAAAGACAGTGGCTTTAATTGGCTGGCGGTCTCCATGTCTCATGTAGCAGAGTGGAGCTGAGCAGGTGGGTCAGTGGAGCAGCCCGGCCAGCCTGTGTGTGGCAGCCACCGTTGCTCCTGTCAGTCCTCTTCCAGCCAGCAGAGGGGGCAAGAGAGTCCAGGGTCACCTCTGGAAGGACCAGAAGTTGGGGCTGTCACTCCTGCCACAGCCACTGGCCTAGATTTCACCACATAGCTACACCCAGTTGCAGGAGACCATGAGAAATGCCATGTGCACAGCTCAGATTCAGGGGATTTGATTACAAAAACGGAAGAGATAGTGGATACCAGCCCCTCCCATAATACTCAGCCTGTTTCCTTCTGTTCCGTTATGATACATCACATGGGCAGAGTGGTGTCTGTGTTCTTTTTGAGCTAGTTGGTAATAAGCAGAGTTCAGAGTTTTATCTAAAATCCGACACATCGTAATTCACATTGGGTACTAGCTTAATTTTTCAGGTTTTAGCTTTGTATTAAGCTTTAACGTTGTTAAAGTTACACGATTCTTGTATTTTTTTCTTGTCTGTAGGCACGTCAGCTCTTTAAAGAGTTATATATTGATCCATCAAAAGTTCACAATTTGCTGCAGTTGGGGTTTACCGCCCAGGAGGCCCGGCTCGGCCTGCGGGCATGTGACGGGAACGTGGACCACGCGGCAGCCCATATTACCAACCGCAGAGAGGTACCTTAACGTGGTCTCGGAGACACTGGGTCTCGGCCTTTGCGTAGGTGAAACTTGAGGCAAGAGTAAGCCTATTTCCAAGATGCCATAGCTCTCGGGTGTGAAAGAAGAGAAAAAGATTGTTCAGTGGTGGTTATAATCACAAGGAGCTCTTTATGCTTCAGACCGGGAAGAAACGGGAGAAATTCGTTTTAATTGCATTACTTGTCAGGCGGCACAGTTTCCTTGGTTTTCCATTCTGCTGTGGTGGCAGTAGCTCATAAGGACGTTACCCAAGTAGCCTGTGTGTGCGTGTCTCCTCCCTCCCTCTCTCTTCATCAGGGTAGATTTCTGGAAACCATTTTAAAGGGGGCTTTGTTTTCCCACGGAGCCAGTGTTACAGTTTGGGATGGCATCCTAGCTAGAAACATGAGTCAAGTCATAGGGACAATTAACATTATGCGAAAGCAAAGGTACAAGACTACAATCATTTGAAACGATTATAAATAAGTAGATTTAAAAACTTTAGAGTTTGGAGTCAGAGGGCATGTTACCATATCTAATATTGCTGATTTTACAGTAAAAGAGCTGAGGTCAGAGAGAGGTGAGAAGTGGAGCCACTGTTCTCTGAGAAGTCGGCATCGATTTTCTCACAGGTCCTTTCTAGCTGCAGACCCCAATCACAGAAGTCTCCAGCACTGCCTCTGCTGCGTAGCCCAGTGCAGGACCCCTGTCCTCTGCTCCGTCTGTTTTATTTGTCCAGTTTCTAGTGTAAAGGGAAACATCAGAAAAAGTACTTTCTTCCTGTGTCCCTACATGATTAAAAGGAGGGCGACCTGGACGTTTGTCCTTAAAGAAACAGTACTTTGAGGCTCTGACTTTGTGTCAGATCTGGGCGAGATGAAGCCTGAGTCCTGTTCTGCTGGCCGGCAGCACCTTTCTGTGTGTGTGAATGTTCGCATGTTTCTTCTGGACTATAAATGGAAGAGCTGAAATTGGAAGCAGAGGGTGGGGCAGGGGAAAGGCAGCTCACGTGGTGGGTAGGTGCAAATCCAAGTCGAAATGCAAGTGGAATGGAATCACTTCACCGGCCTGTGTGGTTGTGTAGCGGGCAGGACAAGGGCAGCGTGGGGATGTGGAGGCCAGGGTGTTGGGACCCTGAGATCATGACCTGAGCCCACATCAAGAGTCGGACACTTAACCAACTGAGCCACCCAGGCGCCCCCAAAATCCATTTTTTTTTAAAATGACATTTGTTTTAAAAACAAATTCTGAACTCTTCTGATTGGGGTTGGGATGAGAGAGAAGAAGCTAGAACTCTTTGTAGCCCTTCTCAGGCTCTTACAGCAACAGAAGGCGCTTCTGAGAATCAGGGTCAAGAACTGTGGGATTAGATGACCTTTGTCTCCTGACATGGAGCATTCTGGAGGTTTGAAACGGTCTCCCAGGGCCCACGCGGCCCAAGTCACTGCTGCCTGGAGTGGGGTGGGCAGATCTGCAGCTTTGGTATCACCCAGGACACTGCCCCCCAGCCCCACCCAGACTCCACATTTTAACACAATCCCCGGGAATTAACCGGGGGCCCAGAAGGCCTCCAAGCCATGCAGGCAGCTCCTGCACCCCCTCCCTAGAAGAGGGTCTGTCCACTTCTCTGGCAGCGATGAGCTCTCTGGCTGTACGTGGCCTGTTGTGGTGCTGGGTGGTGGTACCTGAGAGGCACTCCCCCCACCCCGGGCAGAGGTCTCCAGCTCCCGCTGGCCTGCCCCAGGAGTGGCGCCGGGCCCCCTGCCCTTGCCACCCTCGTGCTGGTGATTGGGCGAGACGTGCAGAGAGAGGTTCATCCCCCTTCTTTTGTTTTTCACTTTGCCTGGCAACCCCAAGAATCCTACAGAGCACATTGAGCAGGCTTCTTACAGAATCTCAATCCTCAACTCCGTGACTTTGCTGTTTTCCTAAAGGAATTGGCCCAAATAAGGAAAGAGGAAAAAGAGAAGAAAAGACGCCGGCTGGAGAACATCAACTCTTTGAAAGGAATGGGCTACTCTACTCACGCGGCCAAGCAGGCCCTGCATCAGGCCAGCGGGAACCTGGACGAAGCCCTGAAGGTAGCACTGCCCCCCCCACCCGCCCAGCCTGCCCTGAGCGCCCGTGCCTGTGGGCCAAGGGGCCCCTCCTTCACTTAGGCTCCTCTCCGGTGTCCTTCTATGGTGCACGGAGCCCCACTGCCAGGGCCTTTCTCCTCAGTCCCGGTGTGGATCTAAGGGTCAACCTCTCGTTCTCGAACCCAGTGACAGAGCCAGGATGGAGGAGCCCACAGGGCAGAGCTCCGTAAGGTTTCCGTTTGCAACACCAAGAGTTTAGCAGTGATGTGGAGGAAGAGAACAGGGATGCAAGTTTTAATGTAGTTTTCTTTTAATTTATATGTTTTGTTTGAATATTGTTTATTGATTCAGTCAGTGCATGTTGGCCTCAGGGAGCCCCCAGAGTACTGGGAAGACAACACAGTGGAGGAAAGGCCACTGTGTGGGAGCACAGCACGTGGGGGCAGGGGTGCAGCCGAGTTGTGGAGGTTCACACGTGGGCCAGGCAAACGGGGTGCCCGTCTGGGCAGACACAGGGCACCGTGGGGGTGGAGGCGCAAAGCGGGGGCCCTGGGGAGCTGTGCTTGTGGAGCCAGGGGCCGGGGGGCAGGTGTCCCCTTGTTTGCGCTGCTGAGGAGTTCCTACCAGATCGTGCAGGCAGCAAGGAGCCTGCCCTGCTTTTGCCTTTTATTCTCAAGTATATTCCTCACGTTTCCACAAGTGAATGTTTATATACACACGCACACATATATACATAATTTATAAATGGATTTGAGTATCTAGCTTGGCTTCCTGTGCTGGAACAGTATAAAGGCAGGAAGTTCTGACTGCGCGGAGGTTCTGGGACTGGTGAGGCTCCGCCATAGGTTTGACTACACGAGTGGCACCGTGACACGTGCCACCAGTCTAGAAGTAATGTAAGGGGACATTCCCCAGAGGGTTTGGAAGGTTAAGAATAGGTATTGTGTGATGGAAAATCAAGGGTCAAAAAAGCTCATCTCTCCTTGACATTTTAAATCTAGCTCATGACACTTTTCCAAAGAGAAATGACACGGGTCAGCCCTGCAGGGCCCGAGAAGCCTTTGTTTATCGCCCTCCATGACCTGTCGCCCCAGAGGCTGAGCTCTGACACCAGGGCTGTTTCCTTGGTTTCTTTCCAGCCGCTGGCTCTTGTCCCTTCCTGCTTCCTCAGAAGGGACCTTTGTCTGGCACATCTTGCCCCTCCTCCAGACCTCAATGCAGATGTCCCCTTTGCAGGAAGCCTTCTTCGAACACCGGCATCCCTACCCCGCCCCTGGGCTCAGGGACCCTTTTCTCTGCTTCTTTCGCACCCTGTGCCTGGTCCCCCCGCACAGCGTCTTGCACTTGTCTGCCGAGCACCAAGTAGGTGCTTAGTCTGAGTAGGTGAGCAGGTGTGAGTGATGAGTAAATTCCTGTCTGTTTCTAGATTCTTCTCAGTAATCCTCAGATGTGGTGGTTAAATGATTCAGACCCTGAAACCAACAACCATCAAGAAAGTCCTTCCCAGGAAAATATTGACCAGGTAAGGGAGAATGTATTTGCGCCCCTCCACCTGTACAGCTTGTGGGGGGGGGGTGTTAGGGTGACAAGGAGACAGGGCAGCAGGACAGGGCTCCAGCCGTGACTCAAGTCCACCCTAGCAGGCCGGCCAAGCCTGCGGCTGTTGTGATGGATGGAAGGGGAGCAGGAGGTGTTTCCTTCGAGAGTAGGAAATCGGAGAGCAACTGGAAGTCCCTTCTGTAGGCTTTTCTCCTCTTTGCAACAGTACTTTACCTACCAACCACTTCTGCTTTCAGCTTCTCTCCCCACCGGTGACCGAAAAGGTTGTCACTGTGGCGTCTCTGTCCCTGTTGCCCTCCCCTGGTGGCGCACCGAGTGTGTTGTGACTGCCTTTCTGAAGGCCCTGGTCACTAGGACTAGCACGTCCTGTTGGCCCACAAGCCCGTGCCTTTCTGAGAGGACCGGGCACGGGCATGTCGGGCTCCTCCTTCCTCGGTCCTTCCCTGGTGGCGCCGTGCACCTGTTGTGGCAATAGTGGTGTGGCAGGAGGCCACTGCCGTGTGCATGCCGGGGGCAGACACGTACTCCCTGTAAGGCTGTCCTCCCTCGCCGGGCGTGAACACAAGTGCTGCACGTGGGTCCGCATGGTGTAGCCGTGGCCTGTGGGCCGCGGCTGCCGTCACCACCCCCCCCCCGTTCTCCCCCAGCTGGTGTACATGGGTTTTGACGCGGTGGCGGCCGACGCTGCCTTGAGGGTGTTCAGAGGAAACGTGCAGCTGGCAGCTCAGACCCTGGCCCACAACGGGGGAAGTCTTCCTCCTGACCTGCAGCTCGTGGTGGAGGACTCGTCTTCAACGCCATCCACATCCCCTTCCGATTCCGCAGGTGGGTCTGGGGTCTCTGAAGACCAGATAGGGAGCGGCTCACCCGGAGCGGCCGCGGGGAGAAGGCGGTGTCCTCCCGGACGCAGGCACTGGGCTGCGCGGTGTGGCCAGGGAGGGCCTGGGGGACGTGGGTCAGCTCCGTCTCTCTGCGGTGTTTCTCCTCCTGTTCTCCCGACTCAGCGGTGACCACGCTCGGTTGCAGGTACCTCCAGTGCCTCAACGGATGAAGACATGGAGACAGAAGCTGTCAATGAAATATTGGAAGATATTCCAGAACACGAAGAAGATTATCTTGACTCAACTCTGGAAGATGAAGAAATTATTATTGCAGAGTACTTATCCTATGTAGAAAATATAAAGTCAGCAACAAAGAAAAACTGAATAATGAGGAGAAATAAGTACTGAGGTTTTGCTTATAAATTCTATCATTATGAAAAATCAAACGCAGGTCTTTTTTTCCTTCTTTTCATCTGATTTTGCTGCGAGAGTGCTTCCTCCTTGGCCAGAGGGGCGGCAGGGGGCGGGGGCTGCCGGGAGGGGGAAGGGCGCGGCCTCGGGCCTGATCTGTTCTTCCCCGCTGCCTTCCGATGCTGCAGCCCCACCGGTCTTCCCCGCTTGGCTTCTTTTACCCGGAAACGGGAAGGACATTTACTTCCGGAGAATAGGGTGGGCCGGGGAAGGTCTCCAGGAAGAGCTAATGGGGAGGGGAAGCATCCAGACCCAGCTCCTCGTCGCTGTGCCCCGCTCTGCTGCCCTTCTGAGCTCACAGCGGAGCTCTTCCTCCCTTCTTGCTGCGGCCTCACCGCCCATCCCGAAAACGCCCTTTAAACCGGCAGCCATTCCACGCGCTTTGGGGGTCTACAGATGAGGCACCCCGCGGCAGCCGTACCAGGTTGTGGCAGATGGAAAGTCAGTGCTCCATGCTTAGTTTAGTAAAACGTGTATTTGAAATTCAAGGTTGAAGCTGAGAATTTATAGCTGTTCAAAATTCTTTATAAAAATAAAATCTTTTGTTAAATGGGAAAGTCTTAAGTGCTAACCAAAGTAATTAATTTTTAATTAGCGTTTTCAGATGCTGTGCTGTCATACTAAACTCACTGCTCGCTGAGGTATCAGAGATTAAGATCTATTTTCTCCAGATTTGTGGGGGGTTTTGGTACACCTGTGTCACAGCAGACTGTTTCTAAAGGTACACAGCCTCTTAATGGCCCAAATAAGCACTCTCGCCGCGCCGTCCGTTCCTCTGGAGCTGTGTGATGAATGAAAGCCTGGTCCAGCCAGGACACAGCTGGCAGCAGCAGTGTGCGGAATCGAGTGCCAGATGTGTTCCTGCCCCTCTTCCTGCCCTTCCAGAAGTCGCTGGAAGCTCCTGCGACGGAGGGCAGACGGTCACATTGCTGCCGTCGGGGCTGGCTGAAATGTTTGACTTCTTCACTAATCATTTTCATAAAGCTTGAACAGCAGTTCAGTTTGAATGGGTGGGAATCTTTTCTGTCATTTTTAAAATGGTGATACAGATGGAAATAAAAGGTGGAAAATATATTCAAAAATTGTCAGCCTAACTTTGCAGTAAGTTGCTCAAACTCCTGAACTGTACTAAGTATTGAGAATGGGTGGTCTGGAGCCTCGTTTAGATTCAAGATGTTGCTTGCATGGAATTCTGTGAAGAAATCAAAAGCAGCATCGGTGTCTGTTATAAAAAGATGAAACGTAGAAAGCAGCTGGAGCCGATGGTGGGGAAGGAGCCTGCGCAGGAGGGGAGGGGGTCTGGCTGCTAGTGTTGAAATGGCTGACGACCGAGGTGATGAGCGGGTCTCTCAGCCTCACTGGGACCATGTCATCCTCAGATTTCAGGCCTGAATTGCAGCTTCTGGCTAACTAGTTACTGTCCTGGCCTTGGGCCAGGCATGGCTTCTAGCTTCCCCGATGCATTCTTAATGGTCCTAGAAAGATTAGAAAGCTGAAGCACACTGGCAGGGCTCTGACGTCGCTTCAAGTGCTCAGGAAGAGACGCAGAGAAGCCAGTTCTCACGTAAGGAGGGCTGCCCATCCCAAGTCGGGAGACAGGCTCTGGTCCTGGCTTTGCCTCCAGCTGGTGTGTGAACCTAGACAGGCTGTGAGAGTCACAGAGGAGGTGGGCCTTGGAGGGGCTCTCCTTGGAGAGTCCGAGAAGAAAGAACATTCCAAACCTAGGACCAATGAGGTAATAGTCGGTGTAGGACAGGCCAAGTGTGCCATATTCATGAGGTCACGGCTGTTCTAGGCCCACCAGAGGGTGGGGTGGGACAGAGGCTGAGGTGGGAAGGACTGCCAAGTCCAACTACAGAGCACCCTGAAAGGCAGGGGGTCTCGAATGGAACGGCTGAGTACCCAGGCCCTTAGAGAACTCCGAGCAGGAGTGGGACGCAGGAGCCTGCACTCTTCACATCTGATGCTGATTCTTCTCTTCTGAAATTCTGTCTGCTCTTGGCTTTGATGACACTTCTGCCCGTTTCCTACCCATATGTCCATAAGTACTTTGTCCCCCCCATTCATCCGTATTTATCAAGGGCAAAGAATACCTGGTCATCTGATCTTTACATTCTCAACATCTAACAAAGCCTTGTGTGTTGTAGAAATAAAAATTACCCATAGTCTGCTATAGAAATACAAACCCCCCCCCCCCCGCCCCGTTTTCCATTTCCTACTCTCCAGGTGAGGCAGGCGGGAGAACAAATCTGCCCCAGCTCCTGTTATGCTCCGCGCCCGGGGCTGTTTCCCCGGGTGTATCCTAGCCCGTGTGTTTTAGTCTCTGTTGTGGTTGGATGAGATGGGGGATCTGAGGTGACGGAGCAGCAAAAGCTGTAGAGACAGGAACGCAGTGTGGGCTGTGAGCGTCCGTGGGCGTCTGGTTACTCAAGCGGCCTCTCGGCGCAGCGGGAATCCTGGCGCAGGTACTCCAGGCGGTCGCTCTGCCGGCCCTCCCTGAAATGCAGCTCAGCTCCCGGAAAGCCCCAGTGGTGGGCATGCCCCTGCAGCCGGCGCCCCCAGACACAGCCGGCCGCACTGGTACCGCGGGCCTGGAGGCCCAGCCAAAGAACGCCCCGCAATGCTGCCGCGCGTGCCTCTCACCAGCCAGCCTGTTTTCCTGGGGGGGCCCCCGGGTTCCCAGGGCTTGGGGGTGTGGCCTAAAGCACAGTCACAAAGGTACGCGTCCTTCCTACTGCCCCAGGTGCCAATCCTGTACCTATTCATGGGCCTGAGGGGGAGGGACGCACCTGTCAGGCCTGGACCTGGCCACCCCGGGGAGCGCGGGTCCTGCAGCGCATCTGACTGATGAAACAGCTCCTGCATTAACGCAGTGCAGTGCCCGCTCCTTTGCACCGGAGGCTCCCGACCTCGGCGGGATGCTGAGCTCTCAACCGCAGACACTGCCAAGCAGCTTCTCCTGCACCCCGCTCGAGCCGAGGGCTGGCAGAGCTCCCCCTTCCGGTGATGAGAAGGGCAGCTGGGGGCGGCTCCCCTCGGGGCCTCTCCGGAGCCCGGGGCCCCACTTCCCGCAAGAAGCCCCTCCCGGCGAGAACTCCAGCTGCTCCCCTGAGCGACGTCCCACGCCTTCACCGCGCCCAGCCGCGGGCTGGCTCCTACGCACGCGGCCCGGAGGTTGCGGCCCGGCCCTTCCTACTCCAGACCCAGACCCGAGGGGAGAGCCCTCCTCGATTCATGCAGACTCCGGAGCTCCGAAGCAGGGGTGACGGATCCCGGTCGTCACCCAGACAGGCTGAAGGGCCGGTGCCTTGCTCCCCAGCCTCTCCCGTGGCCACTCTGTGCACGAGTGACACTAGCGGTCACCAGGCCGCAGCCCCTCACTTCCCCTCGCTCGAGTCGGGGCAGGCCCAGGCCGGTGTGTGAAGCCCCCCTCCCCGCCCCCTGTTCCGGGAACCCCTCTACCCTGTGACCGGAAGCTGAGAGTTTGCAGAACAAAAGACATATTCCAGAGCACTTGGAAGGACGTGTATTTCGGTTCTTCATTAGTGTCCTCAAGACAATTTGCCAAACTCATGACAACTGCGGCTGGGCTGCCTTTGAAGAAATCCCGTTTCCCCTCAGGACGGGCTTGGCTTCTGGGGACCTCAGGCTCTGGGGGCTGTGGGGCCGCACACCCTGGGTCGGGAGGGTCCCGCTGGGCCAGGTGCAGACCTGAGTGCAGGGCCGACTCGCGA
>NC_048218.1:206731681-206750450 GCF_002007445.2 Ailuropoda melanoleuca
GGGGGCCCCCCCCCCCGGCCGCCCTCCCTTCCGCGGTGCCCGCAGCTCCGCTTCGTCGGCGCAGACGGCACCGACTTAGCCAACTGTCGGTGGCCTCTCCGCCGGGGCAGCCCGGTCTCGGGTGCCGGAGGCGGCCTTCCCCTCCCCGCAGAGGCAGAGCCCAGGAGCCGGGCGGGAGCGCCTACCTGGATGCAGTTGATGACGAAGGCGTGACCGCGGAACACCCTCTGCAGCGCTCCGGACTGGGCGTCGAAGGCGCGCGCGCGGGCGTCCCCGCTGCCCGTGAACACTGTGAACACAGGGCGCCTCTGGGCCTCCCGCCCGCTTCTCCAGGACGCCGCTGCGCAGGGGGCGGGGGCGCGGCGGGGCCGGCCGGGAAGGACCGGGAACCATCCTCCCGCCTCACCCGGAGGTCATTAGGTTCAAATGGGAACTAGCAGGAGCCCTGGCAAGGAAGGAGGCCGCACCTTCCTTTTCCTGCTGCGTGCCTGGGAACTCGGGGGCGGGGGTATACTACCCCACTTCCCATGCTCTGCAGACTGAGGCTGCTGAAGCTGCCTTGGGCTGCAGGGCCTGCCTGCGCGGCCCCCTCTGGGGCTCCTGTCCCTCCTGAGTACCACCTCGGGCCAGGTCCCCGCTCTGAGACCGTTGGTGAAAGCCTTTGGTGAGGCCTGGCTTCCCTGCTCTAAAGCCCCTGTCTTGGGGGTGGGGGTGGGGATGAGGTCATCCACCCCCCATCATCTGAGCAGCCTACTGGAGCAAGGACCAACCAGAAATCCGTTCCTCCTCTGTCTGGCCCTCCAAACAGAGCCAAGACCCTCTGGCTTTCGCTAGAGCGCCCCTGCCCAACTCTCCTGGGGGAGTCCCGGGATTCAGCCTTCCTTGCGCCTTTTCCTACATTAGAACTTAGTTCAAGAGTTCTGACTCCAGTGAGCACCCAGGTCACCTGGAGGGCAGTTAAGGCAGATTGCTGAGCCCACCTGAGTTTCTGTCTTAGGAGGTCTGGGGCGGGGCCTGAGAGCGGGCATGTCTAACCAGTTGGGGGTGGGGTGGGGCGGGAATGCTGCTGCTGCTCAGGGACCACCCTGAGAACACTGACCAGAAGAACTCTGTGGTTTAATTATGGTCCTGGACTGGGCTCTCCCGGAAGCTGACACTGACGCTAGGATTTGAGTGCAAACACTTCATTTGGCAGGGCATTCCACAAAGTGGGGAGAGAAACAGGAAGGAAGGATGTCCATACAGCTGTATTAGTGAGCAGGTGACTGCAGGGGGCCCCTGGGAGGAGGTGCGGACCTCAGCTCAGAGCTGTGCCCCCTGGGAGGTGGGGGGTAAGTCATTGGTTGAGGGCCTCTCTTGTAGGTGTCAGCTCCCAGCCCTCCTCCGACCTGCTCCTCATGGGAAAACCTTCTAGGGGAGAGGACCTGAGAACCCCAACTGCAGTATCCACAGCATCTGCCACACCCACCCACAGCCTGGGCAAGCCGAAGGGAGCCCCAGCCTCAGGGAGCTCTTCCTTACCCCACTTGCTGCTTCACCTGCCTATTCCCAGCCCTGCCGCTAAAGCTGCTGGTGACTGTGGCTCTAGAGGGCAAGTTTCATTCCTGGGTCTCTTCTGTCCCTTTCCTGCTTCCCCTACCCCAACCCAGTGTGGCTGCTGGGCATCCTGTGGATGGGAGGAGGGTCAGGAACACGCTGCAGCCTGTTGGCAAAGACCACGGACAGATTTCCTTAATAGTGGGCAGCAGATGGGGCTGTAATCTCTTTAAATTAGAGGTCCTGGCTTGGGAGCAGAGCCATAATCACACTTACAGGCTTGGACCCAAGAAGAAGGAAAAAATAATTTTTCCGTGTCAGACACCTAAATCCCAAGGGTATCTCAGGCTCTCTATTTTCAGAGATCCACATTCTCTCTTCAGCTAACACCTGTGCTGTAAAGTCAACTTGAATTATCTGCTGTGACTCCCCCCACCCCTCTGCTCCCTCAGTGTGAGTGTATGTGTGAGAGAGAGAACAGAGAGGGGATGAGGGAGGCTGATGGGGAGTTTTGGGAAAGAGATGTTCAGGCATCTGGGAGCCCCACCCCCATGTAGGTGTGGTGAGGTGTGTGTGTGGGGGGGTGCTTCCTGGAACAGTGTCTGTCTTCTGGGTGTGTCTGGGGTGCAAACATGAGCCAGGCCTACAGGACAGAGCCAGCAAAGCTCAGATGTGTCAGTTTGAGACCTGTGGGACAGACAGCTTGTTGCCTACCCAATAAGCCATTCTGCCCTTCTTTCTTTCCAAAATAACCTGATTAATTCTGGCAGCAATATTCCCAGATAAGAGATTTCATTATTCAGTCCCTCTTATAGGCAGGGGTCAAAGAAATGTACACAAAGTCTTTGGGTGGGTTTCCAAGAAATATCTTTAACGGGACCCACTCAGCTAAGAGACACATCCTTTTGCCCTTCCCTCTTCGTCTGGTCTGCCTAAAACGTGGCACGATGGCTGGAGCTCCAGCAGCTGTCTTAACTATGAGGACCCCGAGAAGATAGGAAACGTGTGCTAAAGGTGGTGAAGCGGCGTGATCAAAGGAAACTGGGTGCCTAATAATTTAGTGGAACCATCCATTCCCACCTAGACTGCCGGCCTCAGAAATTCTGAGAAAAATAAACCACCGTTTCATTTAAAGCACTGTTATCTGGGCTTTCTCTTATCTGTAATCAACCTAATGCCAGGTGAAGCCAAACCCACGTGGCCCTCCAGTCTGGCAGAAGTCAGTGCCGCACGGTCTCATTTCAAGAACTGGAATGTGTCCGTAAGACAATGTTCTGAACCCCGGGACTCCTGAACATTCAGGCTGCTGCACGTTCTTGTGGGGTGAAGCTGGGGAGGAGGCCCCACACCCTTGTTTGGACCTTCTTTGTAAGTAACCCTAGAGGCACACGTGCGTGGAGCAGGCTCGGCTGCTGACCGCCCAATGGCCGCTGAGGCTCAGGAGGGAACAGCTGAGTAAGAAGCGGAGCGCAGAGGCCCTGAGTGCAGGAGGATTTGGTGGGGGCGAGCAGTGAAGGGCAGCGTGGGGCTAGCCGGGGCAGGAGTCACTTACGGGTGCCTGCGTGGTATTTGAGGGCGCTCACGCTGTGTCGGTGGGCTGCAAATGTGCGCACGCGCTCCCCCGTGTCTGCCAGCCAGCACTTGACCGTCCTGTCGGCGCTGCCCGAGTACACGTGCCTGTTCACGAGCTGGGGGAGGAGGAGGGAGGGGAGCTGGACTCTGGTGCCGCTGGCCGCAGCAGGTGACGCAGGGCCCCCTCCAGACCTCGCTGTGTGACAGGGGGAGGGGCATGCACAGGTCTCACTGGAAACCGTGGACCAGCAGGAACTGCCCCTGCGGGTGGGGACCCACCCCACTGCCTGATCCAGCACCCAAGGATCTTGTCACTTTGCCCTCGGCCACACCACTGACTGCTCCCCTGCTGCTGAGCGTAGACAGGCATCCTGCCAGCGCCTTCCCGGGGGGGCGGGGGAGGGGGCGCAGAGAAGGCCCGAGCAGCGCTCAGCCCGCCAGGAACAAGGCCCACGGAAGGTTCGCCCGTGTTGCTCTTGTTGTCAGGTGTCTCTCGTCTGCAGCTCCTGCTGAGGAACAGCCGTGCCTGGAAGGTTCCCGTTAGTCCACCTGCAGCTACCGCCTGGCCGCGCCAGCTGTTCCCTAGACTGTCCCGGCTGAGGAAAGGGCTCCAGCAGCAGGGCTTTCACTCTGGACGTTTGCTCACAGAGGTGCAGATAGGAAAAAGAAAGGTCTAGAAGCAACCTGACTGGCTGCAGTGTGTCTGAAGGAGATCGGTGCTAGGGCCAGAGCCGGACAGCCAGGGGACAGCCAGGGGCCGTCCTCGGGTCCTGAAACTCCTGCTCCCCGGGGCTGCCCTGGGGGGCAGGGAGGAGCCCTGGAGACAGGCTCCCCCACTTCCCGCCTGCCCCAGCTGACCAGCGTGGCATTCACACCCCTGCTCCACCGAGCAGGAGGGAAGAAGGCAAGGGCCTGGGAGGGAAGGGGTGGGGCTGGGGAGGCCCCTCACAGGAGCACCCCTTGCCAAGATAGACAGTGTCCTAGCCCGAGGGAAGTGCAAAGACTGTTAAAATAACTCTGCACAGTCCTCTAGACAAAATCCCCATGCAGCCAAGAGAGCCGCCACCCAGCAGTTCTAGTTAGCAGGGATGCAGATGAGAACCAGAAGTCGGGCGGGGAGGGCGGCTGTGAGCCCTGGAGACAGCCATTCGTGCCAGAGCTGGGGCCCAGGAACCCCTGGAGCCTTCGGAAAGAGGAGGCCCCTCTACTGGGGCAGCCGGCAGCAGGCCTGGAGCAAGTACTGGCCACCGGCATCCTTAGCATGGCCCGTGCCCTCCTAGCTCGAGCACGCACCTGCCCAATGACAGCCACACTCTGGGCCCCTTTCCACTCCGGTTCCCGCGGCTGACCCAGTTTCCCCCTGTAATTTCCCAGTTTAAATCCCAGAGGACGGGGACTCCAACTAGTCCGGATTACATTTCCACCCCAGCCACAGCACGGGTCACACTTGGCTTTGGGCCATTCACGACGGCAGAGACAGTGGGATCCCGGGGAACTCGTACGGCCTCCTGGCCTGGTGTCTGCCCCATGCCCCCATGTGTCCTGACCGTCCCCATGAGCCCCCGAGGCAACCCCAGGCCTCCAGTGGCTCTGCTTCCTAAACGCCCACTGAGATTCACGGACCCGGAATTAAGGGAGCTGGTGTGTGTAGGCTGCGGGCTGGAGGCCCCCGGGGGCCACTGGGCACCTCCACACCGCTCAGCCCGCCAAGGGAGGCGCTGAGCTTCGACGGCTGCTGCGGCGAAGGGATGACGCCACCTGCTCCCCACGCAGTGTCCCAACAATGTGGGGCCTGTCACATTGTGTTTAAAAGTGACCAAGCTGCACAATTCAAAGTACAAATCAAGAGTCCAGAGGCCCAGGAAATGCTCCAAGAGTGTTGTCCTTGGCTGCCTAAGACCCCCTCACTGTTCACTTTGGCTGCTCTCCTGAGAGGACGTCCATGGGGAACAGTCGGGCAGCTCGGGGAGGCCAGAGGAGGCCTGAGGCACATGGGGAAGCAGACAGACCCTGACAGGGGCATGTCACAAAGGACAGGGCCTGCAACACTTCCCCCAGCCAAGACAGCTCTGAGGGGATGGGGCTGGGGGTCATCTCCCTGCTACGTGATCCATCCAAGTAGATGGCAGGCCCAGGCCCGGGGTGCGGGCCTCTCCGCTCAGCTCACAGCAGCAGATCCGCTCGGGCAGGGAATGAAGCCGCTGGGCCCGGCTGCAGAGCATGGCTGGGCTCCGGACAGCCCGCCTCCGGAGTAAGACCGACAGAAGAGGTTCCCCCAGCCTGGCAAGGCACAGGCCCCACCACACCTTTATAAGCTGCTGGTCAGGGGCGCCTGGGTGGCTCAGTCGGTTAAGTGTTGGCCTTCAGCTCAGGTCATGATCCCGGAGTCCCAGGATCGAGCCCCATGTCAGGCTCCCTGCTCAGCGGGGAGTCTGCTTCTCCCTCTGCCCCTCACCCTGCTCTGGTGCTCTCTCTCACTCTCTCTCAAATAAATGAATAAAATCTTAACAAACAATAAGCTGTTGGTTACATGTTCAGTCCCGGTTGCAGTCTGTCTCTGCCCCTGACCAGCTGTGAGACCCTGGACAAGTGGCTTACCCTCTCGGAGCCTCTGTCTTCTCATGTGTAAAGTGAGAAAGGTAAGCACGGGCAGCGAATCTGCTAGATGCCCACAACGGCAAAAGCTGCCCGGCACCCACGTGGGGCACGTCTGGGCCCTGCCCAGCACCAGTTCATGAAATCCTCACGACCACCGGGGTGGGCGTGATTTCACACTCAGAATCCCTGACCCAAAATCTTGGGGCCAGATGTATTTCAGGAGTTTTTGGATTTTAGCAACACGCTCATGTTCCTACAGCAAAGGAATGCATATTCCCAGGAAGTGGGGTAGAGTGAACTCCAGCTAGCCTATCTGTGCGTCCAGGCTTTGCTGCCAAGGAAGTCTTGGTGCCAAGCCTTAAAAAACAAAACAAAACAAAACAAAACAAAACAGAACAAAACCTTCATATTGTTGAATTTTGGATTTAGGAATTATGGACCAGGGTTTCTGGGTAGACATAATCCTCAACCTGTAAAGAAACCAAAATTCCTATGTTGACAACAGGCTTAACCCTTGTATCTGCGAGTGCGAGTGTATTTGGAGACAGGGTCTTCAAGGAGGTAGTTAAGTTAAAATGAGGTCATTGGGGTGGAACCTAACCCAGTAGGACTGGTGTCCTTATAGGAAGGGGACGTTTGGAAGCAGAGGGACCACGACGTGAGGACCCAGGGAGAAGACGTCCAGCTACGAGCCAACACCTGGGTCTTGGACTCGCAGCCTCCAGGGCGGCGAGACGACCCACCTCTGTCGTGGAAGCCGTCTGGTCTGCAGTACTCTGTTACACAGCCCAAGCTAACAAGTACACGGGGGAGGGTGGTGGCTCAGAGGACCACCCGGGGGCCTCCTGGCGAGGGCCAGGCGGAGCTCACCTCCAGACAGATGACAGAGCCCTGGTGCTCCCTGAACACCCGCAGCTGCTCCCCGCTCAGGATGTCCCAGGCACGGATGGTGGCGTCGGTGCTGCCGGTGAAGGCGGTGTGACTGGGTGTGTCCAGCACAAGGCAGAGCACGGCTCCCGTGTGGCCCCGCAGCGTCTGGTGGCAGCAGCCGCTGGCCACCTGCCACACCTTGGCCGTGCCATCCGTGCTGCCCGTCACCAGGAGCCCGCCAACTTCTTCAGCGCAGGGAGCCCCGGGCAGGTCCCAGGGCGCGGAGTAGGCTAGGGTCAGCACGCAGTTGCGGTGGCCCCGGAACTCCTGGGACACCTGCCCCTTGTCCACGCTCCAGGCTCGAGCCGTGCGGTCATAGGAGCTGCTGAAGAGCTGGTTGTTGGCGACCAGGATCCTGGTGGGAAGAGGGAGAGGGCAGGGGTCAGAGCACGCTGGGGTAGGGGCAGGGGTCAGACCATGCCGGGGTCGGGGCAGGGGTCAGACCACACAGGGGTGCGTAGCAGGCCATCTCAGAGTCCCTGGTGTCCTCTGTGTTCAGTGAACCCAGGGAACTTTGTGTGGGAGGAGCGGGGTTCTGTGCACACCCATGGGGGGAGGATAGGCCTCCCGAGCAGCAAATATTCATGATTCTTAGTCCCTTTTTGATGAATGTTAAGAACTTCTCCCCAGAAAATACACGTTTGTCTTCAGTACAGAACTCTGCATAATGTCAAGGCTCTGTTCACACACCCTTGTTAAGAAGCCCCAGGCCCCCCCCAACCTGAGAGGAGCCCACAAAGGGGAGCAGCATAGGGGGAGCTGGAACGGGCCAGTGTCCCAAGTGTGGGGACAGAGCAGTCGGGACCCTGCATCTTGGTGTCAGAGGTGCCTGGTGCTCCCTCGGCCTGCTCGCCGCCCACACAACTCACCTCTGCACGGCTCACTTCCCACAGGCAATTAGGGGGCCAACCGCCGGATACGCGTGCTGCTTCGGACCCCCTTCTGCCCTAACTCCCCGTACGGACGGTTTTTACGACATGCGTACGTGTAAGGGAAAGTGACCACGCGACACCACGTGTCACCACAGGTGATGTTCTGGGGGCCTGAGCCCTGCCTGGTCTGGCCTGGCATGAGAATGCATGGTCCATGCCCCCCAAAACTCACATACCCGGCAGGGCTCTGAAGTGAATTCCACATCCCGGCCTCAGGGATGTGGCAGCTGTGAGCACAGCTCCTTAGTCATGCCATACAGTTGCTAAGTCACACTTAGTATCGACCCGGAATGATCCGCCCCGTTTAGGACCGCGACCCCTCCACGGCGGTGTGTGTGAATGTGTGTGAACGGTGTGTGTGTGCTGAACCCGGCAGAGCCTAATTTCTAGCCTTGATTACCCAGGTTTGCTTTTGGGGAGCAGCTGACAGTTTCCAGTTACAAGCTGAGCGCAAGCCGGTCACTGAGATGTGGCCTCTCCCACCAGCCCACGCCTCACGACACGAGACTCCCACACACCCACACTTTCCTCCGTCACAAACTTCTTCCTCAAGGAAGCGACCAGCAGGAGGTGTGACCTCCTCCGCCACCTTGTCTGTCGGGCCCTGGTGGCGGGTGGCCGGCCATGCCCGCTCCAGCTACAGAGGCAGGGGGATAGCTCGGCTGCGGGGAGGTGACCTCCACTCGCCACCATCCTGAGCCAACACAACACTCCATCTCTGCTGAGGGGCGGTGCCTAGTCCTGCCCTGTGGGTGCACGGGTCTGGGCCCCCCATTCCCACCCAGAAAGCACTAAACCATGGGGCAAGTCGTTTCCCACCCCGACCCAGGGCTGCACAAAGCTCAGGCGGCAGCGTCCCTGTGGCCGAGAACAGCTCTCCTCCAGCCGCCCAGCCCAGCCCCTGACCGCCTCCAAATGCCTGCCTGCACTGGGCCCTTTTCCTGACTGACATAGCTCAGCCCCCCTGGGCACCCTCCCCACCCCCATCAGTGAGGCCTCGAGGGCCCGCGGGCAGGTGCCTAGACCCCTGGTCTTCCTCGACACTCCCTCAGGAGTCTAGGATGGCCACCACAAGTTACATAAATAGTGCCAAACTGATGTGATCAGCAAAGGAATTTTCATGGCTCAGCTCAGACCCAAATTCAATAAGGGAAGGAAAAATTCAAACCTCCTAGAGAAGGAGGGTGGGATATTTCAACAACAACATGGAAAGGAGAGTTTTAAAAATACTCTGGACTCCAGAACAACCCCCCCCCACCACTGTTGACCATCAGGTACCAATTAGGCCACTTCCTCTGGAATTCGTGGCCATCAGTAGGGGCCGTGGCCCCCATCGCCTTTCCCTGTGCCTAGCGGTGGGCAGTGCGCTGCCAGGGTTCCAAGGGGGGCGTCTGGGCACAATCAGTGTGCTGGTGGTGCCTCTCTTCCCCAACCCCTGCCTGCCGAAGCCCCACACGCAGCCCGGGGCAGCCAGCCCTTGTCGTGCCTGAAACACGTGCACCCGGGCCTTCCACAGCTGTGCGCTCCGGGCGACCTCCGCGCGTCTGCACACAGGCTTCCCCGGAGAAGCTGAATTCCTCCAGGGGCAGGGGCCACACGGCCTACACCTCTGTCCCCTGGGGCCCCGGCCACACTGACCTGTTCACGATGGACGTGTGTCCCCGGAAGACGTGAAGACACTGCCCGGTGCGCACGTCCCACTTCCTGATGGTGCGGTCCGCGCTGCACGTGAAGGCGGCCTCGTCCTCCAGCTGGCAGAAAGTCACGTAGCTCTCGTGCCCTGCACACAGGAGACGTGAGCGCATTGGGGCATGGCCGCTCTGGTCTTCCTTCGGGAAGCCAGCAGGGTGGGGAGTGTTTGGGACGAGTCCAGGATCACTAGCCCTGCCGAGGGGCGATTTCCGCCTGGGAGTCTCAGGAGCTACGGGTGCCAACAGAAATCCAGGGGCACTGTCCCTGCCCCGGGTCCTTTAGATCCCTCTTTTCCCACTCTCCCTTCCTCCTCCCTCTTCCTCTCCACCCCCTTCTCTATGGGCGACTCTCCATCTTCTTCAGACTCCTCAGCTGTTTGTCTTCACTCGGTCATTGAACAAACCCAGTGTCACAGAGGCGGGACGCATAGAGGCCCAGGGCACCCCTGGCCTTCGGGGCCAGAGTGCTCGGCCAAGCTGCTGGGGCTGCGGCTGACTTGCCTCTGGACACCGCCATCTCCTCACCTGCCGTGGGGAGAGGAACAGCCCTATGTCACGGGGCGGCCGCGCAGGCTGGGCGAATGCTGGGCGGTGGCTGTGTGGGGAGAGGGATCGGGTCCTAGTCCTTGGAACCCAGAAATGTTACCTTACTTGGGAAAAAAGACACACGTGCCGACGTCAGTAAGGATCTGAGGTGGGGAGTGTCCTGGATTCTGGCCAGGAAGGCCACCACAAGGGTCTCTGTAAGAAGGGGCAGAGAGGATGGGGGGACACGGGGAGAGGAGGCTGTGGAGACGGCACAGAGTGACTTGAAGACGCTCCGAAGACGGAGGGAAGTGGGTCTCCCCACAGGCTGCAGCGGGACAGCCGCTGTGCCAACACCTTGATCTGGGCCCACTGACGCTGGCTTTGCATTTCTGGCCTCCCCAACTGCGCCAGAAGAAACTTCTGTTCTGAGGCATCCAGTGGGATCACTGGTCACAGCAGCCACAGGAAACTAAGACACTTTCCCTGCCTTCAAAGAGAGCACGAGCCAGGCAGGAGAGCATCGGCCAACATGACACGGGCTGGACAGAGCATGTCCGGGGTCGGCGGAGCAGAAGCCCCAGTGACGCGGGGCATGAAGAGTCTCCGTGGGGCCTGCTGGGGAGGGCAGGGGAGAAGAGCTGGGGAGAGAAGATGGCACACGCCAAAGCAGGAGGGGCCCCTAAGGCCAGAATTCAGGTGTCTGGCAGAAATGGCAGGTAAGGCACAGACATACTGTGGGTGGTCTAGGACAGACGGAGCCTGGGGTCTCGGCCAGGTGCACCTGCTCGTCTGTCTTATTGGTGCGATCGTCAGTGCTTGATGATCGGCCTGGCTTACAGAGCAGCCCCAGAAGCACTCAGCTCCCCACGCACAGTAGGGCCTGTCCTTCAGGTAAAGATGGCTCTGCCTTGGGGCGCCGGGCCGGCTTGGTCAGTGGAGCGCGGGACTCTTGGTCTTGGGGTCATGAGATGGAGCCCCACGTTGGCTATAGAGTTTACTTGAAAAACAACAAAATCCTTTAAAGTCCTGTGTGATAAAATCTAAATGTATTTAGAATCTGAAATCAGAATTTATGGGGGTGCCTGGGTGGTGCAGTCGTTGAGCGTTTGCCTTCGGCTCAGGGCGTGATCCCAGCATTCTAGGACCTAGCCCCATCAGGCTCCTTTGCTGGGAGCCTGCTTCTTCCTCTCCCACTCCCCTGCTGTGTTCCCTCTCTCACTGGCTGTCTCTCTCTGTCAAATAAATAAATAAAATCTTTAAAAAATAAATAAAACAAAATCAGAATTTATGGGTCAGACATATGCCCATATATGCAAAGACTATACCTATATCTCTTTCTATACTTACATACACTCATATACAGGTTTAAAAAAAGAAGTTTCCACCTCAGATAACGACTTTTTTTTTTTTTAAAGATTTTTATTTTATTTATGTGACAGAGAGACAGCCAGCGAGAGAGGGAACATAGCAGGGGGAGTGGGAGAGGAAGAAGCAGGCTCCCAGCGGAGGAGCCCGACGTGGGACTCGATCCCCGGAACGCCGGGATCATGCCCTGAGCCGAAGGCAGACGCTTAATGACTGCGCTACCCAGGCGCCCCTAACGACTTTTTTTTTAAAGATTTTATTTATTCATTTGTCAGAGCGAGTGAGAGCACAAGCAAGGGGAGCAGCAGGCAGAGGGAGAGGGAGAAGCAGGCTCCCCGCTGAGCAGGGAGCCCGATGTGGGGCTCGATCCCAAGACCCTGAGATCATGACCTGAGCAGAAGGCAGACGCTTAACGACTGAGCCACTCTGATAAGAACTCTTCCCCGCCCCCCCATAACAACTCTTGGTAGCAAACTGAAGCTGAGTATATCTGAAGAGAATCTAGGAGCCAGAAAATCAGTTGAATCAAAGGAATGTTATACCCAAGATCCATTTCACGGACGATGAAATGGATTAATTCAGGTATCTACATGTGTGGAATATATTAATTATGTTAAAGATCACAACTGAATTTTAAAATTCCATCTAGATGTCTGGTACCAGACAGACAGCGTTTTTTATTTTTTTTTTAAAGATTTTATTTATTTATTTGACAGAGCGAGTGAGAGCACAAGAGGGGGAACAGCAGAGGGCAGGCTCCCCACTGACCAGGGAGCCCGATGCGGGGCTTAATCCCAGGACCCTGGGGTCATGACCTGAGCCAAGGAGTTGCTTAACCAACTAAGCCACCCAGGGGCCCCCAGACAGGGATTTAGAATATTCCGGGCAGTTTCGAGCCGATGTGCACTTTTTGGCCCTGGGGTTTCAGCTCAGTTACTCTTGGAAGAACCCAACTCCCTGGGTTCTAAGAAAGAGAATTAAAAAAAAAGAGAGAGAGAGAAAGGAAGACATGTTTTGCAGTCTTCTTGGATAGCGTGTACCAGGCCTCTAAGAAAACGACGTTTGTGTGAAGTAAACCCTCGAAGATGATGCTGATTAGGTTTCCTTAAAATACACGTCAGTTTAAAAGTCGAGGGCAAAATGTGTTTGGCAACACACAGCCCCACTTTTTGCCAATCCCAGAATGTTTATAAAATATTTTAAGATTGTCAACAAACTTTCCCTGAAACCAGAGCTGCCGTGGGGAGGGCGCCGCGCCGTTCGAGGAGCCACCTGGCTTCCAGGGCTGGCTGGGAGGCGGCCCGGAGCCCCAGGGCAGGAGGGCGCAGGGAGCCGGCCCTGCACATACAGCCCGCAGTCCTCCTCGGACCCTGGGCCATCCGGCGCCAACCAAGCCAGGAGAGGCTTCCGCAGGGGTATTGGCCCCATCCTGGCTGCTTCTGTCCCGTCTCAACAGCATCTGACAGCAGGAAGGAGACAGGCCAAGTGTATATAAGGCCAAGAAAAGCACTGGAAAGCAGTGTGGCCAGTAAGCCACGGCAGCCCCACTCAGTGAAGCCACAGCCACAAGACCAGGGATGTAGGACCAATTACACGACCCATGGAAGTAGGAAAAAAAAAGGATATAGACAATAAAAATACAAATATCTATAGGGGTACCTGCGGGGTGGGTCACAGTCGATTAAGGGGCTGACTTGGTTTCGGCTCAGGTCGTGATCTCGGGGTCGTGGGATCAAGCCCCACGTCGGGCTCTGTGCTCAGCGTGGAATCTGCTTGAGATTCTCTACCTCTGCCCCTCCACCATCCCTCTCTAAAATAAATACACACACGCACACACACACATGCACACACACACACAAATACCTATAAACAAAGACTTGAAGAAAAGAGTCAATAATGAAAAGATTTTTTTCAATGTAAAAACCAATCTCATCTCTAAAGCTGGACCAGGATGACCCTCTGCCCTCCCGGGGGCCTGGCCCTGGACTGGCTGAGGTTCCCTGCATCGGTCAAGGCCCTCCCATGACAAGCCCCTTCCTCTGCACACCAGGCCCCCGCTCCACATCTGAAAACCCACTGAGTCCCAGCTCAGAGCCCGGCTAGCAGAGGCTGCGGAGCGTGTCCCTGACCACAGTCCACAGACCATACGACAGGGTCCACTGCGCACAGCCTACAGGGTCCCCGGGGGAGGGAGGGAGGCTGGGGACAAGGAGCCCATCCCGTCTCCAGGGACCACAGCGCCATTGCCACGAGCAGTTGGAATTGTGTAGAATAAGCAAAAAAGCCCAATGAAAAATAAACATTTTTGAAGGGATAAAGAATGCAGATAAGACGCAGTTATTATGTTCAAAAGGACATGCTGAGGCTCGGGTTTTTCTGCCAAGGCAGTCGGTCCTCCCCGCCTCCCTGGCCGCACACCCCGACTCGCCGGAGGTGCCCCCTCCACATCCGGGAGGAGGCGCTCAGCGCACGGGCCACCTGGGGTCTGCGGTGGCAGAGGTGGGCCGGCGTGGGCACCAGCCAAGCTGGAACGTTCGTTTGACTAACTTGGCAAGAAAAGCGGGGCCTCCTTTCCCTCTGCTGTCCCTGGCAAGTCTTAGGTCGGCCCCTCCCCCACCCCCTGGGGGCTCCCTGATCCCCCCACTGCCTGCCGGGTTCAGACAGCTGGGAGCCCAGCAGGAGACTTTGGGTCTGGATCAGTTGGCCCGCAGCCATCAAAACCTCAAACCATGGTCACACTTCCCTGGAGGGAGGCCTCTCCACAGCCATTTCCGGGCTGCCGTGAACTCTCTGGCCGTGGTTCCTCCAGGTCTGGGGGTGCCGAGGGCCCTGCAAGTAGCAGCCACGGGTACAGCGGCCCCCTAAACCATGCCCCCCTTGGCAAGGGTCTCTTTCTCAAACTCGCCTTGAGCTACTCTGTTGAGGGTGCCATTTTGTTTCCTGCCAGATGGAGCCGCCCCTGGATGTGTCCCGCCAGCAAGCCACAGCAGCGACAGCCACGCGACCCGAGCATGGAAGCTGTGGCTGAAATAGCGTCTGACAAAGCCACTGGACACTCAGCCACTGGAGACTTGGCCTCCTGCCCCGAGCCCCCAGCCACGACAGGCTAATGCTCCTGTCGCTGGTGCCACTGCGGGGCCTGTCCCTCCACCTCAGCTCCTCTCAGCCCATACCCCCCACCAGGCAGTTCTCTGGCCTCCTCTGTGACCTCCTCTATCCGCACCCACGGGGAGCTCACCACCCCTGGACGGTGGCGTCTGAGGCGCTGAAGAATGAATTACCCGCCTGGGCTTCCGTCACAGCCGTGCTTACAACGAACTGCATTTTGATGGAATTCTTCCTTGACTGGGACGAAGTTAATAATGATGTGTTTATGTCTGAGAGCCTTCCCTGTGCCCCCACAGCCTCCTCCAGAAATATGTAGGAGATGGGCGCCTGGGTGGCTCAGTCGGTTAAGTCATGATCCTGGGGTCCCAGGATCGAGCCCTGCGTAGGGCTCCCTGCTCAGCAGGGAATCTTCTTCTCCCTCTCCCCCTACTTGTGCATGCCCTCTCTCTCTCAAAAAAAAAAATAAAATCTTCCAAAAATATGTAGGAGATGATTCAGCACGCACACTTCTGGGTATCTCCAGAAAGGAATGGAAAACAGGGCCTGGAAGAGATGTTTGCACACCCAAGCTCATAGCGGCATTTCTCAGCACAGTCATGAGGAAGCAATCCAAGTGTCTGCTGACAGACGAATGGGCAAAAAGAATGTACACAGCAGAACAGTACTCAGCCCTCCAAAAGAGAGAAATCCTGACACCCGCTATGACAGACGAACCTTGAGGGCATCCTGCTAAGTGAAAGGAGCCTGTATGAGGTCCCCAAGCAGTCAGATTCAGAGGCAGAAAGCAGAATGGTGGGCACCAGGGGCTGGGGGGAGGGCGAAAGGGGGTTATTGTTCGAAGGGGACACAGTTTCAGTTTCCCAGGCAGGAAAAGTTCTAGAGATGGACAGTGGTAATAGCAGTATGTTATAAATGTTTACTATCTTCAAACTGTACATGTAAAAACAGTTGAGATGGTAAATTTGGTGCTACATGTTTTCTATTAGAGTTAAAAATTGTCCCAGGTCCATTCCAGGCCCACCTGGGCCACGAGGTGCACCCTGACTACCCCAGCTCAGGGATCCTGCTTATCTGAAGTTCGAGTGCACACAGCCCCTCAGTTTAGCCAACCTGCAGACTCCCAGGGACAGCTTCTTCAAATCTAACACAGGCGCCCCGCGCAGTCAAGCCAACAGTCCAGTGGGACAAAGGCTCTGGAACAGGAGGGAGGAGGGCAGGCTCCCTCCAGTGACGATCTGCCTGCATAAACATGGCAGGACTGGCTAGCCCTTCGGAGCCTCGAATGGCAGAATCAGGCTGTGAGAAGCAAAGGACGAAGAGCTTTGGAGCTGGCCGGGTACCCTGCCAAGGAGATGCTCTTACTCAGTCCGGGCTTGTGGATGTGAGCCTGGAGGACAAGGCCACTAACAGAAGCCCGGAGCTATCTATTGACTGCTTTACTCCCCCCTCACACATACACACCCCCACAACCTCATAAGGCTAGATGACCATGTTATCACCCCCAATTCACAGATAAAGAAACTAAGTCACAAGAAGTTAAGTAATGAGATTCGAGCCCAAGCAGCCCAGCTCCAGAGCCAGGGCTCTTGACTATTAATGGCCCCTCCTGCTCCCTGGTGGCAAGTAGGGGTCAGGGGTCATCAGGATGGGCAGGCACCAGCAGGTTTCCAGTAAACAGGAGTGTGCAGTTTGTTCACATGGAATTAAAAACAAACAGCACCCCGTCACGCCTAGAAGATGCTGTTAGAGGACAAGGATGCTTGTGGAAGACCCGCAGTGAGTTGGACCATTCAGGCTGGGTCCCTTACTACATAGGAACAGACAGGGACTGCCATCTGGGGACATGCGCTTATTTCATTGATCCAATGAAGGTGCCCCAACAGATAAAAGAAAAAAGTGTGTGGGGGGATAATTCCATTAAATGCGGTTCTTCCCTTTACAGAATAATTGGCAGTTAAGCCTCCTTCTCCCCCTGGAGCTCACCAACTGCATTTGAAAGTCAGTTCCATTTACTGAAAAAGCAGAGCTGCTGTGGGAGGGAAGCTGGGGGGCCCTGGTTATGCAGCCTGCTCTCCAGGACCAAGGGGGACAACTTGTCTAGCAAGCCCCCACCCACAGGGGACTGCCCTGTTCTTCCTCTCCAGCGCATCCCTTGGCATAAACTTGTGAAACCCTGAGAAATTCACAGAAAAGCCTTGGGCCCCCAACTCCCTCTGCTCCCCAGGAACTGAGTAGAGCAAGAAACTCGTATGCAGAAGGAGAACGAGGGCAGAAGCTGCCCACTCTGGCCACTGCCCCAGAAATCCAGGCCTGGCCCACCAACAAGCTCTTCTCCAGAGCCTTCTTGGGGGCCCAGCGCTGCACCAAGTGCTAGCACTCACCCCAATCTGGCAGTTTCCACAACAGGAGTAGCAAGAGCCTGGAGTGGGGGTCAGGAGAGCCCGGGGATCTGGGCTGCAGCTGCTCTGTCCTGCAGCATTGTCCTGATGACAGCAGGAGCCACAGAGGGGGAGAAGCCATCTCTGCAAGCCTGCGCTGTGACCTTGGGGAAGTCCCATAACCACACTACATCCCAGGGGATGCTGACAACAGAACCTCCCTCACAGGCTAGGTATCTAGAAAACACTTCGAATTCTCCATGTGTTGGTAAATCTGTGCCTGCGCATTCTCATCTATAAACCGGTGTTAATTCTATCTACCTCACGGTTTTGAGTATTAATAATAATAATGGATAAAGAAGTAAGCGTATTGAGGGGTATTTATAAAATATAGGATTCTAAACAAATGCTAAGACATTTATTACTATTTCAGTAATACAAAAAAATTCCTATTGGGGGCAGAGCTAGCAAGACCTTGCTTTCTTTGGGGGTGGGGGGGACACTATCGCACACCCCAAAAGACTTTTTCAAGTTAAGTCTAATAGTGCGATTTCAGGGTGAGGAAAGGTTACTTCTGTCCCTTCTGTCCGTGAAAATTCTTGAAGTACCAACCCTTACAGCAGCAGAAACAATTCTGGTAGAAATGGGTGGCAGTGTTTCAGTTTGATAGTTTTCCCGTTGAGTGGGATGGCTCTCAACCAGATCACCAGAGGGGCAGGCACAGCCCCACCAGGACGCAGGTGTGGGTATCCTGGGGGACAAGCCACCGTGAGGGCCACCAAAATGGTGTGAAGGGGAGTTGCCAGGCACAGACCTGGGTGGTGATGGCAGGGCAGAGCTGGGCGGGAGGGTGGGCTCTGGAGGCGTGGTCTAGGCTCTAGAGCGGCCCTGGGTGCAGAGCCCCATGCCAGCCAGGCCAGAACCACCCCGGAAAGGCCTGGAGCTCAACTGGGGAAGAAACCCATCTTCGAACTGGGCTCCCACAATGGACACCAGGCCTAAGGGCTCCCTGGGTCAGGATGCAGCAGATCCATCCAAAAGCTTGTTAGAAATGCAAATTCTATGGGGCGCCTGGCTGGCTCAGTCATTGGGCATCTGCCTTTGGCTCAGGGCGTGGTCCCGGCGTTTTGGGATCGAGCCCCACATCAGGCTCTTCTGCTGTGAGCTTGCTTCTTCCTCTCCCACTCCCCCTGCTTGTGTTCCCTCTAGCTGGCTGTCTCTATCTCTGTCGAATAAATAAAAAATCTTAAAAAAAAAAAAAAAACCACAGTGCGGAGAGCCTTGTGCTTCAAGGGGCCATACCTGCTGCTCAGGGGCCACCAGGGGCAGAGCTGGAGAGGGGCCTCACAGCCCTGCCCTGCAGACATGTGACAGGGTCCCTGCGTAGGAAATACGTTCACCTCCAGTGACTAAGTACACAAGTATAAACCAGTATGCATGCCTTTGTGAAACTTTTATAAAACAATATGTGCGCCTCCTGCCATTGCCTCATGTTTCCAAACACGCTAAGTTGGTTTAACAACCCCATTTTGAGAAACTTTGATCCATCCATCCCCGCCACCCCTTCATTTTCCAGCAGAAGAACCGAGGCTGCAGAGAGAGCAGAGCAGAATGGCCAGACGGGGAAGGGGGCGTTCAAATTTCAATTCCACCCCCCACAGGCCGTGTGACCCCGGGCAACTTACTTCCTGCCTCAGTTTCCCTGTCTGCGCGAGTGGACTAACAGCAGTGCTCAGCAGCGCCCGCGCTTAACCAGCGCCAGTGGTTACCGCAATGGCTCCTAGAGGAAACGTCCGGCCAAAGGCCACTCGGGCAGTGAGAGACGGGGGAAGGTGCTGCGTGGCCCGCGGAGGACGCAGACGTGCGATTCCGGGTTGTCTGCTATAGCCATTGTAATGGCAATGATTTCCTGCACTGGGCTGATAGGTGAGGGTAGCCCCCCGCTGCGGGTGCTCCCCGGCCCACGCGTCCCGGCGGCCGCGGGCTCCGCACCCCACCCCGCGCGCTCTCGGCCGGTGGCAGGCTGGGCCCCCGGCGAGCGCTCCCCCACGAGGGCCCCGCCGTGGGCGGGGGCTGGGCTTTCTGGCAGGGGTCTGCGGCGGCAGGGCTGAGGTCGGAAGCGGGCGAGCGC
>NC_048218.1:206750625-206753272 GCF_002007445.2 Ailuropoda melanoleuca
GGAACCCGGGAAGTCGAGCGCCCTGCGCCCCGCGCGCCCTCCCCGGCCGGCGCCGCGCGCTGGGGGCGGTGAGTGTGGAACAATACAGTCCAGCCTGGCTCCTCCTCAGAGACCACCCCCCAACCTGTCCCCTCCCACTTCTCCGGCCGGCGCCCCAGCCCCCCACCCTACTGCCCCCCCCCACCCCGGCACCCGGCCCTCCGGACCCACCTCGGCGCGCAGCCCCAGAGCCCTCCCTGGGGACGCCGGAGACCGGCCCACGTGGGACTCTCCCCGCTGCCCCGTGCGGAGACCGAAGGCCGGGACCAGGCGGAGGAGGCGGACGCAGGGTCCCGTGGGGTGAGCCGCGCGCGCCCCGGAGCTGCCTCGGGCCGGCTGCTGCGCGCCACTACCGGGCAAGTCTGCCCCCCTCCAGGCTTCCAGCCCTGAGGACCCTGCCAGAGAGGTTCTCGGGGGACTTTGGGGGTGGCCCCCTTGTTGGAGAGCGCCCCTAGTCCTCTCTCGCTGGGAAATTACGCATACACCCCGAATTCTAAAGAAGTTCCGCAAGTGGGGTGGCGGCGGGCTAGCGAGAGAAGAGCGGCGCGGTGAGGCTTCCCGGAGAGATCAGGTTCACCCATTTGAGCTGCCGCGGGGTCCTAGGCGACGGGCTCCCGCTGTTCTTGTGCTGGGGGTTTGGGGCCCCCACCCACTAATCCACCATCTTTCGGCAGCCTCTCCCACCCCCATTCCACCCCAGAGCCTCTGACGGTCCACTGAGGTCTCTACTGGAATCCCACACCCCGGGTTGTGAGCCCTCCCGGAATGCCTGCTGGTTCCCATTAGAGCTGTTCCGGTGCCTGCTTCGCGGGGGGCGGGGAGGGGTGACACCCCCCCTCACTCGGATCCTCCAGGTCCTAAAGGTAGCAGGGTTTCCCGAGGGGCGGGGAGGTAACTTTGGAAAGCCAGCCCTCATGGCAACAACCACACCTTCTCCCAACGGCTGACTATGTCCAGACCTTGAAAGAAAATGCCCTGATAGGGTCCCAAAGCACACGGGACAATTTCTTCTCCAAGCGTCTTAACCAGAGTAATCCACTCTTTCCCTGATCTTGGCAGTCAGTTAGCAGCGAAGGGTGTAAGGGTGGGGGCCTTGTTACAGTGCGATTTGGAGCTGTAGAGGTGGGCCGAAAGGAGTCAGGAGGGGGGTGTGATCCAGCAGGAGAGAGGAAGGCAGAAACGGTGAAGTATTCTAGAGGTGGACTCTTCAGAAACTGGGTGCATGCAGGCGGAAGGGAGGACTGTGGGGGTCTCCCCTATGCTAAGACTGGGTAGAGGGAGGCTGGTGACCTGTGTCCAGAGATGTTCCTACAGGCTGATCGCAAGTTCATTTTAGGACCTGTGACCTTGAAGCTGCCATGGCAGCATCCAGGTATGAAGACCGATGGGCAGTCTGCCATACAGATGCTCAGAAGAAAATCCAAAGCAGACAGAAGACCCTTCCTCGGGCTGTTGCTCCAGGGTGTCTAGTTGCTCCTTCCCTCAGGGTCCTGCTCTGAGCCCTTTTACCTTCTCTGCCCCCAGGACAGGGTTCCTCCACGCCTGACACAGGAATACCACACCATTCTTGGAGGGGCATGGCTGAGCTACCATTGGCTGTTGAAAAAAAGAAGAGAAAAGAAAAGGAAACGTGTTTTTCCCCTACATTCCAGATTTCAGCCTTTACAAGGCAGAGGGAGGACTATTTGGGACAGAGAGACCTTCCCAAGCCTCCTGACCTTTCACTGTACAGGCAACAACCATGTCTGGCTTATGGTTTCCGGCCAACTCTGCGAAGGACTCTCCCTGAAACATACCCACCCATTCACACTTCCCACCAGCATCTTGCCTGCATCAGATAATGAAGAGGTAAAACCAGTCCTCTATTTGCCACCGGACAAGTAACAACTTACAAGGCTGGCAGAAATCTTTCCTACATATTTTATCCTCCCCAAACACTAAAGAAAAAAATCCTACGCTATCGGAATTTTTATGTTATTTCACTGTAATCAAGTGACAGTGATAAGGCAGGCACGATGGATTACACATTGTGTAATAACGTTTAACTTCTGTAACAACTTCTCGTGATAAATATTATCTTTTTGATTTTGCTGAGGAGGACAATGAGGCCTAATGAGGGTAAGTAGACAAAATCATTCAGTGAGTGGGAGATGCAGGTCTGTTAGGCACCATGTTTAAAGGATCTGTCTACACAAATGCAAGAGAAGCAGTGCCTTGAAAGGAGCAGGCCCATCCCTCTGAGCCTAAGACACAGAAGGCTTGTGGTCACTCCTTTCCCTCCAATCCCACTGAACTTTCCTGGAGAGAAATCTCAGGCAAAGGTCTGGCAAGAGTGCCTTTCCCTGACTATCCCGAAGACGAGGATCTGTGGGCGCCTGGCTAAGTGCATTTCTCTGTGGACTGAGAGGAGCACAGAGCAAGCCAGTCTCTTGCTCCCTGCAGAGATCTCCCGCAAAGATCTCAGACATGCTGCTCCCGGGCATCTCTCCTCTCGCCAGTGGCTTTTATTCTCATCGGACCCAGCAAGGCATCCTGGTTAGAGTGTGTGTGCATGCGTGCCTGCTCTTGTGTGTGTGTGCCTGTGTGTGTGTGTGTGTGTGTGTGTGTG
>NC_048218.1:206755687-206763716 GCF_002007445.2 Ailuropoda melanoleuca
CCGGGATCACGCCCTGAGCCGAAGCCAGACGCTTAACCGCTGTGCCACCCAGGCGCCCCAAAATATATTTTTTTAAAAAGTTAGCTTCCCCCTGCATCTTTATCTGAGGAAACGACCCAAGGCCCAACTTTAAAAAACTAGGAAGAAGTCACAGGAGACACCTGCGATGTGGGTTGTGGCAGGCGTCTTCCTCCAGGTGTGTGGTCCCCCCACTCCGAAGAACCAGGTCTGGGAATTGTGCGAGTCTCTCACATGTTGCCTCAAACAGGCCTGTCCTCACCTTCCTGACCGTGCAGATCAAGGGTGACTTCGGTGGATCGCTTACTGATTTAACTCCGGGAGATCCCTGTTAGTGACCCAGAGCCCAGGAGCTTGGAAGGTGACAGGGCTCCCAGAGAACCAAGCTCCGCACCCGCCTTACACTCTGAGACCCGACCCACCGTGCCTCCCAGTAGGTGCCCCTCCACCCCCTCAGAAACCAGACCTTTCCATCACAGCCCCTCTGACAGCCAGTAGAGACAGCCTTTTTAAAGATTCTGGAACTTCCATCACCAGTTTATTCCTGTGGCAAGGTGGGGTGGTGGTGGAATCAAATGGGTGCCCTCAGGGTGCCTGCGAGGGGTAGGGGGGGTACACGTGAGTGGATCCGACTCAGCATTCCTATCTCCCACAGGCCTAGAACCAAGTATTCGTGTTATGCAAAGACTCCTAGCCTTTCTGTGTCATTTCAAGGCTGTCAGTTGGCATCGGCCAGTCCACTAAGTTGTTAGAACACAGACCACAGTCCCCAAGCCAGCAAGTCAAACGCAGGATGGTCTTCTCCATACCCTCAATAGGATCCGGAATCGTGTTCCTCTTACTTGGCCAAGCACCCTCAAAATCCATTCCCATGTTCTCCAGATTTTTTATGTAAATTCTCTCCCTCTCCCTTTGCCCCTCCCCCTGCTTGCACTCTCTCTAAACACATACATAAAAAACATCTTAAAAAAATAAATCTTTTTTTAAAAACATTTTGTTTATTAGACAGAGAGCATGAGCAGGGGGGAGGAGCAGAGGCAGAGGGAGAAGCAGGCCCCCTGCTGAGTTGGGAGCCCAATGTGGGGCTCCATCCCAGGACTCTGGGCTCACTACCCAAGCTGAAGGCAGACACTTAACCAACTGAGCCACCCAGGTGCCCCCAAAATAGAAATCTTTAAAAAAAAAAAAAAAGAAAAGAAAAGGAAAGAAAACCTAAGACTGGCAAAATAAATAGAGGTTAATTTCTCTAACATAACAAGAAGGGTGGCTGCTGACCCTGGTTTAGCAACTTAATGAGGTTGGAGCCAGAGTCTCTCTTCTTTGCTCTCATAATGACAAGAAGGCTGCCTGAGCTCCTGGCGTCACATCTTCATTCCAGGCAATAAGCCAGGGGAAAGGGACTTTTTATCAAGACCGCAAAAGCTTTTTAGAAGTCATTTTAACAGTCTTTGGCTTTCATCTCATTGCCCAGAGCTTTTTCCCATGGCTGTGTCCCAGAGTTGTGTCCAGGCAAGGGAGGCAGGGAAAAGACTAGCTGGCTTTCTCAGATGTGTTAGTGAGAACAGGCCAGGGGAGCAAACTGGGATTGGATCAGCTAGTCTACAATGTCTGTCACATCTCCTTAGAACTTTGTTGGCTAGCGTTTTTCACACTAGAGAAATATGGCCCATTGGGGGTTGTGAATTAGTGGGTCTCTGACCAGCATTGTTTTAAAAGAAAATATTGATGTTCAACTCGACAGAGCCATTTCAGTTGTATATAATGACCCCCCCCACAGGTTTAGTCAGAAAGATGGGAAAGCCACTGCGGTGGGGCCAGACGCAGGAGTCAGGTGCAGGCTCAGGAGTCAGACTGTTGGGGGCACTTTGCGTCTTTTGCAACAATGGTGCAACTTTGGCAAGTTACGATAATCTATTAAATCGATTTCTTCAACTATAAAAGAGAGAGAATAACATACCCAGTTCATCACATGTAAAGCTGGTTTAGCACAGTGTCTGGGGCATAGTAATTGCTCAATAAATATTAGTTGTGTTGTTATCATTAGTAGATACTGATAACAAAGGATGGCCAGGTCCTGCTTTAACAGCTCATTTAGAATCACTGAGAATTAGCTAAATGTCCCTATGTAAACAAGTGTTGCAAAAATATTCGCCCCCACAGAAAGTTTACTTTGGCATGATGCCATCAGCCTAGCCCTGTGGGGTATTATTAGCAAAAATCCTGGGGAACTTGTTTTCCTTGCAAGAGGGTTGCTTGTGGATGCTGCCTGTGGATTGCAGCATGGGTCCCGAGGACCCATGGAAGAAATTTCTCTTTGGCCAGTGTCCCAGGAATGGCTGGTCTCCTCCTGGGACAGAGGTTTCTTTTTATCTTTTGGACTCTGTGTCAGGGTACCAATGCTGTTCCCCTGGTTGCTTGGGCCAGTCAGGAGGCTGCTATTGCAATGAATCAGGACTTTATACCCCAGGTCATATTGTGGATGCTAACCTTATGCTGGCCTCACCTTTTTTTCTTTTACCTTTTTCAAAATCCCGAAGTTGTCTTCACAGACTTTCTCTTATTTTTTGAATAAGATAGATACTCCCTGGGGCACCTGGGTGGCTCAGTCTGTTAAGCCTCTGCCTTCGGCTCAGGGTGTGATCCCAGACTCTTGGGATCAAGCCCTGCATCTGGCTCCCTGCTCCGCTGGGAGCCTGCTTCTTCCCCTCCCACTCCTCCTGCTTGTGTTCCCTCTCTTGCTGGCTGTCTCTCTGTCAAATAAATGAATAAAACCTTAAAAAAAAAAAAAAAGGAAGGGATTTCTGGCCGGTAGCCCCATGTCCTGGGTGGTGCCTGTTCCTGCTGCCCTTTCTGTCCATGTGGTTCAGGAATCCCGGGACCCAGGGTGGACTGGGCCCCGCTGTGATCCCCATGCTCCGCATGTCTGGCAGCCTCCCAAATCCTCTATGGGAAAGGGACCCAGGAGACAACTTTCTCAGCCCCAAGTGGTGGGCTCCCTGTTCTGGATGTTGGGGGCCAGGCAAGATGGGTGAAGAGAGGGTGTGGTTCGGTCTTCCTGCCCAATGAACTTTGATCCCCAGTGAGAGCAGTCCTACACAAAGGCCAAACCCACTCCGGCTGAACTGGGACGCTCCTTCCTGCCTGATGGCTCGCCCATGGGGCCCCGCCCTCCACTCCCCCAGAGCGTGCTGTCCTGGGGGTGCTGGGCATGCGTGGGCCAGGAGCAGGGTGTTCACCTCTGACGCTCAGCCTGCTCCCCCCACCCACCCCGAGTTTCAGGGAGCCCCCCACCCCGTGCCCTCTCACATGAAGCCCATGCCAAGGAGCAGCATCCGCTGGGCTCTTGGGGAGGTTTTCAGTCACTGATTCCAAAGAGGGTCTTAGCTGCAGGCAGCAGGGGAGCCAAGAGCCTATTTACAAAAATGCTCACTTTACTGGGGCTCAGGAAGTTGGGGTTCAGCCGGTCTCACCCCGGCTCCCTGAGCCACCCTGTGGAAGGTACGTTGCCTCGTGCACTCTCCGTTCCCTCAGCGTTCGATGGGGAGCCGAAGAACAAGAACAGGGGGACGGATTCCTCAGGTCAGGGGCAGTGCGGGCAGGTAGCACCCCAGGGTCCGCTAGAATCCGGGGAGGGTCTGTCCTATCCAAATCACCACCCCAGCAATGAGGAGCTGGACTTTAGTGTTTGCGGTAAAACCTGCAGAACCTAAGACTTCCCGTCCGACCCACTTCTCAGCGTTCGGTTCTGTGGCAGGGAGCACATTTGCCACCATCCTCCCCGGAACATCTCCATCTTCCCAAACTGGAATCCAGGGCGACGTTCTGAAAAGTCTCTCATTCCTCAGGTTTTAATGGAAACCCCATATGGTTTCTTGAGGGGAACAAACATATGTCAGGGTCTAAAGGGACCTGGTGGAGCAAAGGCAGAGACAGGAGGCCTTCAGCAGAGACTGTGCTGAGTCCCCAAGGACGCAGGGGACAGCTGGGTCACCTGCGGGGGGGGGGAGGAATGCACCGACAACGGGGAACATCTGCGTCTTCAAAGGGAGTTTTGTCCTGCGGTGACTGGGCCTGTTGAACAGCAGGTCCCGGTTGGCAGGGGGACGCGGGCTGCGGAGGAGGGATGGCTCTGAGAGAGTCCGGGCCTCCCAAACCGCAGCGTGGGGACAGAAGCATGTGAAGCATGTGTGACTCTCCTCGGAGGCACTGGCCCTCAGTCTACCAGCCCCCTGGACCGACTTCAGACAAATTACAAGCTGCCCACAAGCACTGTGGTGGGAATCTTGTTTTTCCTCTTTCATACAGAAAGCAGATTTGCTGACAGATTAGGGAGTAGGGGGCTGGAGGTCACCCAGGAGCACAAGCCTTTTGGTGAAGCATTAAATCACCGGTTAATGAGGTGCCGCTATTCCTCAGCACCAGGGAGAGGGGACAAGTTCAGGAGAAACCTCTGGAACACGACGTGGAAGGGCCGCCAGGCCTGCTCTCCCCCACTCCCCGCCTGGCTTCTGGAGAACTGGACCCGTGGGAGGGCTTCCTCAATCAGCAGTTCTCATGTAATCCCTAGGAGGCGGTGTTGTGGCCATCCCCACTGTACGGCAGGGGAAACTGAGGCAAGGGCAGTGACCTGTCTGAGGTCACAGCGTAGGGAGTACTGGCTCCTTGTGCTCCCACGTGATGCAGTTGCTTCTCCCTGCGTCCCAGCGTACAGGGTGACCTTGTGCCATGCCTTACTACGAGGACCCGTATTCACACAGCACCTTCTCATGGGTTACTTGCTTGGCTTTTACAACTGTATACAGTTGGAACAACAGATAGGTTTGCACTCACTTCACTCACTGAGGCCTGAGGCTGTTTGGTTTGTGTTATGGGCTGAAATGTATGCCCCCCAAATTCCTACGTCCTAACCCTCAGAACCTCAGAATGTGACTATCTGGAGGCAGGATCTTTAAAGGTGCAATTAAGTTAAAATGAGACAGTTCAGGTGGACCCCAATCCAAAGTGACTGGCACCCCCATATGAAGAGACTAGGACACCGACGCACACAGAGGGAGGGCCCTGTGAAGACACACGGGGAAGGCATCTGTCTGAAGCCAAGGAAAGAGGCCTCTGGAGAAACCCATCCTGTGGCCCCTTGACCTTGGACTTCCAGCCTCCAGATGGGGAGAAGCCCCTGGCGGTGGTATTTGTTCCTGCAGCCCAAGCTGCCTATGGGGCTTTGCTGCCGGTCCTGCTTCTCCCCACATGCCCCACTCCAGGGTAAGGATCCCTGCTTCCCTTGCTCCCCGGTCACAGGGAGTGTGGCTGAGTGCAGGGGACGGTGCTTTGAGCGTGTGATTGCCACTGGGTGGGGTGACACTTACTTTAACGATTGTAAAATCCGCCTCAACCCACAAACGTGTGGAGCGGCATGGTAGGCTGTTTGGGAGCAGAGAGGTAGCCAGATCTGGGTTTGAATCCTGTGTGTGACCTTGGGCAAATTGCTTAAACTGTCTCCTTGTTTGCAGGGGTGATGATAGTATTAGGATCTTGGGACTAGGGGATGTAATAAGTAACCTTACGGAGCTAGTAAATGCTCAGTAGCCGTCATCACCGTCAGCAGGTAAAGGGCTCTGGGACCCTAGAAGCCTGGGGCCAGCTGGAACCACTGACCCTCCTGCCCCAGACCTGGGTGCAGGACTGGGGGGCCAGTGGAGCAGGGACAGGGTCCTAGGCATGGGCAGAGGCCAGCATGGCTGACTTCACACAGAAGTTCCACCTCCCGGAACAAACTGGCAGAAAAATGAAAAGACAAGAGCATGATTTCACACAAAGGCTCTTCCCAGCTCAGACACGGTGCCGGTATACTTAAATGTTGACTCGTTCTGGGCTTAGAGATGTGAACTGCTTGGCTGTTGGTCTGTGGTGGTTTCTTCAAGTCCACAAGCCGAGCCTTCTCGTGCAGGGAGGGTCTGGATGGAGAGGGCCTGTGCCTGGCAGCCCTCAGTCCCACAGAGCCAGGGGCATCCAGGGCTCCACTCTCTGGGCTGCAGGAGGTGGGGCGGGGCGCTCGGGGTGCAGGGCACACCCTTCGTGGACGCCACGTACAAATGGCAGGATGGCAGCTCCCTCCCCATCCCGGGCAGGTGGATGGTCGCCCAGTGGTGTAACCTCTGCTTAGAGGGGTCCCCCAGCAGACTCGTGGGGCCCCTATGCCTTTGCTGCCCAGATCTTGGCAGGCATTGCTCGGGGTGAACTGTGGGAGCTCTTGATGACTCACCTTTTTCACTTCTTTCTCAGTGGGGGATGCGGGGCTCAGGGGCCGAACCTAGGAAATGGGGGAACTGCACCTTCACAGTCCACCAGGACAACCATCTGCTCTTCCTCACTCAGAACCCTCGGCAGAACCCAACCCCAGAGACTTCTGGCTTGCTTTCAGGGACCCTGTTTCCCTCCCTAAATTCCATCCCTACCACCCCCAGCCTGTCCACAGCTCAATTCCAGTTTACGTATTAACCCCAGGGTTCAAGTACTTTCCCATAGGGGTGCTGAGGGAGTGGCCAGCCTAAAGGAGCCCTTCCCAGTGGGGACCCCTTTCCCCTACTGGAAAAAGAACATGCAAGATGTGTGGTGAGGAGGGGGTGGGAGCCTGCGTGGCCAGTCAAGAAGCAAACTGTGGGGAGCAGGGAACCCCAGGATCAGAGTGTGGGGGTTTGGAAAGCAGGACCATGAGCTTGAGCCAATGGTCAGAACTCTTGGGAACAATTGCTGCTGCAGTCCCTGTCCCTCTTCCAGCCAGGGACCTCGGTCCAGGTGCAATGGGGAATAGACAGACATCTTTGGGGTCCCCATCTCCATAAAAGTGTCCAAGTGTCCAGTGCCCCTGTGTTCCCAGGACCCCAACCCACAGGAGAGGACCTGTGTGGAAGGAGCATCTCCCTCTCCATCTGAACAGCCAGGGTCAGTCCACACTGCTCTGTGGCTCAGGATTCTGGTGGGGGGGGTGCTTCAGGCAGGGCGAAGGTTCCCATCGTCTCTCATCGGGGAGGGGAGGCTGGACACTGAAGTGTGGGTGGGGAGGTGTCTTGAGCAAGGACCCTCTTATCCCAGAAACCCCACTACCTTCCAGGACAGGCTCCTCCCCGCCCCCGGGGCAGTGCTCCCCTCCATTGAGCCCACTCCCAACAGGGTGGATCTGGTGTCCTGGAGAGGGCCCAGGCCACGAAGAAGTTCCACAGATTCACCCAGAGGGGAGAAGGGAGCCCTGGGTCTGCCCAGCCCCATGAGCACGCTCAACACTCCCTTCAGCCCCAAGCCTCCTTCCAAGTCTCCTCCTCCATTCCCTCCGAGTCCACATGTTCGAGCATCTTCCAAGCAGCCAGTACAAGACATAAGGGGCCGTGTGTCTATAAGGTCCAGCCCATCCTTTCAGAGGGGCCTTCCCGGTAAACCCCAAGGCCAAGATCAGCCGGAGAGGCAGACTCATGAACCCTGGGTCAGGCTCTTGGCTGCAGAGCAGACCACATGGCCTGGCAGCCCCGAGCTGCTGAGTAAGGGAGAGGCACAGCCAGGAGGGAGCGGCCTCTGCGCGGCAGACCCCCTGGGACCTTCCCCCAACCCCCAGCACTTCTCGCCCCTTCACCCTAACTGGTCCAGGGCTCCGGGCCAGAGGAAGCGCCTGGGCCCTACCCCGGCTTCACCAGAAGCTTGCTCTGGGACCAGGGGCTGTCCTTCCCCATTCAGGGCATGGGCTTTTCACGAGTTAAGGGAAAGCATTCGACTCTGTAACCTTTAGACCGCTTCCAGCTCTTGTGTTCCCCTCACAGTGCCCCTGCCGCCCTTCCTGGTCCCCCCAGCTCCCTGCCCTGAGTTCTGGCAGCCCCCTGCCTGGGGCCTGGGTGCCCACCGGCTGCCCTGTGTCAGAGAGGGGCAGGGAAATCACGCAGGCCAGCTCAGCTCTGCATTTCTCTGATTTTTATTCCCGAGGGTCTGAGCCCCCGGGGGCAGGGGGTGGAAGGGGCTGCCCCTATCC
>NC_048218.1:206765075-206782186 GCF_002007445.2 Ailuropoda melanoleuca
GCAGGCTCATAGAGGAAGAGCCTGACGTGGGGCTCGATCCCATGACGCCGGGATCACACCCTGAGCCGAAGCCAGACGCTTAACCGCTGTGCCACCCAGGCGCCCCAAAATATATTTTTTTAAAAAGTTAGCTTCCCCCTGCATCTTTATCTGAGGAAACGACCCAAGGCCCAACTTTAAAAAACTAGGAAGAAGTCACAGGAGACACCTGCGATGTGGGTTGTGGCAGGCGTCTTCCTCCAGGTGTGTGGTCCCCCCACTCCGAAGAACCAGGTCTGGGAATTGTGCGAGTCTCTCACATGTTGCCTCAAACAGGCCTGTCCTCACCTTCCTGACCGCAGATCAAGGGTGACTTCGGTGGATCGCTTACTGATTTAACTCCGGGAGATCCCTGTTAGTGACCCAAGCCCAGGAGCTTGGAAGGTGACAGGGCTCCCAGAGAACCAAGCTCCGCACCCGCCTTACACTCTGAGACCCGACCCACCGTGCCTCCCAGTAGGTGCCCCTCCACCCCCTCAGAAACCAGACCTTTCCATCACAGCCCCTCTGACAGCCAGTAGAGACAGCCTTTTTAAAGATTCTGGAACTTCCATCACCAGTTTATTCCTGTGGCAAGGTGGGGTGGTGGTGGAATCAAATGGGTGCCCTCAGGGTGCCTGCGAGGGGTAGGGGGGGTACACGTGAGTGGATCCGACTCAGCATTCCTATCTCCCACAGGCCTAGAACCAAGTATTCGTGTTATGCAAAGACTCCTAGCCTTTCTGTGTCATTTCAAGGCTGTCAGTTGGCATCGGCCAGTCCACTAAGTTGTTAGAACACAGACCACAGTCCCCAAGCCAGCAAGTCAAACGCAGGATGGTCTTCTCCATACCCTCAATAGGATCCGGAATCGTGTTCCTCTTACTTGGCCAAGCACCCTCAAAATCCATTCCCATGTTCTCCAGATTTTTTATGTAAATTCTCTCCCTCTCCCTTTGCCCCTCCCCCTGCTTGCACTCTCTCTAAACACATACATAAAAAACATCTTAAAAAAATAAATCTTTTTTTAAAAACATTTTGTTTATTAGACAGAGAGCATGAGCAGGGGGGAGGAGCAGAGGCAGAGGGAGAAGCAGGCCCCCTGCTGAGTTGGGAGCCCAATGTGGGGCTCCATCCCAGGACTCTGGGCTCACTACCCAAGCTGAAGGCAGACACTTAACCAACTGAGCCACCCAGGTGCCCCCAAAATAGAAATCTTTAAAAAAAAAAAAAAAGAAAAGAAAAGGAAAGAAAACCTAAGACTGGCAAAATAAATAGAGGTTAATTTCTCTAACATAACAAGAAGGGTGGCTGCTGACCCTGGTTTAGCAACTTAATGAGGTTGGAGCCAGAGTCTCTCTTCTTTGCTCTCATAATGACAAGAAGGCTGCCTGAGCTCCTGGTGTCACATCTTCATTCCAGGCAATAAGCCAGGGGAAAGGGACTTTTTATCAAGACCGCAAAAGCTTTTTAGAAGTCATTTTAACAGTCTTTGGCTTTCATCTCATTGCCCAGAGCTTTTTCCCATGGCTGTGTCCCAGAGTTGTGTCCAGGCAAGGGAGGCAGGGAAAAGACTAGCTGACTTTCTCAGATGTGTTAGTGAGAACAGGCCAGGGGAGCAAACTGGGATTGGATCAGCTAGTCTACAATGTCTGTCACATCTCCTTAGAACTTTGTTGGCTAGCGTTTTTCACACTAGAGAAATATGGCCCATTGGGGGTTGTGAATTAGTGGGTCTCTGACCAGCATTGTTTTAAAAGAAAATATTGATGTTCAACTCGACAGAGCCATTTCAGTTGTATATAATGACCCCCCCCACAGGTTTAGTCAGAAAGATGGGAAAGCCACTGCGGTGGGGCCAGACGCAGGAGTCAGGTGCAGGCTCAGGAGTCAGACTGTTGGGGGCACTTTGCGTCTTTTGCAACAATGGTGCAACTTTGGCAAGTTACGATAATCTATTAAATCGATTTCTTCAACTATAAAAGAGAGAGAATAACATACCCAGTTCATCACATGTAAAGCTGGTTTAGCACAGTGTCTGGGGCATAGTAATTGCTCAATAAATATTAGTTGTGTTGTTATCATTAGTAGATACTGATAACAAAGGATGGCCAGGTCCTGCTTTAACAGCTCATTTAGAATCACTGAGAATTAGCTAAATGTCCCTATGTAAACAAGTGTTGCAAAAATATTCGCCCCCACAGAAAGTTTACTTTGGCATGATGCCATCAGCCTAGCCCTGTGGGGTATTATTAGCAAAAATCCTGGGGAACTTGTTTTCCTTGCAAGAGGGTTGCTTGTGGATGCTGCCTGTGGATTGCAGCATGGGTCCCGAGGACCCATGGAAGAAATTTCTCTTTGGCCAGTGTCCCAGGAATGGCTGGTCTCCTCCTGGGACAGAGGTTTCTTTTTATCTTTTGGACTCTGTGTCAGGGTACCAATGCTGTTCCCCTGGTTGCTTGGGCCAGTCAGGAGGCTGCTATTGCAATGAATCAGGACTTTATACCCCAGGTCATATTGTGGATGCTAACCTTATGCTGGCCTCACCTTTTTTTCTTTTACCTTTTTCAAAATCCCGAAGTTGTCTTCACAGACTTTCTCTTATTTTTTGAATAAGATAGATACTCCCTGGGGCACCTGGGTGGCTCAGTCTGTTAAGCCTCTGCCTTCGGCTCAGGGTGTGATCCCAGACTCTTGGGATCAAGCCCTGAATCTGGCTCCCTGCTCCGCTGGGAGCCTGCTTCTTCCCCTCCCACTCCTCCTGCTTGTGTTCCCTCTCTTGCTGGCTGTCTCTCTGTCAAATAAATGAATAAAACCTTAAAAAAAAAAAAAAAGGAAGGGATTTCTGGCCGGTAGCCCCATGTCCTGGGTGGTGCCTGTTCCTGCTGCCCTTTCTGTCCATGTGGTTCAGGAATCCCGGGACCCAGGGTGGACTGGGCCCCGCTGTGATCCCCATGCTCCGCATGTCTGGCAGCCTCCCAAATCCTCTATGGGAAAGGGACCCAGGAGACAACTTTCTCAGCCCCAAGTGGTGGGCTCCCTGTTCTGGATGTTGGGGGCCAGGCAAGATGGGTGAAGAGAGGGTGTGGTTCGGTCTTCCTGCCCAATGAACTTTGATCCCCAGTGAGAGCAGTCCTACACAAAGGCCAAACCCACTCCGGCTGAACTGGGACGCTCCTTCCTGCCTGATGGCTCGCCCATGGGGCCCTGCCCTCCACTCCCCCAGAGCGTGCTGTCCTGGGGGTGCTGGGCATGCGTGGGCCAGGAGCAGGGTGTTCACCTCTGACGCTCAGCCTGCTCCCCCCACCCACCCCGAGTTTCAGGGAGCCCCCCACCCCGTGCCCTCTCACATGAAGCCCATGCCAAGGAGCAGCATCCGCTGGGCTCTTGGGGAGGTTTTCAGTCACTGATTCCAAAGAGGGTCTTAGCTGCAGGCAGCAGGGGAGCCAAGAGCCTATTTACAAAAATGCTCACTTTACTGGGGCTCAGGAAGTTGGGGTTCAGCCGGTCTCACCCCGGCTCCCTGAGCCACCCTGTGGAAGGTACGTTGCCTCGTGCACTCTCCGTTCCCTCAGCGTTCGATGGGGAGCCGAAGAACAAGAACAGGGGGACGGATTCCTCAGGTCAGGGGCAGTGCGGGCAGGTAGCACCCCAGGGTCCGCTAGAATCCGGGGAGGGTCTGTCCTATCCAAATCACCACCCCAGCAATGAGGAGCTGGACTTTAGTGTTTGCGGTAAAACCTGCAGAACCTAAGACTTCCCGTCCGACCCACTTCTCAGCGTTCGGTTCTGTGGCAGGGAGCACATTTGCCACCATCCTCCCCGGAACATCTCCATCTTCCCAAACTGGAATCCAGGGCGACGTTCTGAAAAGTCTCTCATTCCTCAGGTTTTAATGGAAACCCCATATGGTTTCTTGAGGGGAACAAACATATGTCAGGGTCTAAAGGGACCTGGTGGAGCAAAGGCAGAGACAGGAGGCCTTCAGCAGAGACTGTGCTGAGTCCCCAAGGACGCAGGGGACAGCTGGGTCACCTGCGGGGGGGGGGAGGAATGCACCGACAACGGGGAACATCTGCGTCTTCAAAGGGAGTTTTGTCCTGCGGTGACTGGGCCTGTTGAACAGCAGGTCCCGGTTGGCAGGGGGACGCGGGCTGCGGAGGAGGGATGGCTCTGAGAGAGTCCGGGCCTCCCAAACCGCAGCGTGGGGACAGAAGCATGTGAAGCATGTGTGACTCTCCTCGGAGGCACTGGCCCTCAGTCTACCAGCCCCCTGGACCGACTTCAGACAAATTACAAGCTGCCCACAAGCACTGTGGTGGGAATCTTGTTTTTCCTCTTTCATACAGAAAGCAGATTTGCTGACAGATTAGGGAGTAGGGGGCTGGAGGTCACCCAGGAGCACAAGCCTTTTGGTGAAGCATTAAATCACCGGTTAATGAGGTGCCGCTATTCCTCAGCACCAGGGAGAGGGGACAAGTTCAGGAGAAACCTCTGGAACACGACGTGGAAGGGCCGCCAGGCCTGCTCTCCCCCACTCCCCGCCTGGCTTCTGGAGAACTGGACCCGTGGGAGGGCTTCCTCAATCAGCAGTTCTCATGTAATCCCTAGGAGGCGGTGTTGTGGCCATCCCCACTGTACGGCAGGGGAAACTGAGGCAAGGGCAGTGACCTGTCTGAGGTCACAGCGTAGGGAGTACTGGCTCCTTGTGCTCCCACGTGATGCAGTTGCTTCTCCCTGCGTCCCAGCGTACAGGGTGACCTTGTGCCATGCCTTACTACGAGGACCCGTATTCACACAGCACCTTCTCATGGGTTACTTGCTTGGCTTTTACAACTGTATACAGTTGGAACAACAGATAGGTTTGCACTCACTTCACTCACTGAGGCCTGAGGCTGTTTGGTTTGTGTTATGGGCTGAAATGTATGCCCCCCAAATTCCTACGTCCTAACCCTCAGAACCTCAGAATGTGACTATCTGGAGGCAGGATCTTTAAAGGTGCAATTAAGTTAAAATGAGACAGTTCAGGTGGACCCCAATCCAAAGTGACTGGCACCCCCATATGAAGAGACTAGGACACCGACGCACACAGAGGGAGGGCCCTGTGAAGACACACGGGGAAGGCATCTGTCTGAAGCCAAGGAAAGAGGCCTCTGGAGAAACCCATCCTGTGGCCCCTTGACCTTGGACTTCCAGCCTCCAGATGGGGAGAAGCCCCTGGCGGTGGTATTTGTTCCTGCAGCCCAAGCTGCCTATGGGGCTTTGCTGCCGGTCCTGCTTCTCCCCACATGCCCCACTCCAGGGTAAGGATCCCTGCTTCCCTTGCTCCCCGGTCACAGGGAGTGTGGCTGAGTGCAGGGGACGGTGCTTTGAGCGTGTGATTGCCACTGGGTGGGGTGACACTTACTTTAACGATTGTAAAATCCGCCTCAACCCACAAACGTGTGGAGCGGCATGGTAGGCTGTTTGGGAGCAGAGAGGTAGCCAGATCTGGGTTTGAATCCTGTGTGTGACCTTGGGCAAATTGCTTAAACTGTCTCCTTGTTTGCAGGGGTGATGATAGTATTAGGATCTTGGGACTAGGGGATGTAATAAGTAACCTTACGGAGCTAGTAAATGCTCAGTAGCCGTCATCACCGTCAGCAGGTAAAGGGCTCTGGGACCCTAGAAGCCTGGGGCCAGCTGGAACCACTGACCCTCCTGCCCCAGACCTGGGTGCAGGACTGGGGGGCCAGTGGAGCAGGGACAGGGTCCTAGGCATGGGCAGAGGCCAGCATGGCTGACTTCACACAGAAGTTCCACCTCCCGGAACAAACTGGCAGAAAAATGAAAAGACAAGAGCATGATTTCACACAAAGGCTCTTCCCAGCTCAGACACGGTGCCGGTATACTTAAATGTTGACTCGTTCTGGGCTTAGAGATGTGAACTGCTTGGCTGTTGGTCTGTGGTGGTTTCTTCAAGTCCACAAGCCGAGCCTTCTCGTGCAGGGAGGGTCTGGATGGAGAGGGCCTGTGCCTGGCAGCCCTCAGTCCCACAGAGCCAGGGGCATCCAGGGCTCCACTCTCTGGGCTGCAGGAGGTGGGGCGGGGCGCTCGGGGTGCAGGGCACACCCTTCGTGGACGCCACGTACAAATGGCAGGATGGCAGCTCCCTCCCCATCCCGGGCAGGTGGATGGTCGCCCAGTGGTGTAACCTCTGCTTAGAGGGGTCCCCCAGCAGACTCGTGGGGCCCCTATGCCTTTGCTGCCCAGATCTTGGCAGGCATTGCTCGGGGTGAACTGTGGGAGCTCTTGATGACTCACCTTTTCCACTTCTGTCTCAGTGGGGGATGCGGGGCGCAGGGGCCGAACCTAGGAAATGGGGGAACTGCACCTTCACAGTCCACCAGGACAACCATCTGCTCTTCCTCACTCAGAACCCTCGGCAGAACCCAACCCCGGAGACTTCTGGCTTGCTTTCAGGGACCCTGTTTCCCTCCCTAAATTCCATCCCTACCACCCCCAGCCTGTCCACAGCTCAATTCCAGTTTACGTATTAACCCCAGGGTTCAAGTACTTTCCCATAGGGGTGCTGAGGGAGTGGCCAGCCTAAAGGAGCCCTTCCCAGTGGGGACCCCTTTCCCTTACTGGAAAAAGAACATGCAAGATGTGTGGTGAGGAGGGGGTGGGAGCCTGCGTGGCCAGTCAAGAAGCAAACTGTGGGGAGCAGGGAACCCCAGGATCAGAGTGTGGGGGTTTGGAAAGCAGGACCATGAGCTTGAGCCAATGGTCAGAACTCTTGGGAACAATTGCTGCTGCAGTCCCTGTCCCTCTTCCAGCCAGGGACCTCGGTCCAGGTGCAATGGGGAATAGACAGACATCTTTGGGGTCCCCATCTCCATAAAAGTGTCCAAGTGTCCAGTGCCCCTGTGTTCCCAGGACCCCAACCCACAGGAGAGGACCTGTGTGGAAGGAGCATCTCCCTCTCCATCTGAACAGCCAGGGTCAGTCCACACTGCTCTGTGGCTCAGGATTCTGGTGGGGGGGGTGCTTCAGGCAGGGTGAAGGTTCCCATCGTCTCTCATCGGGGAGGGGAGGCTGGACACTGAAGTGTGGGTGGGGAGGTGTCTTGAGCAAGGACCCTCTTATCCCAGAAACCCCACTACCTTCCAGGACAGGCTCCTCCCCGCCCCCGGGGCAGTGCTCCCCTCCATTGAGCCCACTCCCAACAGGGTGGATCTGGTGTCCTGGAGAGGGCCCAGGCCACGAAGAAGTTCCACGGATTCACCCAGAGGGGAGAAGGGAGCCCTGGGTCTGCCCAGCCCCATGAGCACGCTCAACACTCCCTTCAGCCCCAAGCCTCCTTCCAAGTCTCCTCCTCCATTCCCTCCGAGTCCACATGTTCGAGCATCTTCCAAGCAGCCAGTACAAGACATAAGGGGCCGTGTGTCTATAAGGTCCAGCCCATCCTTTCAGAGGGGCCTTCCCGGTAAACCCCAAGGCCAAGATCAGCCGGAGAGGCAGACTCATGAACCCTGGGTCAGGCTCTTGGCTGCAGAGCAGACCACATGGCCTGGCAGCCCCGAGCTGCTGAGTAAGGGAGAGGCACAGCCAGGAGGGAGCGGCCTCTGCGCGGCAGACCCCCTGGGACCTTCCCCCAACCCCCAGCACTTCTCGCCCCTTCACCCTAACTGGTCCAGGGCTCCGGCCGGAGGAAGCGCCTGGGCCCTACCCCGGCTTCACCAGAAGCTTGCTCTGGGACCAGGGGCTGTCCTTCCCCATTCAGGGCATGGGCTTTTCACGAGTTAAGGGAAAGCATTCGACTCTGTAACCTTTAGACCGCTTCCAGCTCTTGTGTTCCCCTCACAGTGCCCCTGCCGCCCTTCCTGGTCCCCCCAGCTCCCTGCCCTGAGTTCTGGCAGCCCCCTGCCTGGGGCCTGGGTGCCCACCGGCTGCCCTGTGTCAGAGAGGGGCAGGGAAATCACGCAGGCCAGCTCAGCTCTGCATTTCTCTGATTTTTATTCCCGAGGGTCTGAGCCCCCGGGGGCAGGGGGTGGAAGGGGCTGCCCCTATCCCCAGGCATGGCGGGGGTCCAGGCGGGCTAGAAGTAGTTGACCACTCTGCGGAGCGACTGGATGCGTGCGTTGTGGGCCTCCCAGTCTGAGCAGCTGCGGAAGTCCCCCCGCTCCACCAGGTACATGCGGCCACGGTAGTTGGGCTCCTCGTACAGGACCCACCTGGGGTCAGAGGGAGGCCAGGTGACCCCGGGCTGCTGAGGACAGGTGCCCTCCCTTCCCGGCAGGGGGAGAAGACCTCCCACCAGCTCGCCACCCCTCCTGGCCCCGCGTGAGCTGAGGGGTAGAGGTGGGGGGGAGTGCGGCTCCGACAGCTGCCCCTCACTTGTCACGCCCGCCTTTTCTCAGGCTGGCCTCTCTGCACTTCGGATGCTCCCTTCCCCCTCACCATGGATAGAAAACGGCTTTTTCATCGTGTGAAGCAAAGCGGGGCTACACACCCAGATCTGGTTGCTGGGGTCCCTCCAGGCCCAGGCCATGGGGTGCTCTGACTCTGTCTTTGCAGTGAGCTCCCGCTGTGGCCCTAACCGTTCTTGCCCTCTTACTCCAAAGCACTCTGCAGTTGAGGGAACTCTCCCCCGAGACACAGACTCAGAACCCATGAGCCCATTGAGCCCGAAGCCACACAGCCTACTGAGTGGCCTGCTCAGGGCAGCTCCCCCAGTGCTCCCCTCTCCTGTCACTGTGGGCTCTTCTCCCTCCTGACGCCACATCTGGTGCCCCATGCAGTCTGCACAAGGGTCAGGAGTCAGGAATGACGACAGAAGCCAGCATGTGAGCTGCAGGGGAGCTCAGGGCCGACCTGGTTTATCCCGGCTTTCCCACACACCCAGCCTCCCTGCGCCCTGACCTCCACTGTGCCCAAACTGCCCCCCTCCTCTCCCCAACCTCCCCACGCCCATGGGCTGGGCCTCCTCAGTAAACCTCTGCTCCCGGGCTTCCTGCTGTGACTTTGGGGATAGACAGGGCACGAAGAGGAAGGAAGGAGGGGGCATGGCCCATCCACAGGCGCTCAGGGACTGTGCCCTTGAGGGGCAGGAAGTAAGGACAGTGATATGGCACATATCCCTCCAGATGACATGGGTCTGTGGGGACAGGTCAATCCTGAGCTGACTCGGGAGCCCACGCAAAGCAGCTCCTGGTCTCTGGGAGGTGGTAGGGAGCCATTTCTGGAAGCCCCCATCAGACCCCAGGAAAGGCCCTGAAGGAGGTCACATCCAGACCAGGTGATCCAGGCCATCACCTTCGGGCAGCTTCTCCTTGCCAAAGGCTTACTTTTTTTTTTTTTTTTTCCCTTTTACTAAAGTCACAGGAGGCTAAGGGTAAGTGCTCTGTGGGGAGGAGAGCAGAGCCCTGGGTCTGGACGTGGGTTGGCCACACGCAGCCTCAGAGTCTCCATCTCCTCTTGGGTAAATCGAGAATTACAGGAGACCCCGTGCCCCTGTGGTCGAAACTCTTCGCTCCTACCTTCCCACCGTTTTTCTCAAGAGGCCCCGGGGGTTGCCCAGGGTAGGTGTAGGGGCGTCAGCAAGGTCTCAGGACACCTTCCATGCAAAGGTGTGACTTCGCCTCCTGAGACACAATTTGGCAGCAGTTTTCCAGGCAGACTGTTGTTCTGGAATTCGACCCCCCAGACCCCTGGGTGCCACCAACTGAGGGCAAACAGGGGGTTTCTGAGAGGCAGAGAAAGGCAGACATGACAGAATGAATCCTGAGGGAACCAGAGTGACAGAGCTAGCAGGGAGGGGCAGGGGTGCCCTGGGCTCTGGGTCAGGCTGCCCTGGGGGGGGGAAGGTGGGGGGTCCAGTTCTTCCTCTGGCTCAGCCACTATTTTCATTCAGTCTCTCCTGTGACCACTGTCTGGAACCTCTTCGATGTTCCCTGATCCCAAACCTCAGACACACAGACAGCAACTGGATCCCTAAGCTGCCGTGACAGGAGCCATGTTCCCGGAACCCGAGCGGGGCTCTTCCGCAGACAGGATGGGGCTGAGGTCTCGGGAAGCTCCCTGCTCTACACCAGGGACACTGACTTGAGGCCAAATGCCTGGCTGCAGTCCCAGCTGCCCACTCACAAGCGGGCAAGGTCACTTTCTGAGCCTTAACTAGCTCCTCTGTAAAAGGAGGCAATGCCATCCGCTGGCTCGGTGGATGGGAGATGGGAGATGGCCACCATGAAGACATGGGGGCTGAGCACGACGGGTGTATAGGCTGCCCATGGCTGATGGAAGGAAACAAGTGTGCAGGGGCCATCAGAAGCCAGGCTAGCCCGGGGTTCTGATGACTCTCTTGTGGAAGGGCGGATAAGTCCCTCTATGCCTGGGCCAAACCTCCCACTGGCCACAGTCTATCCACCAGAAGTGAGCCACCATGATGTCCATGCCCCTGGGAGGCCTGCGTGCTGGTTGTTTGCCCACTTGGCAGGAAAGGTCCAACTCAGGGGTCCACTTTGCTAGGTAAGTAAGCGGTGTGCAGGGTGGGCAGGGCTACCCTTCTCTGAGCAGGCTTCCCCTGGCTCGAGTAGACCAAAGAACAGACCAGGAGATCGGTCTAATCACAGAGAACCATTAGTTTGCAAAGTACCTCCCTACCTCTGCTCCCACTGGGTGGAGCCTCTGCGGGCCCAAGTCTCCCCAGGAAGGCCTTACTGAGCCATGCAGGAAGCCACTCCCTTGCTCGACTGGGGCAGAGGAGGCAGCTGAGGGAGGGAATGGGCCTCCAGGGCAGGGGCCAGGCTGCCCCCCCTGCTGGGGTCTGACCACCCTGCAGCCCCCCACACCTGGCTTGCCCAGGGCCTGGTTATGCTGTGGTCCCGGCCTTGCGGCTTGCACTCACGCTCCGTCCCCGTAGACCTTGATGGCGTTGACGGAGTTCTTGGACCAGCCCTGACTCTGCAGGAAAGGGCAGTCTTCCTGCAACTCCAGACACTGGCCGGTGAAGTTGCAGCCCTCGAAGATTTCCAGGCGGAAGTTCTCCCCGTGCTGCAGGCCCCGTGGGAGTGGAGGAAGGAAAGAAGGTAAACGGCACTGAGTTTCCCTCCCCTACACAGAACTCAGTGTGGCCAGGAACTCCTGGGGGGCCAGTGAGGGCCCGCCACTCCAGCACAAGCGTAAACACGGCACTCTGCTTGTTCCGGCACCTTGAGATCTGGCTGGACGAAAGGGGTCTATCCCTTTAAAAAGCTTCCAAGCCCCTGAAGCAGTCCAAGCAATTCTTTCTTCAACTAAAGAATCCAAGGGTTAGAGAGGGCCAGACTGCCTGGGAGAGAGTGGCCGTGCTCTGACCAGGGCCTGGGCCACTGGGCTCCCCTCTGGCGCCTGGACTGGGGGACCCCTGCCCCAGCCACCCCAATGCATTCTTCTGCCCTTCATCCCCACCCTGGGGCCGCAGGCCAGGGGCAAGCCTTTACATGATAATATTTTACAAACTGTAATAGAACCTTTTATTAAAACACGAAGCCAAAAATCTAAAACAAATAACAGAGATCTCATTTGCTGAAATCCCTGCTGGCTCACTGGGATGACAGTACATAGCCCCTATAAGATTCCTTGCAGTTCCAAAAGTCAGAGGAGGGCCAGCTCCCGGCTGGCTCTGGTGCCGGCAGGGGCTGGGTCTGCATCACAGCTGACTCTGAGGATAGCTCTTCAGGAGAACAGCATTCGAAAAATACCGAGGATAGGTTTCATATAAATAGCATTATGCAAGATCCAGAGCCAGCCATGTTAATCCCTTTTTTCAAATGTCTATGGCCTGGTGGAAATACTAAGAAAGCATTCTTACAATTTGAGATGCCAAAGCCTGGCTGGTTTTGTAACTGGTGTAGAAAAGAGTCCCCCTCCGTCCCCCCCTCCACCCCCCCAAGATTCCCTCCCTGGGGTTCGTCAGATGTTCACTAGCACCCCCTGGCCCCCACTTCCGGGGAAGGGTCCTCCTACAGAGACCACGGCTGAGACTTGGATGAGACTCTAGTCCGGGAATCGGCCATTTCCCACCTGACCACGTGGACTCCCAGCAGCTCGGCTGGCACTCGTAACTTGGGAGAAGCCAAAAGAATGGGAACGCTCAGTCCTCAAACCACCCCCGCACAAGGGCTACTAGACATGAACAGTCCTTCACCATGGGTAGTGACACCCCTCCTATGCTCTCCCTACATACACTAGGCCACACTGTGAGATGATAGCCACTTGTGTGACTCCAGGAGACCTGCCCCCAAATTCCCAAGGACTGGCTAGTGACTTAGGCTTCCTCCTTCAGTCATTCCATGGTCAGAGCATCAGCGTCCTTGAAAAGCACTCCAAGATGACCTGAACGGGTGGATACCCTGGGCCCAAGTCAGCCCGGCTTTAGCTAAATTCTCCCCCATCTGGTTGCAAATCCAAACTTCTAATATTTCCAACAGCATTTTAAGTGGAAAATTCAGCAAGACATTGGGATCGGACACTGGAGCTGGTTCCCTGATACGTGCCACTAAATGTAGGTATAAAAACTGGCATGGGCTCTTGAGTTCGGTCCGTTGCCATCCCACCCACAGGGGAGTGGCAGGTCTGCATGGGGGCATCTCTCCATCTTAAACATCCCACAGCCTCATTAGATCTTAAAGTTGGGAGGGCCATGCCCCCAGATTTATTTGTCCCACGTCTGAGCAGCACTGACCCTCGGTCCCTCTGGCAGGAAGCCCCCAGCCGGAGGCAAACTCACCATTCCTATGGGGCGGCAGGAGCCCATGTGGTCATTGTGGCCATTCCAACGGAGGAAGTCGGGGTAGTCTCCGTGCTCCAGGATAAACTGCTGGCCCCGGAAGTCGGGGTGATCGAAGCAGACCCAGGCGCCGCTCTCCACGCGGATGGAGTTCACCCGGTTCATAAAACCTCGGTCCTGGAAGTTGTCACAGTCCCCGTAGACCTCCAGCTTCCTCCCGGTGAAGTGCTTGCCCTCATAGAGGATGATCTAGAAAGGCCAGGTTAGAGGGCCTGGGGTCAGGGGCCTCTCTCCTTACAGCCTTAGGAGCAGACACCTGGCATCCAACACCCTTGACTGAACCCCGATTGCCAGGTCCACTGTACCCAGTAGGTGCTCAACACCGTTAGCTGGGTGAAAGAACACGTGGATAGTGGGTTGAGGTCAGACCCAGGGTCTGGCCCTCCCCACCTGGGAGGGGGCTCTTGGTTGAGCAGATAAATTTCAGAAGGTACAGGGATTCCCCCTTTGTCCCCAGGCCCATTTGAAAACAGGCTCTTTTCAAATTCCCACTGCATTTTTTTAACTCAGTTTTTGTTCATTGTTAAAACATAACATCCCAGGAAGTGTTTTTAGGAGAAAGCATTTTACCCACAACCCCACCATCATAATCAAACACTGAATTTTCAGAAAGTCAGGCTCCTGGGACTGGGCCCCTTAATGGAAGAGACTGAATGCAATGGAGAAGTCAGGGCCTGGTGTGGGGATTACTGGCTTAAAAGGGTGCCTTTTTCAATGTAACTCATCCCTTTGTTTACTGGGCCACTCCTTTGGGTGACAGGCATGTGTCAGAGCTGGAACATTGTCAACTCAGCGGTCAGTTTAGACACAGTGTCCTACGGCAACGTAGCCCCGACAGGTTCTCCTTTTGTCCCTAAACTACACAACAAAAACTTATTGGCCCCAAAGTTCATTTTCTGCCGTGGAGCGTGAAATTCCAACCACGCAATAACTCTTTGGGTTTCTAGAATTGTGCTCCTAGAAGGGCCCTGGCAAAGTACAAATAATGTTGCCTGGGGGCTGGTAACTGCTGTAATCACTTGCCCTGTCTATGGTAGTCATATGACTACCCTTCTGGGCCCCCTGGGCAGAAGCTTTGAGAGCCAGGGTGTGACTTCCCAGCTCTCCCCGTCCCTCTGGGGGGCAGAGGAGGAGAGGGAGGGTGTGCCAGGGCATGATGGGCTCTTGGGGTTGTTTGTTACTGAAGCATAACCAAGCCTGTGCAGACTGAGTTATGTTCTCACCCACTAACCTTGACCGAAGCCCCTGGAGACCAAAGGCTGCCAGATTAGCCAGGGGAGGGAGCAGAGAACGGGTGGGGGGATCCGAATTTGCCACCTTCCTGCACAAGACAAGTCTGGCCAATGGCCCCGAGGGATTCAGGGGGAACCGGTCGCCCACCGGATTCCATGATCCCTCAAACCGCCCCCAGAGCCAGTGCTGGAGGCGGTGGGAGACAGGGACCTTCCCACCGCCCACGCCGCACAGGCCCTCCGCCAGGCCCAGGCCGCCCAGTTCGGGTAGGAAATTCTGCCAGTTTTGCTCAGATTGTCAGATCCTCAGGGCGCCTCAAGTAACAGTTTGGCCCCTGCCTCCCGAGGACGAGGAGCAGCGGAAGGCGGCGGGTGTCGGGCCGGGAGGGGCCCCACTCACCTTTCCCGAACGCTGCGCCATGGTGTGCCCGCCCCGCCGGCGGCTGGCCCCTATATAGCCGGCGACAGCCCTGCTGGCTCAGCGCCGCGCCGGACAAAAGATTTGCTGCCCGGCGCGTTAGTGCTGGTCCGGCGCCCTAAACCCGCAAGGGGCCGCCCCGCCCCGTCGGTAGGACCGAACCCCCCCGGCGCCGCGAAGCCGGCCGCGCGCTCCGCCCCATGTCCGGGGTCGGTCGGGGGCCTGCGGGGTCACAGTGGCCCCGCTAGCTCCAGCCAGCCCCACCGCCTCCTGGGCCTCCGACCCCTGTCCGCCGTCCCTGCTGAGTCAGTGAGGGCACACACACGCACACGCCGGGCCCCACCGCCTCCCTCGGCCTTGCGGTTCTCCAGCAGTGCCGCCCCTCCCCCTTCCCTCCTTGGGCACCGAGCCTTCCCGGACCTCCCGCCTCTCCCTTTCTCACCTGGTTCCCCGCGCTCAAGCAGTGACTGAGGTTTTCCTCTGAACCAAGCATGGAACCCAGCTTCTGGGGGCAAAGAAGACAGCCCTTGATTGCGGCCCCCGCCCCCCGCCTGCTGCTCTGCTCTTAGCTCCCAGCCCCACTTTCCACTTTCCACTCCAACGGCACGCAATTGCTGGTGGCCCACCCCTCTCCCCCGCATCTCTGTGCCAGGTTGTCCTCCCCTTCCTTTTCCCCGCCTGCGTTCTTGCTTTCTGAATGCTGTCCCCCACCCCCAATCATTGCTCATCCTGGATCCCTTTCCGTATTACCTGCCCTGCCCCCGCAGCCCTCGCTGGTGGTCCACAGTGCTCTGCACCCAGACCACCCTGGATGACAGGGAGGGGTTTACAGAAACATGCAACCCCATTGCAGCGTGAGACTCTTAGGGCACAGACGTTCTTGGCACTCAACAAGGGCTCAAAGAGTGTTTGTGAAGGGAGCAGAGTCAACACTGAGCCCACAAGATGTGCAGCCCCCAGATTAGGCTGGGGGGATGAGATGTGTATACATCAAACAGTGACTCCGTGGGCGGTTAGCTGGGGCTGGGGGCCGGCTCTGAGATCAAAGGAGAGAGAGCTCACCTGCACAGGGGTGAGGGGGGGAGCGCTTCAGGGAGGGCAGAGGCAGTGGGTCCCGGGGGATGAGGAGGGGGTGCTGAGGAGAACAGTCTGAATCATCTCTCCACTTTCAGGAAAGAATTTTGAGCACCATTTCACAGATGAGATGCTTCAGGCTCAGAAGAGGTCATGCAGTTCTTGGGGTACAGGCGTGACCTTGCCCCTGTTCTGAGAGGCTGTCCAAGGATAGGCCTCTCGGCGGGCCTGGCCCAGCTGTTGCCCCCACAGGCATCCACACTGGCCAAACCACACATTCCGTTTGCCTCCCGACACGGGCCCTGTTGGGGAAATAGAATTAAAAACAAAATCTCCCCAAAAGCCTGTCCATAAAGGTAGAAGAGGAAGAAAACCGTTGTATTATTGAATAAATAAGCATTCAGCCCGAATTCGATGTGCATCACAGGCCATCCGCTAAAGAGAGTTCAAAGACGAGGAAATCTCAGCCTTTTTATGTGGACAGGCAGCTGCAACTCACTACACGTGTGTTCTTAAGAGAAATTGCTAATTTTCTTGTATCTTTGTGCTGCGAGATAGGTTTTGTGATTCAAAGTAAGGTGACAGCTGGAGCTAAGCCAGCCCTCTCCTCCCAGGAAATTGGGAGGTGGAGCAATATTTCCTTTGATGGTTCCGTTTTGAAGAGGTGGTTCCCAGATCCAGAAGGAAACATTCCTGAGTTTTCAGACTGGCAAGCAGCTTGTTTAGCCATTAAAAGATGTGCATGCATGTAAGAGGAACCAAGGAAGGGGGGCCGGGGTGGCTCAGTCAAACTTCTGCCTTTGGCTCGGGTCATAATCCCGGAGTCCTGGAGTCCAGCCCCAATTTGGGCTCCCTGCTCGGCGGGGAATCTGCTCTTTCCTCTCCTGCTCCCCCTGCTTGTGCTCTCTCTCTGTCAAATAAATAAATACAATCTTCTTTTAAAAAGGGGGGGGGGCGCCTGGGTGGCATAGCAGTTGGGCGTCTGCCTTCAGCTCGGGGCGTGATCCCGGCGTCATGGGATCGAGCCCCACATCAGGCTCCTCTGCTATGAGCCTGCTTCTTCCTCTCCCACTCCCCCTGCTTGTGTTCCCTCTCTCGCTGGCTGTCTCTTTCTCTGTCGAATAAATAAATAAAATCTTTGAAAAAAACAAAATAAAATAAAAAAGGGGGGGAAGCGCCTGGGTGGCTTAGTTGGTTAAGTGTCTGCCTTCTGCTCAGGTCATGATCCCAGGGGTCTTGGGATGGAGCCCCACATGGGGCTCCATGCTCTTTGGGAAGTCTGCTTCTCCCTCTCTGCCCTTCTCCCTGCTTGTGCGTGCTCTCTAATAAATAAAATCTTAAAAAAAAAAAAGAACCAAGAAAGAAATTCTACAAGAAAAAGGAGGAACGGGAAGTCTCTTCCCTTATTTTCAACTGGGAAAATTAAGCCTCTTATTTAATTAATTATTTATTTATTTTGAAATATTTTATTTATTTATTTATTTATTTGACAGAGATAGAGACAGCCAGCGAGAGAGGGAACACAAGCAGGGGGAGTGGGAGAGGAAGAAGCAGGCTT
>NC_048218.1:206783331-206783812 GCF_002007445.2 Ailuropoda melanoleuca
GAGGAGCCTGATGTGGGGCTCGATCCCATAACGCCGGGATCACGCCCTGAGCCGAAGGCAGACACTTAACCGCTGTGCCACCCAGGTGCCCCCAAGCCTCTTATTTTTTTAAATATACACTTTATTTTCAAGAGCAATTTTAGGTTCATAGCAAGACTGAGCTCCAAGCACAGAGAGTTCCCATATACCCCCTGCCTGCCCCAGCCTCCCCACCATCAGCAGCCCCACGAGGCTGGTATATTTGTTACAACTAGGAATAAACACTGACACATCATTATCACCTGAAGTCCATAGTGTAATTTGTATTTGCCCTTACAGCACCAGGGCCAGAGCCCACAGACAATGCACCCAGGTGACGTGGGGAGATTGAAAACACAAGCAGCGGGGCGCCTGGGTGGCAAAGCGGTTGAGCGTCTGCCTTCGGCTCAGGGCGTGATCCCGGCGTTATGGGATCGAGTCCCACATCAGGCTCCTCTGCTAT
>NC_048218.1:206783884-206839428 GCF_002007445.2 Ailuropoda melanoleuca
GAAAAAAAAAAAAAAAAAAAAAACAACCCACAAACCTTATCCTTGTTTAAAAAAAAAAAAAGAAAAAGAAAACACAAGCAGCAATTTCAGGTGTTTTCTGTTGAGTACACACGAAAAAAATGACAAGCCACAGCATCACTAAAAGAATTGGTAAAAATGAACAGGTGGATCAGATTCTTCAACTTTGACCTCCATTCCCCTGGCCCCCGCCATGTCTCCGTTCTCGGCCAGGATTTTCATTATAAGGAGGTCAAGTCTGCATGGTTCATGTGACGTATTTGTGCCCAAGAAGAATCCCTGCCCCAAACAGCTATCGACACGCGCAAGCGGCGGGCCGGCAGAACCTGGGCCTTGAGCGAGTCATCTCCAGTAGTCTGCTGTTAAAAGGAACCTTGAAATAGGCAAGATCTTAAGCCACATGTGACTGCTAGTTGGTGACAAAATGCTAGGGGAATGGCTCAGAATGAAATGATGACAGTGGAAGGAGCAGGGTTGAGGATGCCTGCTTGATTTTAAGAAAATCTCAACAATGTGACACTTTGAAAGCTGCGAGCAGCTGCTCCGTGTGGGAAAGCTGCAAATCCTGAGCCGTCCGTGCCCACCTGCCCGCTTCCATCCTCCCGCCTTGGGTTTTTGTCGAATCTCTCCCCCTTTGGGGTAAGTTAGAGGAAAGAGAAGTCTAGAGAGCAATAGAAAGAATAATAACACACCCATTACCTAGCTTTGTCAAATCTTAATATTTTGCCATTTTTATGTCAGGTCGACCTTTTTTTTTCTTTGAAGAAAGAAGTCATCAGGGGCCCCTGGATGGCGCAGTCGGATAAGCGTCCGAGTCTTGGTTTAAGCTCAGGTCTTGATCTCAGGGTTGTGGGATTGCACTGGGCCCTGAGCTCAGAGAGGAGTCCGCTAAAGTTTCTCTCTCCCTCTCCCTCTGCCCCTCCCCGTTCCCTCTCCCCCTAAAATAAATAAATAAATCTAAAAAAAAAAAAGAATCATCAAAAGCCTTCCTTCTCCAGAAATACCCACTATCCTGATTTTTGTGTTTATTATTTCTTTGAATGTTTTCATACCTTTACTATTTGTGTACCTGGAAATAATATACAGTTTACAGGGGGCTAATATTGTACAGGCATTCTTCTGCAATTTTTTTTTTTTTTTAAGAATTTATTTATTTATTCGACAGAGATAGAGACAGCCAGCGAGAGAGGGAACACAAGCAGGGGGAGTGGGAGAGGAAGAAGCAGGCTCACCGCGGAGNTTTGAATGTTTTCATACCTTTACTATTTGTGTACCTGGAAATAATATACAGTTTACAGGGGGCTAATATTGTACAGGTATTCTTCTGCAATTTTTAAAAAAGATTTTATTTATTTATTTGACAGAGTGAGAGAGCACAAGCGGGGGGGCAGTAGAAGGAGAGGGAGAAGCAGGCTCCTCACTGAGCAGGGAGCCTTATGCTGGGCTCGATCCCAGAAACCTGTGATCNCTTCTGCAATTTTTAAAAAAAGATTTTATTTATTTATTTGACAGAGTGAGAGAGCACAAGTGGGGGGGGCAGTAGGAGAGGGAGAAGCAGGCTCCTCACTGAGCAGGGAGCCTTATGCTGGGCTCGATCCCAGAAACCTGTGATCATGACCCAAGCCAAAGGCAGACACTTCACCATCTGAGCCATCCAGGCACCCCCTTCTGCAATTTGTTATCTTTTTTGTGACCCCAGTTTCTGCAACAGTGAAACGAACAACTCTTGGTAAGTTCCTCAGAAAAATAAGTAAAATCTTCCATCTATTTATGTAGTACATTGCACGCTAGGAAAATTCAGTGTCTATTAAAAACAAGCAAAGAATACAATGTGTTTGGGGTGAAATTGTGGGACCGCTCCTCGTGGTTTGTTGCCAGATATCAAGTATCCCGGGGCCCTACCCACTAAAGGCCTGCCCCTCCTCTATCATTCTGAAAATGGAAACACCCTCCGATGTCCAAATGCCCCCAGGGGCTGATCCCACCGTGTTTGGAGGCCATACCTCTGTGAAACTGCTGGATGAAGCCTGAGCTCGCCCAGCCCCCACTGGATGCTTGAGTGAACGACGGCAAGCACCCCAACAGTGCCGTGTTAGCCATCGGGATGCTCGCCTGGGCCTGGGTTAGTGTGTGCCCAGGAAGTGCACTGGGCAGCTTGGGGACAGTCTCGCTCCTCTGGACACACTGGCCTCTGGTGGACAGGGAGGGAGGGAGCTCCTTTAGCCAGAATCTGCGCCCTTCTAAGGGGAGTGTGTGTCTGTGGACCAGAGGGGCCCTGAGCCTCCTCGGGAGGAGTGAAATCTTCCTGGGTTTGCTCAGTGCCAAGCCCCACTGCCTGGGGTTCCGGCTGGGCCCTGTTTCAGTTCTAGTTCTAGGAGACAGAACGCTTCTCCCTCCCAGAAGAGGAGCCAGGGGTCTCCAGTGCAGGGGGCGAGTATTAGATTAGGATAGGGTAGGAGTGCCAAAGCTGAACGTTTGGCTTCTAGCGGACATTCCTTGGCCCCATCTCCCACCCGAGAATAAGCACGCTTGGGTAAGCGAGAGGCAACGAAGCCTGACCCTTAGTGGTGGTTAAAATAACTACACCCCCAGTTGCTGGGGGCGGGGCAGCAGTGTGTGGGGGTGGGGCTTGGGATTACAGTACATTCAACCGCAGGGACAGTGATCTCACAGGGTTTATACAGCCAGGGACCAACTAACACAACACACGTCATGCCATTTAATTCCCTCGGCAATCTTCAGAGGCAGGTGTTATCACCCCCACTTTGTAGATACAGAAAGTGAGGCACCGGGTGAGTAACTGGCCTCAGGACAGAGCTGGTGAGCAGTGGAGCTCCGACTTGAATGCAGAATCCATGCCTTTACCCCCAAAGAGATTACAGTTCGTACTTTCTTCTAGCATTTTGCTGTTTCACAGTCTGCCCAGCTTGCCTGTTCCTGCCATGTTTCAGACCTTCCTCTTCCAGCTCCCCCTTCACCCAAGTCTTTAGCATTTCCTCGTCTAATGACTCAAAGGCTGAAAGTATGCCCACTTCGAGAAAGCCATCCAAACAACAAATAGAGAGCAAATAAGGAGTTATGAAAACACATTTAAGTGACATGAATGGAAGGCTGATAATTCCAACATATACCAAGGGACATTCCAGAAAAGAGCCATCAAGAGCAGCAGAGGGGTGCCTGGGTGGCCCAGTGAATTAAGCATCTGCTTTCAGCTCAGGTCATGATCCCAGGGTCCTGGGATCGAGCCCCACGTTGGGCTCCCTGTTCAGTGGGGAGCCTGCTTCTCCCTCTCCCTCTGCCCCTCCCCAAGCTCGTTCTCTCTCACACGCTTTCTCTCTCTCTCTCAAATAAATAAAATCCTTAAATTGGTTTCAGCTCAGGTCAAGATCTCAGAGTGATGTGATCAAGCTCCCCGTCTGGCTCCCCGCTGGGCTTGGAGTCTGCTTGGGATTCTCTCTCTCTCTCTGCCCCTTCCCCCCTCCAACAAACAAATAAATAAATCTTTAGAAAACAAAAGAGCCACAGCGAAGCCCTATTTGAGGAGGTAGTGGCTCAGAACTTTCCAGCACTGAGGCGACCCTGACCTCTGACTGAAAGTGCACTCTGAATACTGAGTACTGAGCAAGACACATAAAACTAGCCATCTAGACACAGTGTGGAGCTGGTCCAGACGGCACGGTTAGACGGCAGATCTCTGAACATACCGGACAGAAGAGCTGCGTCATCCTCCCCGGGGCCCAGAGCAGGGCCCTCAGGTGTCCTGAGATTCCAGAGCCCCAGCCTGCAGTGACGCAGGGAGGATTGCCCCACCGAGCCACGCCGCCCTTGGATTGGCTCCTGGCCCTGAGCCTCAGTCCCCTAATCTGGGAAAGGGGCAAATAAAATCCCGCCTCCACAGAACCAGTCAGAGTGAGCAAGGAAAGGGGCGGGGGCTGGCAGCGATTTATTTCTTCTCTTTTCTTTTGATATTTAATATAGTCTCATTATTAATCCCCACTCATGACAAGCCTACATCCTGCTACAGGGCTGTAGTTACTCCATTTTACAGATGAGCAAGTTAAGTCCCAGGCCCAGAACTAGGCAAACTTTTTTTTTAGGGCCCCTGTCTACATAGAATTTGAGTCACCTGAAATGGGCACCACGGCACCAAGCTTGGGTGGCCCAGGCACGGGTCAGCGGCGGTTTGAATCTCCTCAGCCCTTGTGCTTCCTCACTCATGCCTGCTTGCTCGCTTGCTTTCTGCATCACAACTGCGGTAGCACGTGGCCTGACTCGTCTCCGCCTCCTGGCCTCCCAGGGCCAGTGGACTCACTCCTTCAGTATTTCCAACCCAACTCCTGAAAAAGGGACCCAATCCAGTTTGCGTGGGGCCAAGTGGGGTCCCAGCTCACTCCAGCAGGTCACAGGGCACAAACCACAAACATGGCTGTGGGCTGGGGGAGGGGTCCTGGGGGTGTGAAGGGCAATGCGGGGCAGAGGCCTGCGTCCTGGCTTCAGGCCTGTCTCCTTTCACCTGGTGTGAGTCTTGATGGTGGCTGAGAACTGGGGAGGCCGAGCCGGTCGTTGGTGGCAGAGGCAGAACAGGAGGGAGGGGGCAAGTGATGTGGGCAGAGTTGGCTAATACCAGTGGGGTCACGATTTCCATAGCAGCGACACAGACAGCATGAGAGGTTTGTGGAATTCACATTGGGAAAGGGGTTTTGCTTTTGGAGCAAAACTATCTGCAGCAGGGGGAGCTGACCACTGACGCTAGGTCTTCCTGTTCAAATCCAGCAGGGTCCAGCTGAGGGCAGATGGTGAATATTGGGCTGGACACCTCTCTGAAACAACAGGGTGTGTGACCCTACCAGCCAGACACTGAAGGTGCCCTCAGAGAGGGTAACACTCGAGCTTTTGGTGGCAGGATGAGGCCTTGAGCTCTGGGGTGGCCAGTGGGGCCGGGAAGCCTGAAGGACACAGCCCCACGGCCCCACTCAAAGCTTCGGTTTGTGGAAACAGTGAAAGGGACTCCCTACATTGGGCCTCAAATCCCACGGAGCTCCTCCTTCGGGAGTGGTGGAATGTGTGTGCTGGGCTTGGGGGCCAGGACACCCGGGTGACCAGGGGCACACCACGCAGAGCCCAGGGCAGAGCGGCACCCAGTGGTGTCAGGCTCCCCTCCCTTTCTTCTGCAGCCCTGCTCTCAGATCTCCCTCCGCCCTGAACCCAGAAAACCCGAGAAGGGACCTCGGAAAGTGAGGGGAGAAAACATGGAAAGCCTCTCCCATCACTGGCACTGGGACTGCGAGCACGTCACAGCCAGCGGCTGGGCCTCAGGACCCCATGCACCGGCAGGAGCCACAGAGGGTCAGGAAATGCAGAGGCAGACATCAGCAGAGATTTGTGCCTTCCTCAGACTCTAGGGGGCGACAGTGCAAACCCGGCTGTTGGACCTCGGGCTCCCGCAGCAGCTCTCAACCTCGGCGGCAGTTACCAGGTGGGGGCAGAGCACCTGACCCACTGACACAGCACTTAAAATCCGGGTGTAATTTGGGGTTCAATCACATTGGCAAGTGGCTGCACCTGCTACCCATTAAAGAAAAATTGTTGGGGGAAAACCGCCTTAACACTGAAAAAGAATTTTTTTTTGACAAAAATTGGGAAATTTAAATTCTTGCAGAACACCTTAATCCAGCTCAAGAAACACGCATAATTGGGAACAACCAATTTGGTTCAAATGCTTCTTCATTTTGAAAATGGGAAAACAGAGGTGAATCCAGGAACGTGGACTATCCCCCTGGTGGCAGAGCACGGGTGAGAATGTGGGTCCCCGTCCTTGGGGGATCTTTATTCTAGGGGCTGCACCCTCCTGAGGGGGAGTATAACTGAGCCAGTGTGGCCTCCGGTCCAACAGCATCAGCATCACTTCGCACTTGTTAGAGCTCTACCCAGACGGACGGAACCTGAATGTGCACTGAGCTTTCCCCCTGCACCCCTGCCTGGGTGGCCCAGTTGGACGGCTGTTCCCACATTCATACGTGTGTATACACGTTATGCATTCGTGTGTACGGGAATCATCTGGGGATCACGGTTAACCCTGAGAAAATGGGTTCTAGGCTTGGGTCTCAGGAATTTGCTAGGTAACCCACGTCAGGAGCAATATGTCCCCCTCAAATCTTATCAAATCAAATCACATGTTGAAAGCTGATCGACAAGGTACCGGTATTGGGAGGTGCTCAGCTCATGAGGGTGGAGCTGTGATGAATGGGACCAGAGTGCCCTTAGGAAAGAGCTCCCTGGCTCTTCCACCAGGAGAGGACGCAGCAAGACGGCTGTCTACAGACCAGGAAGCGCCTCTCACCAGACACCAAAATCTGCACGCGCCTTTGGACGTCCAGCCTTCAGACGATGAGAAATACTACCTTGCTCCAATCCCGCTAGGGTGTGGCGTTACAAGTCCGACCTTCAGTTTCCTCCTTTGTCAACAGAAGTGTTCTGGCCACGTGTCATTTGGGATGGCCAACTTGCTAGGGTTTGCCTGAAGTCCCACGTGCACCAGTTTCCTCGGGCAGCCCTGGTAGAGCGCCACACTCTGGGGGGGGGTGCTTAAAACAACAGATATTTGTCCTCTCCCAGTCCTGGAGGCCAGAAGTCCGAAATCCAGATGTGGACAGCCTTGGTTCCTTTTCGGAGGCTCTGAGGGAGAGTCTGTTCCATGCTTCTGTTCCTGTTGCCTCTGCTCCCCTCCGTTCTCGACCTCTGTCACTGCATGTCCTTCTTCCCTGTGAGATCTGGCTCTCTGGGTCCAAATTTCTTCTTAGAAGGACATCAGCCGCTGGATTGGGACCCACCTTAGTCCGGTATGACCTCACTTAACTTGATGACATCTGCAAAGACCTTATTTCCAAGTAAGGCCACGTGCACAGGTACCTGGGATTAGGACTTCAATATAGCTTAGGACACAGCCGCTAGTCCCCGGCAGAGTGGGCGTTCGGTCACCCCCGCCCTCTACTCTGTGATTCTGCAGGCACGGGACTCCTGCCTGTGCCCCCCTTTATGTAGGTATCATGGCTTAAGTCAGCAGCTCTCAAAACGTGGTTCCTGAACCAGTAGCCGCAGCAGCAGCCCTGGGTACTCGATAGATATGAGGATGTCTTGGGCTCCACCGTGGACCCCTAGAATCAGCAGCTCTGGGGTGAGGCCCCCCTGTTTTAGCCAGCCCTTCAGGTGACTCCTAGGCAGGCCCACGTTTGAGAGCCGCCCGCCCCAGGCTTCGCCAGGGAGCACTTTCTGAACACTTCACCACCTCACGTAATGCCCCAGTTACAGGCACAGAAAAGGTTGTGCCTCGGAATGACTCGTTATGGGATCCTAAAAATCCCCACGTCACAGCTGAGGAATGTAACCTTTCCAGCTGCTCCAGCTGTCCATGCCAGGCCTTCCGCGTCAGCCTTTTAGGGTAAAGTTCAGGACAGCGCAAACTCGCAGGCGTGCCACATACAAAAGCCAGGGATTACGGTGTTGATTTACTTGGCTTCTCTGCTAATCTAGTGATGGGGGCTGGAGGACGGCATAAACGGGTAAACCCAAACCCTAGGAGGCCAGCGAGTCCTGCAGGACGCACTCCCTGTGGGAGGAGGCAGCCGAGCGGGTCGTTCTGTTTTTGTGCTCTATCAAGAGGCACAGCTCCGCCAGGGCCCTTCTTGGGCAGCAGGAAGAACTGGGTGAAAGGTCCTGATTGCCGAGGCTGTAATAATTCCAGAATCTTTTGCTATTTCCTGAGAAGCTTCATGCCTTAGAGATCTAAGCCAAGGCCGCTTCCTGGGCTGAAACAGAATGTGGGAGCTGAGGGGCCTTTGGAGCCCATGTCCCGCGCATGCAGTCTTCTCCTTGGAGGGTGAACTGAGGTCCCCACTTGGCATCTGAGGGAGCAAGCCGTCTGTCCGCAGACCAGGACACTCTCCACGGCACCGTGACAGGGTCTGCCGGAGGCTGAGCTCCATGGGTCCAGACAGGGGCCTTCGGCGGCAGACCTGCATTTCCTTGACGAGCACGGCTGCAGACTGACATGTTCTTGACCCCCTGGGCCGGACTGGAATGAACTATTTTTTTCAGATTTGGGAAACTTGCGTGTTGAGGTCACTGGTGATTCTCCATCATGTCTTTCTGGGTGTGCAGGCCTCCGGGAACCCCGAAGTCACCCACAACACCCAGTGCTGCTGGCTCCACGTGGCAGAAGCTTGCGGAGCTCAGAAACAGCGGGCCCCGGGCGGCAGGTGAAGGCCTCGAGCAGGCACAGGGGGCGGCTCGCAGTCCTCAGGACTGTGATGCTGCATTCATTAGGGCTTGGGACAGCCAAGGTTTTCCTACTTGTGGCATGATGACAGTCCCTGGCAAAGGGAAGTTTTGGCATGATGACAGTCCCTGGCGAAGGGAAGTTTTGTGGATAAAGGAAATCAAGACCAGAGAGTGTGAGGGAGTTGCTCGAAGACACACATTAGCTGCAGACGTGGGACCAGAACTGCTTTGTTCTGAGTCTTCGTCCGAGGCTCCATTTATGTGGGGTTCCCGGTGGGTACTGGGGTGCAGTGCAAACTAATGGACTAATTGTTGGGAGCTATCTCTGGGCCTCAGGTCCCACCTCCGGAAACAGGGATGCTAAGTCCACTCTCGGCTTTCCAGTTAACTCCAAGCAGACGGCCTGCCACACTAGGAAGTCATCGAAGGGACAGAAAGAGCATCAGGATGGGTAACGCAGAAGTTCTGCTCAATGTGAAGTTTTGCCCTCTTGGGGGAGAGGGAGGAGATTGCGAATGGTTCTGGAATCTCCTAAGGAATGCTCTGGAAGGCATCCTGGTTTCCCACTGGTACAGCCTTCACAGCCCCTATTAACATGCACCGCAGTCTGGGTCCACTGGGGTCACCACGGCAGCTGGACGCCTCGGGCAGGCGCGCGCTCCGGAAATGCGGCCGGCAGGGCTGAGGCAGCTCGGGCCGGGGGCTCTGCTCAGGCCGGCTGTGGCCCACAGGAGCCAGAGGTTTTCCTGGAGTCCAGGCCTCTCCAACAACTGTTCAGCTGCGCTTCCGTTTCCACGGTAACTGAAAAGGCAGCGGCGTATTCGGGTCATCTGAATGACTTCCTGGTGACCAAGCACGGTGGCCGTCTGAGTCCCGGGCTGCCTGCACTGACCTGGCAGACGGCCCCGTCCTTCCTCGTTATGACCCCGTGAGGGGTGTGCTCAGGAGTAAGGCTGTCCCAGCGCCCTGTGTGGATGGTGGGGAATTTCACCACCGCAACAGACGTGGGCCAAATTCAAAGGAACCAGTCTAGAATGTAGCCCCAAAGAAGGGCTCATCCACTCACCTGTTCCACTGTGTAGGCCCTGCAGGGACGTCACCGGGAACACTGCCGTAAGGACCTCGGAGAACCCAGGAAGAACACTGGTAAAGACTGTCCCCCCAGATCGACTTCTTCAGAACTCTGAACATTAATTAAAGGCTTGCAACAACCGAGGGGTGTTTATTTAAGAAAAGCAACTAGCTCTCAGCACAAATGAGCCTTAGGGCATTGTCACTTCCCCTCCTGCCAGGCCCCTACCCCAACTCCGAGGTGCCCTGCAAACCAGCAGCCACAATTGGGAAAAACCAGCACGATGGCAGCCCCAGAAAGATCAAGAGGGGGCTGGAGCTCTTGCAAAGCCCCGCATTCAGAAAACTCCTCATTTGTCACAACCAGCAGTTCCCTGGAAAACCCCCCTGCAAGACTTGGCTTTATTTGACCTGACCGCTGCTTCCCAGAGTATCTGTCAAAAACAATCGGCAGCCATTTATTTGACATTGGGACAAACAGCAAACAGTCTTAAAAAAAAGAAAAGAGAAGAAAAGAAAAGAAAATGTTGGAAAAGGTGTCCAAGGGGGCTCTGAAAAGGCAGCAGACTCCCGGGGGCGCAGATCAGTACACGCGCGGGCCGCACCTGCTCCTGGAGAAACCTCAACCAGAAGGGGCGGGAAAGGGCCGAAGGAGAAATGCTCTGCCCCCAGAACTCTACATCCCAGAAGGCCTTCCTGGAAAGATGAAGAGCAACACAATCCCCAGAGAATTCACGGCTCGCAGGCCTCGAAAGAAATGCTGGAGGGAGTCTCGGCGGGAACCAAGGTCACTAGATGACTGCAGAGCACCTGGAAAGGTCGCTACACAGGTGAGTACACAAGACAGGATAAATGTGTTTTTTGTAAGTTCTCCTATTTGATTTACAAGATGACTTCATAAAGCAAAAACAAATCTGTTCATTTTACACAACATAAAAATGCAATTTGTAGGACAATACCACAAATGGGGAGGAGGGCATGAGCTATATACAGGAGCCAAGTTTTTGTACACTAGTGACACGGCGTTAATCCGAACTCGTTATGAATTAAGATGTTCATTATAATGCCTAGGGCAACCACTAAGAAATTCACAAAAAAATACACGTTGTAACAGAGACGACAAAGTCAAGTGGCGCACTGGGCAATCTCTTTCAGCAGGCCCTGGCTCAAGGGCGCTGGGGAGTCAGGCGCCCGGGACAGGTCGATCACTGCCTCCACTGCTGGCGGAGCTAGTGTGTGAGCCGAGCTTGCAGTGTGCACGGGATCCAGTGATGGATCTAGACAGGGGCTGTACCTTGTGATAAAGTGTGAGGGCTCCGACACTCGCGAAGAGGAGCCCACATGGTGGCCTGGGGGTGGGAAGTCTGGAGAAGGGCCTTCTGGGCCCCAGGAAGACAAGCACAGTCTCGAGGGAGAAGCTTTTTGTCTGGGAACCACCGAGGCCAGAGGGGCCAGAGCACAGCCTCGGGGGCAGATGAGGTTGACATAAGCACCACCTCGATCGTGCTAAGCTTCAAGTGTTGGAAGTTTGGATTTTGGCATGATTATTATTAGAGGATTTTAAGGAATGACATAAAACAATTAGTTTCAGGGGCGCCTGGGTGGCACAGCGGTTAAGCATCTGCCTTCGGCTCAGGGCGTGATCCCGGTGTTATGGGAGAGCCCCACATCAGGCTCCTCTGCTATGAGCCTGCTTCTTCCTCTCCCACTCCCCCTGCTTGTGTTCCCTCTCTCGCTAGCTGTCTCTATCTCTGTCAAATAAATAAATAAAATCTTTAAAAAAAAAAAATTAGTTTCAGCAAGTGACTTGGTCCGCGGTGTGAAGGGTTTGGAGGGCGGGCTACCTACCGCAGGAAGCAGGTATGCACTGGAGGTGGACTGCCTGGGAGGAGAAGAGGGAAGAGGGAGAGGATGGCCCCCCACTCTCTAGCTTTAGAATCTAGTGGACAAGGGTGTCATTTCCTGAAACAGGGTCTTAGAGGAGGCCCAGGTTTCTAAGGAAAATCAAGTATTCAATATTGACATAACATATCAGAGAGGGCTTTGAAACATCTAAGACAAGAAAAGCCCACAGAAGTCAGGGTGGGAGGTGTGAGCTTTGGAGCCTTCAGGAAATGTGGGAGTTAAAGCTGTGACTAGGGAAAACCAGGGAAGAGGGTGCAGGCAGAAGGGCCCGCTGAGGTCTGGCAGAGAAGGAAACAGCAAAGGAGGCTCGGAGACTCATGCCCACAGTGTGCTGGAGGAGACCTGGAGAACATGGTTTCATGGAAGCACGGAGAAGGCTTGCAGTCACTGGCCATGTGGAATGCTGCTGAAAGGTCAAGAAAGAAACCAGGAGGACTCAGTGGGTGTGGTGACAAGGAGGTGATGAACAGTTTGGGCAAGAGTGCTGCGCTGTCAGGGACACTGCGGTCTAGAGAGGGTAAGTGGCTGGACAATCTAGTTTGAGCAAGATTCCATCAATTTAAATTTGTAATGTGATTCTGTAATTTGTATTTATTGTGAGCTGCAAAAGCGTTTAATAAAGATTTTATTTATTTATTTGAGAGAGAGCGTGCAAGTTGGGGGAGGAGCAGAGTGGGTAAGAATCTTTAAGCAGACTCCGCGCTGAGCATAGAGCCCGACACAGGGCTCGATCTCATGACCCTGAGATCATGACCGAGCCGAAACCAAGAGTCAGATGCGTAACTGACTGAGTCACCCAGGGGCCCCTGCAAAATAGTTTTGAATAGATACCTCGTTTTATATATGTATGTATGTACTGTACTTCAATGAATCTGGGACATTTACATACCACTAAGAAAAACATTATCTTTCTGAACATGATGCTTTTTCATTGATCCTAAGACTCATTTTTGATTTCAGAAATGTTAAAACGTTAAGAAAAAAAGGCCAAGAAGTGACTGATTGAACACAATATTAAATAACAAAAAAAACTGAAGTCAAATCTGGTAGTTGCCAGAATTTCTTCAGAAGCTCAGATATCACATTGGCAGAGAGGACACAAAATGGATTTGGTCATTGGCATTAACCCATTGCTGACCCCTTTAAGATGGTTTCCTCGTCTGTAAATAGGGCGGCACCTTCTTCACAGGGCAGCTGGGAAGCAAACTGTAACATCAGCAGAGCACAGGTGGTTACCAACCACCTCCTATCGGCACCTCAAGGGAGTGAGCACTCGTCACTGAAGCCTGGAGCCGCAGCACCACGTCTGGAACGCACACCATGCTCAGTCCATCCAGTAAGTCAACCAACTGTCTGTGGACGGGATCGACGCACAGGGAGCAGGACTGGCCCGGCCCTGTAGTATCTCCAAGGCTCAAGGTTGGAGGCAAGCTCTCTCTACAGGGTGCGGGTTTCCCTGCTGTGTTCACGACACGTAGCACAGTCTCACTGCATGTTAACTGATGTTTCAATAAAAACTTGGGAGGAAAAAAAAAAGAACAGTAACCATGGGGAGTGAGTAGGTGAAGAAGCACTACGTAAAGGAACCCAGGGCCACCTCCAGACAGGGCCCGGTCCTCTGAGGATCACTTGGTGAGAGCTGGCTTCCAACACGAACGTGCTCAACGTTCCCATTTACACAGAAATTCCTTCCAGAAGCGGATCCGGATTTAACACAGTCCCACACATGGAGGACCCATGCAGAACACAAGGCCTAAGAATAAAGCCTGTTAATAAGTGACAATACTGTGTGGTCAAAAAAAATTTTGAGTATTTGAAACACTATCTTTTATTAATAAAGTCAGTGATAACATTTGCTTCATGGTCAGAACTGGCTCTGTGCACCGTCACTGGGAAAGCGCCACTCAAGTGGGACTTACGAGTCGATGTGGCGGCCACCGTGCAAAGGAGAACCTCCTTGCTCCTAGCTGGTCCTTGTGGAGCAGGAGGGGTGCGGTCGGGGTCCGAAGGCGGTTCTCAAAGCTCCCCCCGCCCCTTACTGGCAACACTTCCCGCCCTTGAAACAACTCGGTGTTGTGGGATCTGAATCAGATCCTGTCTGCGGTGGACATCAAGCAAGGCCCAAGGAGAAACAGGAAGTGACTCTTAACTTCCCCTTGTCTTCAAGTGGCCTACAGGCAAGCAGCAGGGTAAGGAGAGGGCTCTGCTCGGTGCTCCCACAGCACGAAGCCCCCCACTCAAGGTGGGGGCTCTGAGGGTAGAGGGGAGGACAGTCACTACTGGCCACTAACTCCCTTCACAAACCCCTCAAGGCCACTCAGCTGGGGTCAAATGAGAGCCAGCCCAGTTCTGGTGCTCTTCCCAACTGTCCACGGCCCTGCTGTCTGGTGGGCCCGCCAGGCGCCAGGGCCCCCAAGCCCCTGAGGTCAGCAGGCTGGCCCTGTGGGCTCCACTCACCTCCGCCCACGGCCACATCCTCCCCCCCAGCAGGAGCCATCCGCAAGGCAGGGCAAGATCTCCTCCAGAGGACCACGTTTTCTTCTTTAAAAGCCACACTTAGGCAGCCCGAGGGGTTAAGGTTTGCAGCTATTTTATTTACAAGTATACATTTAACACAATGAAATAAACACTGATATATCGAAGCCTAGTTAATAGTAGTGTAACAATATGTATCATTTTGATGATTACATTATTTTAAACAACAAACTACACTGAAAAATTAATGCCGATAAAATTCTTGGTCATAATATTATTAAGAAATACAATATATAAATTGAAAATATGATTGCTTAAAATTTGAAAATGGAAGTGAACTCATTTGGACAGAGTCAGAGTTTAACATAATCTGAAAGGGGGGTGGGGCAGGAAAAAGCTCTGACCCAAATGAAATCTTTCAGGTTAACAGAAGGAAAAAGAAGCTGAGTTTATCTGAAAGGATAATGGGCAGTCTGCTTCTTCGGGCAGGATCGACTCCCAGTGTCCTCCAGTTCCGGGCAGGATTACATCACCGAGCAGGAAGACTTTCCTTGTGAAGCGGCCCCATCAATTTTTTCTGCCTCCAAAATTATCCTTCTAAAAACATCAACAGCCGTCTGAAAATCAGAGAGAAAACTAGACCGCATTAGTTTTAAAGTGGAACCCTGATGAATATTTCTACTGCTGGCAGGACTCAAACAGGCCCACCACCCACAATCCCCCCTGCAGGTGGAGGTGCAGACGCCCCCAATCTGCAGGAGCCCCGGACTCCCTCCCTGCCTCACCTCCACCCCCCCCCACCACCTGACTTGAGAACTAACCTCACATCATGCTTCTGACCCGTTTTCACCAGTCACCACGGGCACCCAAGGAGTCCTCCCCCCTCCCCCTGCTACGGTGCCTCTGGAGCTTCAGGGTCCAGTGCGAGCACCCCCTCACCTGTCGGCTCTCATTCCCATCAGAACGCTGTCTCCCTGTAGCCCTTTCCCCGAGGGGGGTGGGGGGGTGGGGTTCTCTCTTCACAGCCCTGAACCACGGGACTGACAGCAGGGCCGGGGCTCTTCCTGCTCCTCACTGACCCCTCCGACCTGTGCCTCCTACTTCCTTGAAACTCTCAGCTTCAACTCTTACACAGCTGGACAGTGATATAAGCCACCTTCGAGCCACATACGAACCCCGAGTTGTCTCCCCTCTTCCCTCTGGAGCAGCGTCACTGTCTCCAACGCTGCTCTCCACCCCATGACCTCCTCTCCTCCAGTGACCGGTCTTTCTCGACCGCAGCCTCTCAGCCCCACGGGCAGCCCCATGAGCCCTTCGTGAGGAGTCACTGGTATTTTAGGGCGGGGAATCCCCTCTTAGGCTGAACACCTGTCCCTGATGATAACCAAAAAACGCCCCTGTTCTCAACAGCCTCGAGGGGCAGCACCTAGATCTTGTCAATACCAATAGCTACCCCTCCCCATCACCCAGTGTCAAGTACCCACCATACCCACCTTCCTTCTCTCCCTCACTCCCTCCTTCCCTCAATACCCCAAACTCTGCAATTCTTAGTCCCACAGGCAACAGCTTCCTTGTCTGAGGACACTTCTCTGTCCCTTAACCACTTCTCGTCCTCACTGTCCTCCCTGGCCAGCATTGACTTCACAGCCCACCCCCACTGTCACTGCCAGCCATCCACCGGCTCGGCACCTGCAGCCACACAGCCAGAGTGGCCCGGCTCACTTTTCCTCTGGGACCTGGACTCCAAAGGGGACCCTTGGCATCACCCAACTGCATTTCCCTGGTCTAGCCACTCCCCAGATGAAGCTTTCATGCCTTGCCTTTCTCCTGGGATTTCTTAAACCTCTCCCCCATTCTCACACTCAGCTGGTAAGTGTGTTTTCCAGCTCGCTGGGAAACTCGCAGCATTCATAAGAGAATTCTACATACTCCATCGTCCACCAAACTGACCACCCCTTGAGTCTGGGCTCATCGGCTCTGGCTCCTTCCCTGCTGCCATGGACAAGGCACCCCTAATTCAGCTAAAGCCGGCCCTAGATCCCACCCCACTTGTCTAATCAAGGTCACTGGCTTCAGCAAGGTTTCCTCCTTTCCCATGATTAGACAAACAAGTTGTTTGTCTCACTGTACAAAAATGCACAGACAAATGTTTGGAAAAACACGTGCCAAACTCTCACCAAGAAAACACAGTGTGCCTGGAATTTGGCTTTCTAGATAAATCTCAGAATCCTCCTTGATTCTCTGTGTGATGTGACTCGGCCCAAGTATTCTCTTTCATCTCATTGCTAAAATATAGCTGCAGGCCTCCACAAGAAATAAGCCCGAGCTGCAAGCACATCCTACAGTTCAGTAATAGCCCGAGTGTAGGATTCTCACGACCTTGACCATTTTTACTACCGAGCACACAGTTAACAAAGTCCACCGAATAATACAAATGACAAGCTATACTTGAAAAATTACCAATGAAACATCTGAGCAGTTCACACAGACTGGTCCCTGATCACACGCCCACTGGTGTGTGGTGTGTGTGCACGCGTCTTTACTACACAAGTTCTCTCCCTACCCGATACGAACAGCGGCAAGCATTCTAGCATGTACGTGGGTTAGAATCACTTACACCTCTAACGTAAGGGAGCAGAATTACTTGGTTTCTCCCCTGTAGGCGGGGAGAGACTCGCCAGGCTTGGGGTCTCCTGATTCCCTTCAGCACATCCCAAGACCACGTGGGCAGGAGTACGAGCGTGTGACAGAGAGCGGGGACATCTCTAGACACACATCTGAGATGGCTGCCCAGGCCGTTGGTGTCCCAAGAACTTCGTGTCACTGCTGTATTTACCTGATTTGGGTACAACTGAAGGATTCATTTCCTGTCTAACGAGGAGCCTGCTGGACTGAGGGCAGCGCGAGAGCAGAACAGACGACGACGAGTGCGTCCCCTCATCTTTGAGCTTCTCTGGCTTGAGCCGTGTGAGGCGGCCACACAGGACCCTTGCCTTCCTCGGCATGCTTAGCTGATATCAGATCAATTTGCTAAATATATCAAAACCGAGAAGAATCACAGAAGCTGGAGTCCTTTCTCTTTAGCTCTGAGCCCTCAGCCTGACTCGTGTTTTCCCTGTGTCTTGGAAAGCACCACGCTACCTTCTAAAGGAAGCACCGAGACAGAGAACAAATCGACCGAGAGCCACATCACAACCGGAAGCCGCAGTGAAGTACGGCGTACAGCAGGCAGCAGAGGCCTGCACCCCGAAACCCCGCACTAGCGTACGCAGCTCCAACAGACCATCACAGGTCATTGTCAGAAGGATCCACTAACCCGAGCGGTGGGCCTTCCGGGGCAATGCCCCCTAATCACACTGGGGGAGGGCCCACAAGCTACCGACGCATCCGGGGCTGCCAGTGGGAATGCCCGTAGCTGCCAGACACACACGCAACAGTGGTGCGTGCTGCGCAGGGGTCACCCGAACAGTGACACAACCCTGTGGCTGCCACCTAGGTAAGGACCGTGTCGGACGGAATGACTGCGTCAGGACCCCCAGACCTTCGCCAGAGAGAAAGAGTGAAGGTAGCAAACAGAACCAAGACAGCTGGGGCCATTCAACAGCACTCCTCCACCTTGAATGACATTTTTAAAATGAGGTGTAAGTGACACATAACACTGTGTGAGTTTGCAGCGTAGGACATAATGATTTATATATACTGGGAAGTGAGCCCCACAGCAAATCCAGTTCACATCCACTGCCACAAGGTTACAATTCTTTTTTTCTTGTGGTGAGAACTTTTACCATCTACTCTCTCAACAACCTTCAAATACAAACAAAAACAACACGGTATTGTTAACTGTCGTCACCATGCTGTATAGTACGTCCCAGGCTTAAGGATCCGCCTTCTAAGTGGAAGTTCTTATCTTCTAACCATTTTCAAATCTTTCTTATGCAAAATTTCAAGCATACAGAAAAAAGGAGAGAACTGTACAATAATCACCTCGCCCCACTACCTCGAGTCAACAAATGTTAATGTCTTTGCTGTATTTGCTTGCCCTCTCTCGGTCCGTCCACCCCATTTGAAAGTAAGTTGCAGATATTATGAAACTTGACCCCTAAATACTTTGGTTTGCAGCATTTCCTAAGAATATGGATATTCTTTTCATAATTCTTATACCATCATTGCATCTACGGAAATTAACATTATTTCCCTAATATACACAGAACATAATAAAATCTTTCCAGTGGACCAAAAATGTTTTTTATATGGTTTTTAGAAGCAGATTCCAATCAAGGTTAACACACAGACTCTGTAATCCAGACAGCCTGTATCCCTCCCCAAGAACGCTTTACTCTATGATGCTTCGGTCATGCACGAGGCCTTCTCTTCCCATCCGCCGGAAGCATGGTGTAGAGGAGAGAGGACCAAATTGGGGTTAGATTTAAACTTTAGTCTTAGTTCTTACGCCATTTAAATAGAGTGATCTTACAAAACTCATTGACCTCTCACATTCACTTCCAAAATGAGATAGTGCAACTAAATGATCCTAAGGACAGATTAGACACCCAATAAATGTTTGATTTAATTCCATTAGGAAATGAAGGTATCTCTTACTATCTCAACTCTTGGCATCTGAATTCTCACTGTCTGCACTCAGGAGCTGAGCAGAGTCACACGAATCCCTTGTTACCTGGCACTTGGGAACCGATCACACGGATTTAATCTCCCTCATTAGCTGAACCCAGGGACAAAGGGATTTGACTGTCAAGGGGATCTAAGTATCTACCAGATAGGTGTCCTGACAGAGTCCACCGTGCTGGACATTATGGAGAATACAAAGGTAAATGACACGTCTTGGATTTTGGAATGAATGAAGGGGGATAAGAGAAAAGAACCTTGAGGGCTAGGGGAAAAGTGGCAGAGGTGACCTACAGCGTGCCAGCCATCCTTACCCAGGATGCGCCAGTCACCCTTACTGAATAGTTTCCTCACAGACGGGAACACCAACTACTCTTCTTTGAGGATCAAACAAGAGAACAAGCTGAAAAGACTTTAAAAGGCTGTAAAGCACTGTATGGATGTAAGTGGTGAATTCGAGAAAGGACAGCTGAGGTCCGAGCAGAGCATGAGGGTGCATTCGGCTAGTGTCCCCCGTGGGGAAGGTGGTGGGCACGCTCTGTCGTGCCTGAGGAGGACTGAGAAGGACGGGGACACAGGAACTGGAAAAGCACCGACCCCGCCCTGCCCTCCTTATCCCTAAGGGCTCCGAGTCTGTTCTCTAGACAACGGGCAACCCACTGACAGTTCTTCTTCTTTTTTTTTTTTTTTTAAAGATTTTATTATTTATTCGACAGAGATAGAAACAGCCAGCGAGAGAGGGCACACAAGCAGGGGGAGTGGGAGAGGAAGAAGCAGGGAGAGGGAGAGGAAGAAGCAGGCTCGCAGCGGAGGAGCCTGATGTGGGGCTCGATCCCNCCATAACGCCGGGATCACGCCCTGAGCCGAAGGCAGACGCTTAACCGCTGTGCCACCCAGGCGCCCCGACAGTTCTTCTAGCACAGGGTGACACCACCTGACGGCCGCTTTCGAAGGTTAGCAGCTGTGGAGAAACACTGGAGGGAAAATGGAGGCAGGAGGTGCTGGGTGCTGCGGGGCTACAGTAAGGCCTTGGGAGCAGAAGGTAAGAGAGGCTGCGTGAAGCCTCCACAGATAAAACCGACAGCCTTCCTAGGATGTGCCTTCAATGGAACATCTGCCGGGCTGAGCTGGGAACAGGGGCCTGTAAAATGGTTCTTAATAGTTTCTACGTGAGAAACAATACATCCATCGCCCTCTGTTTCATCCTACAGAGAAAGGGGATTGGTGTGGGCACAAAATCACTGCCAACGTGATTTAGGATCATTCTCGTTTCTTTTCTATGTCTGGACTTATTTCTGTACCAGCGTTTAATATAAAACAAAAATGATAACGTACGTTCACAAAGTAGTCTTTCCTTTACTCTTAACTTCTGTTTATCCTACAGATATCCTAGGTCCCCTCGTAAGCAGAATCCTGAGAGAAACCCAAGGCCGATGTGAAAGTGGGCGAAGGAAGGACACAGGTGCAACAGGAGTGGCAGGGTGGGCAGGGCACTGCTGACTAAGGGGACACAGGCAGGGGACACAGGCCTGGGACTGACGGCTGCAGCACGAAAGGAGTTCTACAAAATAGGTACCTGATTTTCTTTAGCAGAAGATTCCAAAAAAGCTGCGTTCCAAGACTCTGCTAACGCTTTCCCTTCTTCATAACTGATCACCCTATGGGAAAAAGAAAATCCTAATTAACAAGCTGCACTCTTTATTTAGAAAACATCTAGAATTATTAGTGAACAGGCTCCACTTTTATCAACTGTTTTCCTTGTCACACAGAAGAATGCTCTCTGCTCAGTCTTACCATCCAGTGTGTGCCACAGGGGAGCGTTTTAAGGATGCCTGAGTTGGGGAACGGGACAGACGTGGCCTTACGGGGTTACCCATGTTCCAGCAAGCCCTTGCGGTTCAGAGAACACGACTGTGTTTTCCAGTACTCCAGTATCCCAGACACGGACTGTTTCACGGTGAACTGGGCTGTGAGCGCCCGAGGATGGGGCAGCTGTGAAGGGGCCCCCAGCTCAACTCCGCTGCACGCAGGCCGCAGGTACCCAGCCGGCGAGCCTCGTCTCCAGACCAGCTCCGCAGCAGTGGGGGCCTTGCCCCTGGTTCGCTGATCGAACCCTGACTGCAGTAACTCAGAAACTAGGTGCTGAACGAACGAGTGCTTCCGTGGTCTCTTAAGAGTCCACTTGGCACAAATGGTGGAAGAACCCAAAGCCAATTTTCTACCATGTTTGCTCCCTCTTTTTTAGAGAAAACATTGGTCAGGACGGGTGAGATTTTATACTGGTCTTGCTCCTGCCTGGGTACACCCACTGCCATATTTCGGAACACAGGCAGGCTACAATTCAGAACAGTATCAGCACAGGAACAGGAATTACAAAAGGTACTTCAGTGCGTACGTCATCTCGGACTCGATTTTAATAAATCAGTAATTACTCAGAAGTTACATACCTTTCCATATGGAGGTCTTTCTTATTCCCAACCAACATAATAGGTATTCTAGTCACGTGAGACAAAAAAGCCAAAGGAAACTAGTCAGTGCCAGATCTTATTGTTCAGAAGACAGAACTATAACGAGTGTATTTCACAAAAGAGAGAAACTGTTACTACTTACTGCACTTTCCCCACCATATCCAACAATTTGCCATGAATAACTTTAATCACTTCAAAACTGTAAAACAGAAGCATGAAATCAGACGTCCATCTTATGTGCTGGCATTTTTAAATGTTTCTTATATAATGTTTATCGTGGGAAAAATATGTCACCGACTCACCATTTTAATATAAAATAACCTGAACATAAGGAATTCCTTAATTCTTTCCTATATGTATCTGACACCAAGCAACCCTTACTGAGAATATTCAAAATGAAATAGGTGAGATATTTAAATGGGAAAGTCTAACACTTGGCTGACAAATCACATAAACACAAATTTTAATCTCTGACGAGACATTTGCAGGATGTTCTTTAGCTAGAGGGCCCTAGCAGTCAGCCCGTGTTCCCCACTAATATGGTGAAAACACACAAAAAGTAAATCAATTTATGGAGTTCCCACTTCCATTAGCAGAAGAGCTCAGATCATGTGCAATCACTATTTCTCTAGGCAGCTGGAGTGAGGAAATACAGAGCTTTTATTCTATCCGTGTAAGAAAACATCTACTGGGATATTTTTTTCCCTTAACCACCTGTTTGCTCCACGAGACAATCACTGAAAAACATTTAGCCTGGTAAGTCTGATGTTACTATAACCAATTCCATCATGATCTATGCTGACAAATGCTATCTATGCAGAGCAAACAAACTCAAGCAAGCAGCAGGAGTGAGTCCTACCTTTTGATTGATGTAACAGAATACACAAGAATATAACCATTAATATCTATGGAGTATGTCTGAGGAAAGATGGAGTATTCATCCTGTGGGAGAAAAAATAATTCCATTTGAGTAGAAGTCTTCATGCAGCATAACAAGCAACCTGTACCCAAAGTTTTTCACACATGACTTGGTCAAAGAAATCAAAGGAAACAAAAAGTAGATTACAATATTCTTCTAGAAACAGAGCCCAAACACTCAGGACTTATTTAAGACAGGTCTGGGGCTGATACTTGCTTTAAGCCAACATTCGAAAAATGAGTCTGGCTATTCTAAGACTTTTGGGGAGAAGGCTAATAACACTTCTGCAATTCCTGGGGAAAGAGGACAGAAGAAATGACAAGACAAAAGGTCCTGTGATCCTACAGGAGGAAAAAAGCACGAACAGTTCTTTTATGGAGAAAAAGTCCAAAACCTTAGATCTCACAGGAAATTCATGAGTGCTTCTGGTTTGTTCCATAAATCTGTATTTTCCTATCTAAAACTGTTATGTCTCCACTAAACCTATTCTCTGCGTGTGAGTCACAATGGCCCCAGTGCCAGTCTATTGGTCGTTAGTGGCTTGTCCCCAGCACTTGAGAGGGCAAGGAGAGAGGAGAAAATCAAAACGCCGGATCTTGTGTACCCAGACTTCTGAGGATCAAATGAGTTATTTATTGAGCAAGACTACAAATTAAAAACAAAAAGGTACACATTACGAAACAATGTATCAGTACCCAGTTTCATAAAGCAGCTTTAGGAAACTCAAAACTTGGCTTTAGGGGCGCCTGGGTGGCACAGCGGTTGAGCGTCTGCCTTCGGCTCAGGGCGTGATCCCGGCATTATGGGATCGAGCCCCACATCAGGCTCCTTCGCTATGAGCCTGCTTCTTCCTCTCCCACTCCCCCTGCTTGTGCTCCCTCTCTCGCTGGCTGTCTCTATCTCTGTCGAATAAATAAATAAAATCTTTAAAAAAAAAAAAACAAAAAAAACACCTCGGCTTTAGTATTATTAAAGCATACTAAAGGTCTACTTAAGTGCGGTTTGCCTTAGTACACAACATTTCATTCTCTGTTGAAATGTAATTATCAACATGCCACATATCTCAAGCACTATTATAGAAAATCAGGCCAAACCATCATTATACCAAGTAACTGTCTCTGTTAACTTTGCAATTCCACAGTGTGGTTACAACTAATGTTCATGATGGCCCTGAATTACTGCCCCAAATTATTACTATTTACCATAATAACAAAGTATCTTTAAAAAATAAAAATCAAAGGAAAATTAAGTTTTACTATCAGCTCTTTGGTATCATCAATAGTAATCATTCATCAAAAGACAGCATTTCTACATCTCAGGGCTTACCGCATACGCAAAATAAAACCTCTGTTTTCATTATCAGTTTCATATTAGTTTCATTAAATTGAGTTCATTTTAGTGTTAAATTTTGAGAATTCATTTTTGTTAATGGAATGACAGGTCTTTCCACCCAGATTAAAAACAAATTCCAAATGATTTTAGTCACTTGCTGAGCTACAGTAGATCCAGAGTTCAAATCACTTTCTCCCTGAAGAGAAGATGTGGAAATAAAATAAATGAGTCATCATATTTCAGAGGCGTGGTGCAAACCACCACCAGTTAGTATCCTGGGGGGAAGCACGTCAGCTGTAACAGCAAACAAAAAGGACAAAATTCTAGGAATAAACTTAAGTGTACGATCCATCTGAAGAAAATCGTAAAATACCCCCAAGACAACAAAGATGTAAGTAAATGGAACAGCGTGCCATGGTCCTTGGCAAGAATGTGTAGGTCATCAAGGTACCCACTGATCGATCCTAAATTAACATTTCTAAATGTAACAGAATCCTGATAAAAAGTGTATTTTTTCTGAGAAACAGCAATAGTAGAAGGAGCTGGGTGAAATCACAAAAATACTTATTTAATTAAAATAAATACCTACTATTTCATAAATGAAGTGGACTGAAAAATCTATGAAGACCCAGACAGACGGGAATTAGGTAAATGCTAATATTGGCAGTTCTGCTCAGTAAGGGTAAAAAGTAACCCTCAACAAAGCCGTATAGGGAACAAAAGCAGAAGCATCTGGGGGATAAATGAATGGCTACACTGGATCTCTAACTCACACTTGAGCAAAAATATATTGTAGAGGATTTAAAGATTAAAAATGGAAACCATATGCATAGTAGATGGAAGAATTTTTTAAGAACAGTATCAGTCGATGGGACGCCTGGGTGGCTCAGTCGGTTCTGCCTTCGGCTCAGGTCACGATCCCGGGGTCCTGGGATAGAGCCCCATGTAGGGCTCCCTGCTCAGCAGGGAGTCTGCTTCTCCCTCTCCCCCTCCCCTCTAGTGCTTTCTCTTTCTTTCTCAAAAAAAAAAAAAAAAAAGGAATAGTATGAGTTGAAAAGAGATTAATAAATTCAACTATATGAAAATAAGAAAGTTCTTCACATGACTTAAAACCTTTCAAACAAAAACCATAGACAGAAAACAACCCAAAACCTTGTGGCTCACATCACATAAAATGCTAACTTTCTGTACATTATTAAAGGGTCTCTCAAACCAATAAGCAGAGATGGTCCACCCAAGAGAAAAAGGACAAAGTACACGAACAGGATAACTCCCAGAGAAGGAAATACAAATGCCCTCAAACAGGAAAATATGCTCAAACTCCTTCATAAGAAGAAAAATACTTATTAACTGGGATACCCTTCTTCACCTAGCAGCCTGGCAGATAACAAGAGATCTGGTAAACACCGTGCCGATGAGCAAGCAGGCCGACAGGCCCTCGCTCCTTGCCAGTGAGAAGGTAACTGCAGGCCGAGGATGCGGCAGTCCTGTTGCCAGAACGTGCTCTTAACCACCCACACGTGCGCGGTCGAAAATGACACAAGACGCTGATCGCTGGTGTCACTGCTGGTGCTGGCACGACTGGAAACCACCTACGCGCTGATTAATTGCCAAAGCACGCTATATCCAAATGACAACGTATTATGCAGCCATGGGGAGGAAAACTGGGGCCGTATGTATGGCTATGGGACCACCTCCAAGATGGAGATACAGAGATACGTTACTTCTTGTGTGAAAAAGAAAAAAAAAACCCAACTCTATTTGTACATTCACGTAGAGAATATCTGGGAAACGTATACTAGAAACTGGTGATGGGGCTGCTCTTGGAGGGGTGGAGCTAATGCCGCCGGAGTGGGAAAGACGGAAGCTTTACTACGTACCATTTCGTGCTATTTTATTTCTGTAATATGTGCATTTAGTACTATTTTTAAAAAACTGAACTTAATACTTGTTTTTTTAAAAAGGGGATTTGACATTATGAACACGACTGCCACTGACTCACTTGTCACTGAGTCTACTTAAATTAGGCCCAAACAAAATCTTTCATGCAAACTAAAAATAATCGACTTGTATTTAACTATGTTCATCGTCATCCCTTGCTGGGCAATGAAACCAGATACGACATAAACTACTAAGTAAATAGGACGTGCCATTATATGTTGCTACAGTTTTACTCCAAAAATGTGTATACCAGTGAACAAATGCGCTCTAGGTGGCGGTGACAGGATCTGTCCTTTACCACATCATTTCCCCCTGCTGCAGGCTGTCTCAGCCCCAGCCCAGCAGAATCCAATTTTAAAAACAGCTCTTGGAGCAGCTGTAAATGTGACACCTCATCCAGCTGCTACTGAATGAGGTGTACGTGGCTCTCCAGGACCACAGCATGAGGAAATGCGTGTGTCACATAATCACGGATCACAAATATGAACGTAACCTTCTATTCCATAGTCTCCTAATTGAATGTAGCCCTGAAGAAAACTACTAGCTGCAATGAGAACAAATTATTCAAGGCAGCTAAATTTGGAAATATTCTGTGCAAAAATTCTCTAACTATTCTTATCTGGCAGTAAGAGAACTCACAGGAGCAAGAAAAGCAGAGCCAGTCACTGACCTTGCCCTCGCCATCCCTCACACCATACACTCACCCCCCGAGATCTCGGCTTCTTCGGGGCGGGGCATCCTTTATTACTCTATCATTAAAACAGTTAAAGGCACGTGATGCTCCACTGTACATTTATGCTTTAGAGCAAAACAGAACCCTAGAGGAACACATCTCTATTTTGATAAGGAGTCAACATAAAGGAATTTTCTCTCCAGAAAAATGTTTTCAAGGACAGCTCTACTCCAAGTATAAGCGACACCCGCACTATTCCATTCAGTGTCTTGTTAACATCAACATCAAGCTGCCATGCTAGGCACTGCTCTGGTCTTAGGAGCATCAAAGATCTAGAAATATGGACCAAATCCTCGTGAAGCTCGCACATCCACTCTAAACCATGCAACAGTCCCGTAAAGGCAGGCACTACATCGCCAGTTTGCAGAGCAAGAATCTGAGGCACAGAAAGGTTCATAACTTTCTCAAGGTCACCCGGTTGGTACAAAAAAAAAAAGCCAGGATTCAAGTGCCGGCAGCGTGACTGCAGAGCCCATGTTCCAACAACCCTGAAATACTGGTTCTTCTTCTGGCCTACTACAAAATTATTTCTCCAGTAACATGACATGAAAGTGATGTGCCAATTTACATCCTCATTCCCACTTTCCAGAAGCTTAATGAAAATTCAAAACGAAGATGCAAAAAGCAAACCAAGATCTGGATAATGTCAGAGGCCCTCTATGAATGACGTGGCTGTGCTTCTTTGCCCATGGCACTATCAGTTAGCACCCTCTGTCCCAGCATAATTATTACCAGGGCTCCCTTCACTCTTAAAAGTGTCCTGTTCTAGGCAATGAATTACAGTCACTTTAACCATAAAAGATACAAACTCTCAGAATCCAATACAATGTCTTATCCCAGAGGATCTTCTATGGTAACTTCTAAAATAAGCTGCGTCCTCCACATCCTCACTCCCCTATGGAGACTTCTACTGCTCCCCCTTGTTCCTTTAAGCTCCAAACCCCCTTTCTGTCACTGGACAGGTACCCTGCAGAGTAAAAGCCTAGGAGGGCTCTGCTCTAAGGCAGCCGTCATGAGGCCTGATGACAGAAGCCCATTATACCCACCACCAGGGGGCGTGTGTAGGGTGAACGGGGGAGTGTGGTAGATCTCTGTGATACACACATCCCATTTATTTACTTTGAAGCTTCCAGAATTGAAACTCCAGGGTTTCTTCAGTGCTCAAACCACTCAATACAGGTGCTCAAACCACTCAAGATAGCTATTTTCTTGCTCCACTAGGAGGCTACACTCTGCTTCTATGTTCACTTCAAAACATAAAGCAGAGGGAGTTCATTCCAAACCCACAAGACAGGCCAAACCATTCTCGGTCTATCTCCATCTCCCCAGGTTCCAGAAGGAAAGCCTCCATCTAACATGGCAGACCAGATTACACTACACACACCCTCCTGCTAGTCTGATCCTTTGTTGACTGTAAGAGCAAGGAAGGACTCAGAGACCAACATCCTCACACTCCAGCAACTGTTTTAACAGATTCAGCCTAAAAAAATGGTTTCTAGTAAAGGCTGGACGGGTGTCATGGGAATGGGGAAGTTCAGCTGTCAGGGTTAAGGGGTTTCTTTGTACCCTTCAAGTTCTCTCAATGTCTTTCACCCACTGCTTCTAGTCAATTCCCTGGTCTTCCATTCCTCAAATCCCTACTACATTAAACCGTGAATATGGTGTTGGATTTTTTTTTTTTTTTTGGGTTACTTAATCTTTGGCAATTACCTACTGTCTACAAATCAAATCAACACTCCCTAATCTAGTAATCATATGACTCATCTATAAACCAGCTCCTTTCGCATGCCTTTCCCCTGGAAAAGACTTACTTTGTCTTCATGTGGCATACGTATTGGAAAGGAAGAAAAAGCAGTAATATGATTCTGATATAGAACGCAAGTTTAGAAAAACAGAAATACACTATCCTGTGAGAAATACAAACCTTCCCAATGTTACGAGTATATTTCACACCATTCTAAAGCAGAAGAGCAAGTCAATGATTTGGAAAAACTGCCGTAAGTGTCTCTTAGTAGACAGCCTATTAGTATTCAGCCACACACGAACCCTGAAGGGTTTCCTCGGCATTGCTGCTGTGTTGAAGCATCGGCGGCAGGGCCAGGACCGTCAGACAGAAGGACAGAGAGGAGATTCCGAGACACTGGAGAGACTTACTTGCCCAGCTGTGTCGACAAGTTGAAGATGATATTCTTGTCCATTGACTGTGATCAATTTTGTGAAAGCTACAGGGGAAAAAGGAATTAAATATTAGTTCAATGGAACAGATCAGCCCACGTTTACAGATTCTTCCCCCACTTCCACTTCTAACTAAGAAATACTGGCTGACTGATGAAAATCAAGGTTCAGCAGGCCTTAAACCTTTTTCAAAGGAACTGAAATTAGGCAATAATTCACATCCTGTAAAAGTCACTTGAGTGCCTATCTGTGGCTACGCCTTCCTCTTGTGAAAAAGTGAAACACGTGACATCAAGTTTGAGGTCGAGAATGAACCCAAAGCACAAAACTTTTCATTAATTTATAGGAAGTCTGATGTCAGAGCACAAGAGCTAAAATTAACTGCAGTATTAAGAACTTTCAGTACATAAAAAAATTAATAATTTTATTGACAGATAAAACAGCAATGGAACAGGTGTTCTGCATGAAGCCATCATTCCTGCTTAGCTTAAGGATCCAAGCAATTTTGTGACAACTTCTTTTCCCTACCACGAGGGAAAAAACCAGACTCAAATAACTTCCGGAAAAGTCAATTCAGAATTCTGAGGAGACAGACTTCAAATAAATGTAGACAAAAGAGGAAAGAACTATTAATAGTAACAGAATATTAAAGCGTAACCATCTGGAACTCTGACAACGAAAGGGAACTGATGTCTTTTGCATCCCTGGTCCCAGCCATTTGTCTCAGACATGTGAGTCCTCCAATCTCCTGGCTGCCCATTTGACTTGACTAGAACCGGGTAGCAGAATCTATCCCTTGCACGGCTGGGAGAGGACCCACTGTTGCCCACTGTCTCCCACAGCCAAAAGGGAAAGCAGAAACAGACCCAGGAATATCACAAGAGAAAACTTTTTTTTAAAAAAGATTTTATTTATTTATTTATTTGACAGAGAGAGAGACAGCCAGCGAGAGAGGGAACACAAGCAGGGGGAGTGGGAGAGGAAGCAGGCTTCAGCAGAGGAGCCTGATGTGGGCTCGATCCCAGAACACGGGGATCATGCCCTGAGCCAAAGGCAGACGCTTAACGACCGAGCCACCCAGGCACCCCAAGAGAAAACTTTTAAGTGACAAGGGGGATAGAGAGGAGATCTTATCTGAATGCTGAGGTCCACAGGGAGAGAAAGGGAAGCTCATGCTAGCATCGTAGCCTCCTACTGCAAGCAGGGGTGCGGGAAGCAGGTGGGCAAAAACCACGGACCACGCCACCCAAGCAGACTGCCACACTTTTTCTCACTCTTGTGCCCTTGATGGAGACGACCACTTTAGGGAATAATTAAATCAGATGAAAACCAAATCCAAGTATTTCAAGATAGGAAGTACCCAATATAATCTGTTTCGTTAATTCTAAGAAAAAATTCTTATTGTATTTTTTTTCACATTTGCAGCCTCTCTGAACTTGGGATGCATCTTGCATCGACTGCGTTTTCGATCACTGTCAGCCAGGGGGCAGTCATGATATTCCCGTGCAAACACCTGCCCCTGACACCTTAGTCAGGTAGGCTCAAAATGTGCCTTTTAAACTTGGTGAAAATTATGGAAGCAACAGCGGTGAACAATAAAACAAGTAACCTCCAATTAGAACAAAGTAATTGCGGTTATGAAGTAGAACGTAATTACTATGAAAACATGATTCATTCATGCAAGAGCTGTTTCTTGAGTACCTATTATCCCCAGGAGCACTGTTCTGGGTGCTCTCGAAATACTGCAGCTGACCTCAGTGAGCTTCCAGCCCCGGGGAAGGCAGGCAGACCCAGACACTCTCAGGCATCTCCTCTGGGAGAGGAGCGTCCAGGGCGAGGTCAAATAGCGAGTGACAAAAGCGACCAGTGAGGAAAAGAAGGTTGGCGCAGCAGGGGCTGAGAGAGTGGTGGGCAGGTAACCAGGCTGGGGAGGAGGCAGAAGACCATACAGGAGATGATGGTAAGGACTTCAGAGTTTTATTCTATGTGATGGGAAACTAGGGTTTTGGGTAGGGGAGTAACCTGGTCTGATTTATATTTTAAAGAGATCACTCTAGCTATGCTGTGAATAACAGAAACGGGCAAGAGTGCACAGAGGCCACTGGCGGAAGCCCATCATACAGTGCCTATACAGACTCAGGACCTGAAGACGACAACGGGGGGTCTGGATCAGCGGGGCAGAGAGGGCAGAAAAGGTGTAGTTCAAGGGTAGAGCCCCAAAGGATCTCTGACTGGCTGGAAGTAGGGTGTGGACTTGGAGAGGCAGGACAACTCAAGGGTTTTTGGCCTGAGCAAGGAGATGCCTGATAAGCCTTACCAACTCAGGAAAGCCTGGGGGCGGAGCACTGGGGATGGGCGGAGACAGGAACGAAGCAGCCTACACCGATGGGGAAGTGAGGGCCGCTAAACAAAAAAGCTCAGAGTTCAGGGCAGAGGGTGGGGCTGGGGCTACTGCGAGAAGAGCAGATTCGCGGAGAGGGGCAGGTCCCTGGTGACCAAGCACAGAGAAAGCCTGAACCCAACGTCGGAGCCCAAGGGCGCCCTATGCTGCCAGGTACACAAGATGAAGAATCAGCCAAGGAGACCGGAGAAATACTGGCCATGAGCTTAGAGTAAAAAGGGAGGACATGTAATTGTACATAAGATATAAGAAATAAAATTATTAAACAATGTTTTCGTATATTCTTGCCCATAAAAAGGATGTAAATCCTCCAACGCACAGCAGCAAAATGAAATCGAGGCCCTTCCATCTGTCATGGAAAACTGCCTATTCTTATTACTATAGAAAAAAAGGAAGTGTAATAAGAGATCTGTCAGTTCCATAAACTAGGAATCAATTCTTCTGTGTACTCTATGTGCAACCTCCTGTAGCAGCGGAAAGCTGGCTTTCTCCTTGTCTCACTTTCCTCGAACCCCCTCTCCCTTCTCCTCCCTTTTTCAATCACTAGAGAAATTAATCCAATTTCCAACCAAAAATCCTGAAATTGCCCTAAGCAGACTTAATAGCTACTTACTGGTAAAGCCTACTTAAATAAGCAAGGTAATAGATTTCTAAAATTTGGAATGCATAAAGTAAGATTTATGTTACTAAAGTATTGAGGACTCCTAATTCATATCCTACTGAGAAGCCCACCCACCATGCAATGCTTGATGTTGCAAAGCTCCTAATTAGAATTTTCCAATTTTCTGAGGTTTATTAGTGCATCAACAGTACCACCTTGAGATGGCAGAAGTTATAAATTGTTATTCCTCCTTAATGTATAAACTACTGCTACTAAATTCACCACAGCAAATTGGTTTGTATTGAGCTGTTAGATTAACGATACGATAGGTAATAAAGCACATTTGCATAGGTAGTATTTTTGGTATAAAAATTCCCCCAACTAGAAAACACATGGTTTTATTGATGTTATTCTCCAATATCCATTTTAAGAGATGACACAGTCCCAGAATTTTTGCTTTTGTGGTGATGCTTTCATAGAGATGTGTCACCACCGAATGTTGGCTATGAACCACTTGTTCTAGGTTATAAAGTTAAGTATAAAATAATTACCAGGTTATTTCCAGATTTACAGAGTGCGGAGCTTTTTAAAACCTTAAACCATCTATAAATTTGTTAGCAACAGGCTTATGGTAACTGTTCCATTTCTCATTCCCTGTTATCATTGAACAGTGTTTCTGACCAAACAGCAGAGGACAGGGTGGAGGAAGGGTTTCTGCCTGGGTTAAATGGTCAGAAGCATGGTAAACAGAAACTGACGTCTGCATACGCCTCATGAACTTTTAAGCGATCCATATACCCTGCTATTCATTTTCGCTCCTCCCTAAAGACCTTAATAAATATTCTTAATCAATTTTTGAGATGATAAGTCCTTATTACTGAACACTAAGTATTAGATAGGAAACACTAAAAACACAATTAAAGATGATGTTGACAGCCTTCAAAGTAAGGTCACCTCATTCAATTTCTGCAATAATATCAAGGTAAGAAAGCTGGATGTTCACTGGATCTATTACTTACGTATAAAGAAAATCTATTTATATACAATACCATGACTTTCCCTCCACCTCAATTTTAAGTGGCACAAGGACACACAATTATAGGAACCACTTTTATGAGCAGGGCTTACCTAGAAAACTATATTCTTTTTTTTTTTTTTTAAGATTTTATTTATTTATTTGACAGAGAGACAGCCAGCGAGAGAGGGAACACAGCAGGGTAGTGGGAGAGGAAGAAGCAGGCTCCCAGCTGAGGAGCCCGATGTGGGACTCGATCCTGGAACGCTGGGATCACGCCCTGAGCCGAAGGCAGATGCTTAACGACTGCGCTACCCAGGCGCCCTAGAAAACTATATTCTATTATTCTATGAATAAAAGGCCCAAATGAGCCTTATCTCTTTAAGGACACACAATTCTAAACAGTTACGTACAATAAATATTAAAGGCCATGACCACAATTTTTTTGTGTTCTATTCCAACAGAGAGACAACCAAACTTGTTCAGGTAGCATTCAAATTAATCTGCTCCTCATGCTGACATACTATTCTGAGTGATAGCCAAACAGAACAATACAGGATGTGTATGTAGTCAGGCCTTCTCCTTTCTGGATACTATCAGAGGTTACTTTCAAACCCTGGCCTTCCCACAGTCGGGTTAGTAACCAACAGGCTTCCTTCCTTGCCACCAGCATACTGGGACATGAAGGCTCGGTGCATATTTTAAGTCAGAGGTGGGCAAACTCTTCCTATAAAGGGCCACACAATCTGTTGCAAGTGTTCAACAACTCTGCTTTGTAGAACAAAAGCAGGCATGGATACTACGTGAATGAATGCACATGGCTGCGTTCCAATAAAACTTTATTTATGGACACTGAAATGGCAGTGTCATGTAACTTTCACAGGTCATAAATATTCTTCTGACTTTTTAATTATTAAAAAATATAAAAACCATTCTTTGCACACGCACTGTACGAAAAGACAGTGGGTCTTCCTGGCCTACGGGCCACAGTCTGTGAACCCCCTGTTGCAAGCCTCTTTTGAAGTCTCTCTTGCAAGCTCTGGGCAGATGAGGTCTACAAATCTAGTTGTTGAAGCTTATGAACCTGACTGTTAAGTCGGCTTCATGTCTAATATGCCCATCAGGTTTTGAAGAATCCCTTGTTTAAATGTGTTATGTTCCTGGTAACAAATCCTGGGGTAAGTCCAGGTGTCAAGAATGTGAGACGACTGGTTCTAGGGTCTACTTAGGGTTTTAAGATTGCTTCCAACAAGACCAGCTTCCAACAAACCAGCTTCCCTGGATGAAATGCTTCAGGTTTTCTTCCATGATCCTAGAATCAAGACTCTTCATGATCCTAGAATCCTTCGGGAAGATTTTGAAACCATGGATTGAAAGTGAACATGGTAAAGGTTGTGGCTGGTCCTACCTATACTTTGGTGCTTTTTTCTGCACCTGGCCTGAAATGCCAACAGCCTTTAGAGCCATCTTTGCTTCATGCTGCAACTGCTCTCACCATCCCAGAATCGCTCACTTCTCCACGGCCTTCCTTCCACTCTTCAGGACTGGAAGGGGTTGGGGAGTGTGGGGGTGGGGGAAGGGCTAGCGATTCCATAAGAATAAGGTACAAAAGGATCTGGAGTGTTCTCATCCTTTCTTTTCAAACTTGGAATACTTAAGAAAGGGCTACTGTTGAGAAGGAGGGGAAAAAAAAAAAAAGACTCTGCTCTCTATTTGTGTTTTCCTGAAGCAGTATGGGATAGGAGGTCACTGTAGGAATGGATTCCTATGGAACTGAGTAACAATTTCTAGATGGCAGGATCTGGCCACTGAATAAAAACCCATTTAGTGTGAAGTGGATCAAACATTTGGAAGCTTTTTTGGACCCCAGTTGGAGATCTATAGGTTTACCCCAGTAAGCCCTGCCATCGAAGCCTCCAGGAACACACAATGGCCGTTTGTGTGAAGAATGCAAGCTTCTCAGTTTATAAACCCTTCAAAACAATACTTACTGTTTTCTATGGTTGGGTCGTAGGAGTCAACAAATTGGCCTTCAACGAACTGAATCGTCAATGAGGATTTCCCTATAAGAGAGAGCAAAAGCTCAGTATGTATTGGCATATTAAAGTAACAAAAAATTTAATTCTACTATTTTACAAAAAAAACCCCTAACAAGATGAAGAGATGGAAAGTACTGGGATCAGAATACATTCCTTTAACTTCTGGGCAATTTCAAAAAGGAAATAAATTTCATGAATTTGCTCTATATGACAGGAATTTAAGCAATTAAGCTATTATGAATTAAACACTTTTGTCACATTAACAATATTACCAACAAGCATATCACATATTCTTTTTTTTTTTTTTTAAAGATTTTATTTATTTATGTGACAGCCAGCGAGAGAGGGAACACAGCAGGGGAGTGGGAGAGGAAGAAGCAGGCTCCCAGCGGAGGAGCCCGATGTGGGACTCGATCCGGGAACGCTGGGATCACGCCCTGAGCCGAAGGCAGACGCTTAACGACTGCGCTACCCAGGCGCCCCAGCATATCACATATTCTGTTAAAGGTAAACAAACTCTGAAATAAGGTCTCAGCTAAAGCTAATTTCCTCTGGTGTCCTTGAAATGTGGATATTAATTTTAATACAGAAATTAGTGAGAAAGGATTTACTTCTTTAGGCTCTTTCATATATGGCTGTTAGAAATGTTACCAGGTATAGTTTTTAAATGGGGGAACCTGAGACTATGTAACACAAGTCTTTATTTAAAAAATTCCTTGAAGGTAGAAATCCTGTTTCAGCCATTCAGTATCAAAGGTCTAGTGATGTCAGGCACACAGAAGACAATTAAGAAATGTTCTGGAGTTCACAAAATAACTGCTAATAATTGAGCCTGTCTAAGAAATCAAGAGTGACAGCCCTAAGTTCTCACCCCTCTGTTACCTAAAAAGGACTTTAGACCAGGGCACCCTGCAAAGACAGTGCAACGACAGTCCAGGAAATGACGGAAGTGGTCCCTTCCAGATTTCACCCCAAACCCTTTCTCCTCTTGTACATTCTCAAAGCACATTCTTAAGATGTTAGGTTTTAAAAAGATTTATTTATTTGAGAGAAAGTGCATGCACATGTGAGCACGGGGGCTGGGGGCAAGGGCGCAGAGATAGAGGGAGAGAGACTCTCAAGCAGACTCCCTGCTGAGCATGGACCCCCCCCCCCATGTGGGGTCGATCTCAGGGCCTTGAGATCATGACCTGAGCCGAAACCAAGAGTCAGGATGCTTAACGGACTGTGCCACCAACGCGCCTCAACATTTTAAAGTAATCTCTACACTCGAGGTGGGGCTTGAATCTACTAGCCCGAGATCAAGGGTCGCACGCTATTCCGACTGAGGCAGCCAGGTGGCCCCGCAGAGCACTGTGAATTTTAAACACATGCTCCATACGCTTGCTGCGGCTCACTGAACTTCCATCTCAAAAGATCTTCAGGGAGAGAGGTTTATACAAGGAACCTTCTACTCCTGGGGTTTAGGTTGTGCTTGCCTTCCTCCAGTCCGTGCAGAGGGCAGTTGACAGGTGGCATGTTTTCACAAACACAGACAGGCACATGCTTAGAAATTAATGAATTAATAAACTGGTTTAAGAGTGGGAGCTGTGGGGAAACAACTAGAAAACGCCCCAAGTTGGCGGGCCTATTTTACTCCTCACAAGCAGTTAAACACACAGTTCGAAGTGTTTCTGAAATTATTAAAACCTGAAATCATTTTCTACAAAGCAGCCTCCATGAGCTTCTGACAATGAAATGTTACCCTCCCTGCTTAAAACCCTACTGCAATTAGAATAAATTGCCAACTCCTAGCCAAGGCCCACACCACCAGGCCCTCCCTGCCCCAGGCCCTGCTCTGCTGCCACTGCTCCCCTCCGCGGACCCTCCCAGGCTCCAGTGTCATCCCCGTCCCTTTGTTCTAGCCATCACCTCAGATCTCCGCACATATGACTCACTTTGTCATTATTCTGGTCCGGGATCAAACACCCCTTCTTCAGATAAGCCTCCGCTAAGACCACCCCATCTACGGCGGCACCCACACCCTACCGGTCACTCTGTCACAGCCATCCTGCTTTGTCTCTTTTTAGTGCTTGATGTTATCTGACTCATTAGCCCACCAAGACCAGTATGGTGGCTGAAGCACTGCGGACACTCATTTCTGAATGAATGAAATTAAAACTTACGTGTCCTAAAGGCACTCTCATACATTCCAGATATTACACAAGATCTCAATTTTATATACATACGTGACAAGGAAACACAGTTCAACAGGAATTAAGAAACAGTTCTGTCGTATTTATTTTGAGAGCCAACCACAGGCCTGCCCGTGCTCGACAGGATGCGGGGATCATCCAGGAGCACACACATTGCTAAGGGATTATGTTCAAAAGGAATCATGTTATCTAAGCTAGCTCATAAGGAGCATTTAGCTTAAAATACAGCAAAACTATTTAATGAAATGAAACAGCAAAGAAAAAAAACTTCTATTAAGTCATCAGCACAACTGAAAAACTGAAAGGAATAAGAAAATTCTTATTTACATTGAATGCTATGGCTTAAAGCAAAAGACATTTAATTAGAAAGAAAAAAGAGAAAAGAAACTTCTTTCGGACTCCTGAAGAGTACCTCTACACACTCTGGTGGGCTTTTGAAACCCTTCTGTAGGCTACTGGGGATTTTCTGGCTTGTAAATGGAAAGAAGGAAGGAAGAAAGCAGAAGGTAATTTTTTCTCAAGATAAACGGGCAAGAGTTACAATGGATTAAAAGGATTTTTACACTTTTTCCAAAGTAGAACCAGATTAAAAATAGCGAAAGAAAGGGGTTAGTATGGTATACATGATAAGCCCCCCAAGAGGAAGGCAGGATACACAGCTGTCGAGGGTCTTACTGCAGGAATGAAGGGATGGGGGACAGGAACCTCAGGCGTTACCAAAGGAAACTGAAGAAAGTTACATTAAATAAGATTGCATGAGATTAGAGCAACAATGGAGTTCTGGATGAACAAGTGGACCACATTTTAAAAATATAATCATTGGTACATATCCAAAGAGTTCCTTGTTTGCACCATGAAGGGCAGAAATTATCTGACAGTGTCAACTAACATTTGACTTGAAAAACGCAAAGAAATCATTCCAGCACGAGCAGTGTAGTCCAACCCAAATTGCAATACAGGTTGACAGCAAACTCTCATCTTCACAAGTAACTGGGACACCCGAATTGAAAACCCTAGTCTGTAGGGAGCAAACTGGCTTTCTCAATCATCTTGGTCCTGGGAGAAGGGGACTATCCATTAGCAGAGGCAGGACTGAAGAAAAGCTTAAGCCTCCCCTGGGTCTCTCCTCCTCGGTTCTCTCCCTTAAGGGGAGATCATTAATTATTTAAATTAAGAAGGGACAGGAAGACTACATTTGCTGACATGACACAGGGGGTTTTTTGCTGTTTCCATTAAAAAGTAGAATTGTTAAACAGCTAGTGTTGAAATTTTCATATTAATCTTAGTAAACAAATCCCACTGCTCATAACGTTCTCCGTCCTGGTTCCAGCAATTTCTGGCTTTCAGGGACATGGCTGTCCTCTAAAGCAGCAGCTCGGCTCTTAGGTCAAGCTTCTGTGCAGTTTGCTTGCAGCTACTAAGAGGCACTGTTGATGTACAAATGATGTTCTTTACTTGATTATCTTTAACATTTCCCCCTTATTATAACGTCATGCATTTACTCTGGCTTTTGCATTTATCAAATTCAGATTCTGAAACACTAGTTATTTCCTGAAGATGTTTCGTGCTCTCTCTCAGTGGGCTCAAATTTGTACATCCTGAGGAGGACCTCAAATTCCTGATGAGCTCTCTGGAGAGATGATGAAACAATACAGGAGTGATTCGAAATAAACTGAAAGGCATCACCTACCCAGATGTGTGTTATCAACACAAAGACGGGGTAACATAGTACTAAAAAGGTGTGAAAACAATATATCCCAACATCCCACAACTACCTTCCAAATATTCTTCCGCCACACTAAAAAACAACTTTAAAAATATCCTACAGATTATTTTGTAATAAGTTTCTTTTAAACTTCTACCAGGTAAACACAGGATTTATGTATTTTTTTTAAAAGATTTTATTTATTTATTTGAGAGAGAGAGGGAGAGTGAGCATGAGAGCAAGCAGAGCAGGAGGGAGGAGAGAGAGGGAGAGGGAGAAGCAGGCTTCCAGCTGAGCAGGGAGCCTGATGCGGGGCTCGATCCCAGGACCCTGGGATGATGACCTGAGCCGAAGGCAGATGCTGCACCAACTGAGCCACCCAGGCGCCCCAAGGATTTATGTATTTCTTGCTAAGGATAATACGGCCTAGTAAGTTTGTTCACCCAGCATTTTCACTACAGAAGATACACCTGCAGGGTTGTTGACTGAATCTCACACTTGTGAATTCTGCAAAATAGGCATTGTATTGTAAAACATCTTAAGAGCTTCCAGATGAATTCTGAACCACTTTTCATTATTATTCACCTTAAAAAACTCACTACTTTTACATATTCCCTCCACCCCCCTCCCCCACCAGCTTCTATGGAAGAGCCGACAGGTTACTTGTTCATTGGTACATAATAGGAAGGAGTAGGTTTCAATCTACCAACTAGTCTGTCAAGTCATTTGGCACAAGGGTCCACTGGGAACAATGTAATGTATCTGGGACACAATCCATTCCGAGGACTGCTTTCGTTTTCACCTCAAATTCTCAACACCTTACAGGACCCTGCTGTCCGCATGTATAAGCTAACAGTCTAGCTTCAAAGCTTCACTGGCATTGCCACCAATAATTATCTCCATGCCACCTCGTGCGCATACCGTGGAACACTGGCTGGTCACCCCTCCCAAACGACTCCGCCTCCAACACCTGCAACCTCCCTCGTTACCAATCACAAGCAGGATGGCATACTCTCCCAGAGCCCTCACTTTCTGACTCCTGTCCAGGACATCTCTGGAAGCAATGTTTTCAAATCAGGGGCTGTAACCCACCAGGTCATGATATTAATATACTGAGCTATGATCAGTACTGTTTTTAAAGAAAGAGAACACCAGAGTGGACGGCAAATAATAAGTTTCTGAAACTTTTCTTTCAGTCATACAAACATATATGACTGAGTCACAATGTTAAATGGGTTTCTCACCCCAGGCTACAGTCACAAAGTTCAGAAAGACACTACTCCAAATGATCATATCCTGAATCTCCAATCTTCACCACGCTTCACTTCCTTGCCCATCACTTTAAGCCCCAAGATAAATCACTGTCTGCTACTATCTTGTCTACCCTCCAATTTCCTTTCTCTGGGCTCCTTGAAAAAACCCCGATCTTAATCTAATCATTTGCCTTTTGGCGAGCCTGTTGAGCTCAGCTGCAGAGAAATTCTGCAATCATGTTGGTTAACAACTATTCTCAATCTATGTTCTTTCCGCCTTCCCCCTGGCTGTCCCAAGGCCTTAGGAATCCTCTCTGGAGCCCCCCCTCCTCCTGCAGGAGTAGTGTAAATGTGGTGCCAGCAGCATCCCAGGTAACCTATTACAAATGCAAAAAAAAAAAAATTTTTTTTTTAAAAAGATTTTATTTATTTATTTGACAGAGAGAGGACAGACAGCGAGAGAGGGAACACAAGTAGGGGGAGTGGGAGAGGAAGAAGCAGGCTCCCAGTGGATCAGGGAACCCGACACGGGGCTCAATCCCAGAACGCCGGGATCACGCCCTGAGCTAAAAGCATACACTTAACGACTGCGCCACCCAGGCGCCCCTACAAATGTAAATTCTTGAGCCCCAACCAAACCTCCTGGGAGGACTAACAAGCTCCAGCCCCGTTCGGCTGCACACTGAAGATGAAGCAGCATTGTCTGTGGGAATAAATTCAAATTTAACTGATCAAAGTCAGTTTTCTCTGCCAGCTTCCAGAACGTCCCTTCCAGCAGCTCAGATCGTAAGTACTTCAAGAATATTTAAGACGAGCCAGGGCACTTGTGAAATGGTGCCTAACCTCAGAGGGCACCCGTGTGACCACCTCTTCTTTCCACAAATGCTATTCTGGCCTCTTGTGTTCTGAATCCCATTTCCTCCCATTCTCCTCTAAATTCTCCTCCTGAAATAGCTATGAACACATTCTCAGCTTCTACGGCTTTACGCCACTCCAAGTGGTTGATTAACGGTGCCTCTGAAACACTGAAATCCATACCAGCCAAGGAGAGGGGTCTGGAACAGACCCTCCGGAGCACCTTCCGAGGAAGCAGGGCCCTGCCCACCCTTGATTTCAGACTTCTGACCCCACAGCTGTGAGATGATAAAGGTCTGTTGCCCCCCCCATCTGTGGTGCCCTGTTGCAGCCACCCCTGAAAATGAATACCCTTCTTTTGTCTTTCAATTTTAAACAACTTTATTATGATAGAATTCATATACTATATACTTTAACCACTTAAAGAGCACAATTAAGTTTTTAGCATATTGACATGGCTGTGCCATCGTCACCACAACCAATTTTAGAACATTTTCATCACTCCAAAAAGGAACCCCATACCTGTCAGCCGTCACTTCCATTCTGCTGGGTGCCCGCCCGCCCCCCAAAATCACTGAGCAAAGTTTGTGTGTGTGTTATTCAAAATAAAAGGAACCCAATAAACTAGGCAAAAGACTTGAACAGACACTTCACAAAAGATCTATGAATTACCAATAGGTAAATGAAAAGATGCTCAGCCTCCCTAGTCACTGGGACAATTCAAATAAAACTATGACCTACGCATTAGCATGGCTGAAGTTACAAAGTTCAAGGACCCTGAGCACCAGTGAGGATGGAACTCTCATTTGTTGCTGGTGGGAGTGTAAAATGGTACAAATATATCAGGAAACAGTTTGGTAGTTTCCAACAAAACTATACACTTAACATATATGTGGCCTGTGCAACCGCACTCCTAGGTATTTACCAAAGAAAACTGATCACATGTCCACAAAGACATTAAGAAATGCTTCTCACAGCTTTATTCTTAGTAGTTAAATACTGGAAACAAGCAACAGATGATAGGGGAAAGAGACCATGACACGGCCATACGACGGAATACTACTCACCGGTACAAAGAAACTACATACACATGTGACAACTGGATGAATCTCAAAACCATCACGCTTTTTGAGAGCAGCCAAAGAGTATTCACTGTATGGTTCCATTTATATGAAACTGCAGAGCAAGAAAAGCTAATCCATGGTGACAGGAAGCAGATCGATGCTTGCCTGGGAGTGGGGGTGGGGTATGAGGGAACGTTTTGGGATGACAGAAATGTTTTGTATTTTGGAGTAATGGTTGCACAGGTCAAAACTCATGTAACTTTACACTTAAAATGCATACTTTATTGTATGTAAATTATACATCAATAAAAACTGATTAAAAAAGAAGTATAAAAAGGAGAAAGACATTTACTATTTCTCACTGAGCAGAACAGGATGGTGATTAGCTACGTCACTGCAGGCCGTTCTCCTGAGTCTGTTTCCTTGTTTGTAAACTGGTGGTAGTAACAGCACCTACCTTATAGATGGCTGTGAGGTGTAAATGAAAATACGCGTGGAACAGCTGGTACGAAGTCCTCACTAAATGTCCCTATTAGTAGTAATATTATCAACTGATCTTAAGACTAAAAGAATCAGCTTGGGAGAATAATTTAGTAGATGTAATTATTGAATGCATTTATCTGTAATCTAAGAAAATGACATATACTAACAACCACTTCAGCTTAAGCCTCAAAATAACATGATGAGGCGCCTGGCTGGCTCAGTTGGCGGAGCGTGTGACTCTGGATCTCAGGTGATTTTCAGTTCAAGCCTTACGTTGGGTGTAGACATTACTTAAAAAAAAATAACACGATAAAGAAATCATTAAGTATAAAAATACACCCCCCCCAGCAGTAAATTACCAACTGCTCAGTCAACCACCGCTGCAGAACAAACCACCCCAAAACTTAGCGGCTAATACCAACAGCCATGGCATCTGTTCTCGAATTCGACAACCAGGGCTGAGCTCAGTTGCGCCCTCTGCTGGTCTGGCAGTCACTCCCTAGTGGGGGGCTGGGGGGCCTTCCACCTTCCACATGTCCTCCTCTCCTAGTACGCCCACATGTTACTTGTAGCTCCAGAGAACATAGAAGGGGAGGACGCTGATTTCTTAAGGAGTAGAGCTGGTACCGGCCCATTGTCATCTCTGCAGCATTCTGCTGATTCTAGAGTGTCCGAGGGACAGGGCATGAATACCAGGAAGGTGTTTCTCTGGGAACCACCAAGAGAAAGGACATCAATAAAACAACCCAGTCTGCAAGCAGCAGAAAGACTGCAGAATCACCTGGGGTTATAAATGGACTGCAACCTGAACATATCATCGTTATTAAAAGGGCTAGAATAACAATGAATTGTATGAAGGTTCAACAGTGTGTTCCTTACGTGATACACGATGCCAATTAGAGGCTTACTAAAGTACCGCCCCCACTTCAGTAAAAAATGTGTGGCTCTCTGTGGGTGGGGTGATATGCATATACATCAGGGTCACCAAGGAAGCCTTTTAGAAAGTACACTTACCTCACCATTCTAATTTAAAAAGGTGCTGCACAAAAGCTCTTGTGTGTTGTGTCTGCCGTGATTCTAATACACATGCCCATCCCTACAGCATCCCCATCAGTCAGAGGAAGGCACGTAGGTTCACTAGAACCTATAAGCCAGACACCGTTTTAAGAGTTTGTAAAACATTTTCATATGAATTATCTCATTTGTTCCTATGAATTAACCAGGGCTGACATCATCTCATTCTTTCTCACACCCCCTTCCCGATTTTTAAAAATAGATGCTAGGTGAGAAAAAAATCAAGGTGCAATTATTATTACGACAAAGACAAGACAGAATGACCAAGTAAAACTGGTTCATAAAATTATTACTCAATCAAATACTTCCCGGGTGCTTACTATTGCCAAGCATGATGCTATCAGATGTACACCACTGAGGAGAATACGAGAAATAAGTTTATATTAAAACATAAAGATTTGAGCTACATAAATGAAGACTTTTATTAACCGTCAGGGTTACTAAACTAAAAGAAAAACAAAATTCTGCCAAGAAAGGCTACGGAACTATTTCCCTCAAGAGTTTTAAAACAAGAGATCCATTTCCGTGGGATGATTCAGAGATACAGCCGAGCTGGAAGGCAGGGACAGACCTGATAAACTGCAGGAAATTCAATGTTTGGCAACAATAAAGAATAAATTTTGTTACGTATGTGGCCAAAACTGGGGAGAAGGCTGGGGTTCAGGGAGGAAAAGAGCTAGAGAAAAGCAAACGAGATAAATTCTCAAATTATAACACAATCTTTAATATACATAGAGCATGAAGTTCAAGACTCATCAAAACTAGTAATAAAAACACTAGGAAAATGAAACGAGACATTCATCAGCACGAGTGGTTATTTATAAAAATTATTTCTTCAAAAGGTCTTTAAGAATCTACAATGATCCATTTATGAGCACCAATTCATTCCTCCCTATTCCTGTGCTGTCCCACAGTGGGGAGCCAGTGGGCAGTGGACACTTGAAACGTGGTTGGTCCTGAGACGTGTCATATGGAGTGTAAAACATACATAAGATTTCAAAAGCTTAGCATAAAAAAGTAACAAACATCAAAAATATTCAACACATACTGAAATAATATTCTGGACATAGTGGGCTAAATTAAACATGTACTTAAATTATTTCAACTATTTCTTAGTTGCTTAACGTGGTTACTGACAATTTTAAATTCCCTATGTGGCTTGCATTATATTTCTGTTGGACAATGCTACTTTATACCATGGTTTAAGGGTACAGGAACATCCTACGTGCATACACTTAGCTGCCTACCAAAAAGACTTCCACAGAAGGTTAAGAAATGGAAGCTATGTCCATTTTGTGTATAGTCCAATTTTTTTGTTTAATAGTCATGCGGAAACATGGTTGGATTAAGAAAACAATTTATTTTATAAAAACACATTTCACACATTTTGGTAGCAGTTACTTAGAATGAAAAAATCTAGGGCCACCTGGGTGGCTCAGTCAGTTAAGAGTCTGACTCTTGATTTCAGCTCAGGTCTTGATCCCAGGGTTGTGAGTTCAAGCCCTGCATTGGGCTCCACACTGGACATGGAGCCTACTTAAAAACAAAAACAAAACAACCCAGAAAAGTTGAGAGATGAAGCCCGACTCCCAGTCTCCCCAAAGCAAGGAATGTCCTTGTAGATGGACATGAACCCTCAGCACCCTGCCTGGCGGGGTGAGCAGTGTGCGTGCGGCCAAGTGGGTCTCGCAACCTCCTGTTTCCAAGGCAGTAGGGAAACAATGCCACAGCAGGAAGGTGTGTTTGGGCACACCCTCAGGCCACAGGGGGATGCAGGAGCAGCATACCCTCAGAGTCCCAAATGCAGGGACAGCCACCTAGCTCTAGGACCACGGGAACTGTGTGGGTCCCTGCTAGCGCCTCTGTAGCCAGAAAGCAAGGTGAGTGTGCGGATCTGGCAGGTATATAAATGACTGTGGGCCACCGCCAAATCCTGGTCTACCCTTCCTCCCTTTAGCCAATGGCACCCTTACCCATTCAGCCCCCGCCCCCGCGAACCGAACCGCCTGAAGGTTATCCTTAACATCTCCCACACCACAGTCTTGGCAATGCCCCCTCCCCCGCCCCCGTCACTTCTCAACTCTGCCTCCTCATCCTGCCCGTACTACACCAGTCCCTGACACCTTGGCTGGTGAACGTCAGTATGTGGCTGGTGCCAGCACTTCCATTCCCTGACTGCCCATCCACCTCAGGGGGCAGTGGGAGGGATCTTCCTGAGGATACAGGAGAATCAGCAACTACAGACCAGGGGCCAAATGTGGCCCACAGTCTGGTTTTGTACAGCCTAGGAACTACAAATGGCATTTACATTTTCAACTGGTTGAAAAAAAAAATCAATGATATTTCATGGTATGAAAATTAGATGAAATTCAAATGTCAGTGTCTGTCAATAAGGTTTTAGCGGCACACAGCTACACTCACGGATGTGCTGTCTACAGCGGCTTGCTTGCTGCAAAAGGCAGGAGCGCAGCTGACTCTTGAACACGGGTTTCAACTACACACAGGTCCATTTACATGCAGATTTTTCCTGATAAAACACACGATAGTACTATACATGTACTTTCTCTTAAGATTTTCTCAGTAACATTTTCTTTCCTCTAGCCTACTTTACTACACCAATACAGTATATAATACAGATATTTACAATATATTTACAGAAAAAGTTTGTCAATCCTGGCGTAGATGATCATCTTATCTGTTGCTTAAAACTCGTCACGGACTTTCCACTGTTTCTAGGGAAAAGTCTAAAACTTTCACAAGGCCTACAAGGCTGTTCTTGACAGACAGTCGGCACACAGATAAATCCCTTCTTGCCCACTCACATCTTACTCTTCCTTCTCAGCCTCATTCACCATTACTCGGTCAGCCACACTGTGCCAAGCTCCCACTCACCCTGTGGGAGCTTTGCATATGCCGCTCTTTTNCCCGCCTAACTCCAGCTTTCACAGTTCTTTAGGGATCTTTCTCTACCCCCACCCATGGTTACAGGAATTCTCCCCTCCATGATTTCTCTCATTTATCCCAACTGTATTTAAATAATCATCTGTGTAGTAGGCCAATGAGAATGCTGGCTCCAAATTCCGATCCTGGCTCAGCTACTTAATGTCTGACCTTGGGCAAATCATTTAACCTTTTTATTGCTCAGTTTCCTCATCTGCAAAACAAGCATCAGCATCATCATCATCATCATCATCATCCCCCCTACCTCACAGAGTTTAAGGGCACCCATACTGCCAATGCTTTAAAAACGAACACATTATTAGTAGCAGCACTGTCTCCTGTGACTCCCTCACTAGATGAAGCTCCCTGGGCAGGGATCAGGACCGCCTCTGCCTCTGTGACTAAGCACACAGTATCTGGCATACAGTAGCGACTGATCTGAACATTTAAAGAACGCCTATCTAAATAACATATGACACCTAATCCACACAGCGTCCTCTACAATCCGTCATTTTAGCAATTCAATCTTCTGGGGGACTGAAGTCCTTTGGAGAGCTGACAGAAGCCAACTCTTTCCCCAGAAAATAGGCCCATGATTTCAGGGAAAGCTCATGACCTCCAAGAACCACTCCTCTAGGTTGGCAATGCTCCTCACACGTGACACCCAGCACCGGAGAGACTGCTGTACGTGTGGTTCAGAGTGAATGCTGGTTAACTAAAATGCCCAGAAAATTAACCCAGGTCCTCAACCTGTACGCACTCAGGAGACCTCTTCTGAAACATAAGCCTAAGACTGTACATTTCTTTCTTTTTTAAAAAGATTTATTTGAGAGAGAGAGTATGTGCACATGAGCGGGGGAGGGGGGGAGAGAGAGAATGCTGAAGCAGACTCCACGCAGAGCCAGACATGGGGGCTCAATCCCAGGACCCCGGGATTATGACCTGAGCTGAACCCAAGAGTTGGCAGCACAACCGACGGCACCATTCAGGCGCCGCAAGACTTAACATTTCTGGCCGTCCTTTCCTCCAGGAGCCATCTCAGTAACGTTCCGGCCCAAACTTCGTTCGCAGAGCTCTGTCTCCAGTCAGGCATTCCAGGCCCCTGGCATACTCCAGGCCACACAAGCCTGGTCAGAGATTCACCTACCACATATAGTTCTTGTCTAGCATGTGGATCGGAGATTCCAGTGTTTTCCCACTTCCCCTCCAGCCACAGAGGGTCACATTTTACCTTGGTATGTCCAGTTTGCCAAGGTCATCTTGAGCCCTCCTCCCCCCTTGATGTTAGCCACTGTGGTTGGATTTTACCACTTATATTTTTTACTCAAGCACCTATAACAAGTCATGGATGAGAATAAAAAGAACCGGGGTGCTTGGGTAGCGGCTCAGTGGGTTAAGCATCTGCCTTCGGCTCAGGTCATGATCCTAGCGTCCTGGGATTGAGCCCCATGTCCGGGCTCCCTGTTCAGTGAGGAGCCTGCTTCTCCCTCTCCCGTTTTGCTCTTGCACAGGTGCTCTCTCCCTCTCAAATAAATAAAATCTTAAAAAAAAGAAAAGAGTAAGAAAAACCTATGTTTTATTTTATTTTTTTTTAAAAAGATTTTATTTTATTTATTCGACAGAGATAGAGACAGCCAGCGAGAGAGGGAACACAAGCAGGGGGAGTGGGAGAGGAAGAAGCAGGCTCATAGCAGAGGAGCCTGATGTGGGGCTCGATCCCATAACGCCGGGATCACGCCCTGAGCCGAAGGCAGACGCTTAACCTCTGTGCCACCCAGGTGCCCCAGAAAAACCTATGTTTTAAAATATTCTCTTTAAAATAAATTCTAAATGTGATTTATTTTTCAAAACCAGCAAAATGTCAGCTGGATGCATTTATATCTGATACAAGTCTTAGAAAAGCATTTTGTTTCATCAAACTACATTAACTGTAAGAGCCAGTGTTTTCATCTCCACGTGCGCAAATTATTTACTGTGATGCTGTAGTTGAAACATTCAACTTTTGATCTTGCAAGAAGCAGGATCACATATCTTGTTAAAACACCAATTTCTGTTTCAAAAGTCTCTGAGGAGTCTTTCTGCAAGCAAGTAAGCACAACAAAGGGAAATGAGGGAGGGGGAACAGGGAGGGAAGGGGGACATCAACCAACCGAGAACATGAGGGAGTTCATTTTATTAGGGTCCTCAAACTGCCCTCCTTTCCCTTGCCCACAGAGCGCCAGACTTCTGCTGCTAGCACTTCTGTTCTAAATTAATCTCAATGTAGACTTCAGATTCCAATGTCCTATACGGAACTCTTTTTTCTTATCAGAGGCCCAATATACCTTTAAGAATATTAAAACACTGAAACAGTATTCCAGGACCTCTGTTTCGATATATTAAATGATATTTCTAAATCAAGCAAGCAATTCATGATAAAGGTCCCCAGCAGTTTGCACTGTGACAGGTATATGGTTAAGACAGACTGTGAGGACTGTATCACTTAAGGCTTACTTTGGTACTTCATGATAAACAGTTCCAGAACTAAGAATAAAGGTTCTCTCAAGGGTGATCACTCAAGACCTGATAATGGTTTAACTTACAGAATCATGTCCAAGTTCAGTTCTGACTTATTTAAATAACTAACTACAATCCACTCATGGACAATATTAAAGTTAACTCCTTATTTTAGACCTTCAAAAGAAAAGTGTTGTATATTTCTGACTTCATAATCACAGGAATAGATGGCTGTTTCTGATTTTGTGATGATGTTGCTGTTGGTACTTAAGTACCCCCCTGCACCCCCATTCTCATGCTTGTATTGGAAAACCGTGTCATTAGCATACAAATCCTGATATGCTGCCATCCGTGGTAATTTTTATTAATCTCTGGAAGCCTCACCATTACCAGATCAAAAAATGACACTCACCCCAAACTGCACCACAATCAGAGGCCACGCCAACTGGCTTTAGGTACCTTAAGTCTCCCCGTACTCTAGTAACCCACTGCTCACTATTCAGAAGGAATGGTCTCTTGAAGTTCCTGCAAGGCCCTGCCTCATCCGCAGCCCCTGACCACCTCCACCTTCATTTCCTCCTCCCACCACGTGCTCTGCTAGTCACCCTGCCTCCTTCAGTTCCCAAGCATGCCAGCTCTTTCCTGCCTCACCATCCCTCTCTCCTACGAGGCGACAGGGCCTCTTCTGGAAGGCTCCTCTAAGACCGTGGTGACCAGGCCCCTCAAGTAGCATCCAGGATGCAGCCGCTCTTGATTCAATTCTGCACAAGAGCAAGTAGCAGTCTAGCAGTCTAGCAAGGTTCTGCACACCACGACTCAATGAGTCTCAGAGTGTAGCCAGAGACACTCTGGGGGTCCCCTGAGACCTTTTCAGGGGGCTCATGAGGTCAAAACTATTTCTATCACAATACCAAGCTATTATTTGCCTTTCTCACTATGTCCATATTTGCACTAATGGTGCAAAAGCAATGCTGGCTTGGTACCCCTTAGCACGGATCAAGACAGTGATTGCACACTGTAGTGGAAAGCCGTGTAGTCTTCAAGACCATGAACCGCGGTAAAAAAAAAAAAACCAAAAACAAATTATTTTTACTTCCTTGAGGAAGCAGTAAAAATGATTAATTTTATCTTGACCCTTAAGCATGCCTTTTTAATATTGTGTGACCAAATGAGATGTATACACAAAGCGCTCCCACATCCTGAAGTGTGATGGCTGTCTTGAAGAAAAAAGCACGTGCGCCACTGTTTGTGAAGTGATCTGAAAATAGCCACTTTTATCACAGAACTGCATTTTTACTTGCAAGAATGACCAACAAACGATCATTATTTCAAATAGTTTGTATTCGGCAGGCATCTTCTTGAAATGAAAGAAATGAGACTGTCACTTCAAGTAAAGCTGGTAGCACTTTGCCAATGAGCCAATTCAAACCCTTAGAAGGAAATCAGAATTTTGGAGAACTTGCATCACTCATGGTAAGCTTAATTAAAGCTTTCCAATATTTACATTTTTTTCCCTAAAGAGACTGATGGTGATATTAAAAAATGTGATTAAGAAGTTTGTATGGTGGGGCGGCCTGGGTGGCTCAGTCGGTTAAGCATCCAACACTTGGTTTTGGCTCAGGTCATGATTTTGGGGTCCTGGGATGGAGCTCCTGGTCGGGTCAGGCTCTGCTCTGTGGGGAGTCTGCTTGAGAGCCTCTCTCTCCCGCTGCCCCTCCCCTGGCTCACAGGAGTACTCTCTTTCTCTCAAATAAATAAAATCTTTAAAAAAAAAAAGTCTATGTCGAAATGTATCAAAATGTGGAAGGATGCGCATAACAGTGAACCATTCTTTTTGAAATAACCAAGATATGACGTTACAAGATCAGTCATGGGTAGAAGACGCATTCAAAGTGTAAAATAAAGCAATGGAATTCAATGTAACAGAGTAGAAAAAATTCTTCCACATGATTTCAGGCTGCATATTACAACTAACCACCTATGGAGCTGAAACTACCACCAACACCTACGGAGTTCTGGCAAGTATCAAAGAACATAAACAATTACCTGAAAAAGGTATTAAAATACTCCTGGGGTGCCTGGGTAACTCAGTTGGTTAAGCATCTGACTTTCCTCTGATGGTGATCTTGGGGTCCTGGGATCAAGCCCCACATCCCCGCTCAGTTGGGAGTCTGCTTCTCCCACTCTCTTTGCCCCTCCCTCCACTCACGCGTGTAAACTAATAAATAAACAAAACCTTGAGAAAAAAATACTCCTCTCTTTCCCAACAAGGTATCTTTGCAAGGCTGGATTTCCTTCACATACTGCATTAAAATAACATATTGCAATGGAATGAATTTAGAAACATATGAGAATTCAGCTGGTTTCAAAATCAGACATTTAAAGATAATTGCAAAACTACAAAACATCCTGTCAAAATCTTAGTGGGCTTTTTTTTCCCCCCAGGAACTGACAAGCTGGACCTAAGATTCATATGGAAATGCAAGGGATTCATAATAGGCAAAATAATCTTGAGAAAGTATAGAGTATATTGCATGGTGCACTGGGTGTTATACGCAACTAATGAATCATCGAACTTTACATCGGAAACCGGGGATGTACTGTATGGTAACTAACATAATAAAAAATCATTAAAAAAAAAAGTATAGAGTATAAAGACTGACACTTCCCTATTTTGAAGTTTACTATAAAACTAAAACAATCAAGATAGTGTGACACTGGCATTAAGGACAGACATAAAGGTCAAAGGAACAGAATCCAGGAATAACTATAACATTTATGGTCACCTGGTTTTTGACAAGGATGTCAAGATAATCCAGTAAGAATGGTCTTTAACAAAAGGTGCCGGGACAACTTGATACCCACGTGCAAAAGAATAAAGTTGTATCCCCATCTCCTACCATATACAAAAATTAACTGAGTAGATCATAGATCAAATATGTCAGAGTTAAAATGATAGAACACTTAGAAGAAAACATAGTAGTAAATCTCCATGGCTTTGGATCAGGCAACAGTTACTTAAGACATGACACCAAAAGCACAGGTCACCAAAGAAAAAATAAAACTGGACTTTGTCAAAATTGAGAACTTTTGCTTCAAAGGACACCATCAAGAAAGTGGAAAGACAACCCGACAGAATGGAAGAGATCATGTGCAAATCTCATGTGATACCACTTCACACCCATAAGCATGGCTAAAATAAAAAAGACAACCACAAGTGTTGCCGAGGATGTAAAGAAATTGAAACCAACGTTCAATTGATGGGAATGTAAAATGGCACAGCTGCTGTGGAAAACAGTTTTAGCAGTTCCTCAAAATGTTACACACACGGCACCTGGGTGGCTCAGGGAGTTAAGGGTCTGTCTTTGGCTCGGGTCATGATCTTGGGGTCCTGGGATTGGGCTCCACGCTCAGCAGGGAGTCTCCTCATCCTTCTCCCTCTGCCCCTCCCCCTGCTTGCGTGAGAGTGTGCATGCACACACACTCTCTCTCAAATGAAAAAAAAAAATAGGGGTGCCTGGGTGGCTCAGCCGTTAGGTGTCTGCCTTTGGCTCAGGTCACAATCCCAGGGTTCTGGGATAGATCCCTGTGTAGGGCTCCCTGCTCCGTGAGCCTGCTTCTCCCTCTCCCTCTGCCTGCTGCTCTCCCTGCTGTGCTCTGTCAAATAAATAAATAAAATCTTTAAAACAATGCAGTAAATTATATTAAAAAAAAAGTTATACATAATTACCCAGCAATTCCACTCCTAGGAATACACCCAAGGGAAATGGAAACATACGTCTACACACAAATTTGTATAGGAATGGTCATAACAGCATTATTCATAATAGCCAAAATGCAGAAACCACCACATGTCCATCAATTGACAAATGTATAAATAAAATGTGGCGTATTCAAATAACAGAGAATTACTTGGCAACAAAAGGGAATTACTGGTATACGCTACACGACATGGATGAACCTTGAAAATATTCATGTTAAATAAAAGAGGCTCATCTACAAAAGACCACGTGTGTATACTTCCATTTACAGGAAGTGTCCAGAATAGGTAAATTCACAGAAAGAGAAAGCAGGTTAAAGGATGCCAGGGGCAGGGGTGAGTGGGGGAGTGTGTTAATAGGTACAGAGCTTCTTTTTGGGGTGATGAAGGTTATTATGGATAGATATAACCCACTTGGACATCAAAGTAACATTTAGCACTGAAGTATCAATCACAAATCCAAGTCTGACTATCCTCTTGTACAGAACAAATGAACACCCCCCCCCAAGTTAATTTCAAACTTCAACACAAGGTGGCCGCTACAGGACTACCCTACCCACAGGTGCACAACCAAAATGTTACTGACTGCCTGAACACACAACTTCACAGGCTAATGTTCCACCTTCAGCATTTTCTTTTCTTTCTTTTTTTTTTTTTTAAAGATTTTATTTATTTATTTGACAGAGAAAGAGACAGCCAGCGAGAGAGGGAACACAAGCAGGGGGAGTGGGAGAGGAAGAAGCAGTCTCCTAGCAGAGAAGCCTGATGTGGGGCTCGATCCCACAATGCCGGGATCACGCCCTGAGCTGAAGGCAGACGCTTAACAACTGTGCCACCCAGGCGCCCCATCCTCTCCCTTTTGTTAACCTCAGAGACTTTTATAGGACAAAAATATTTTTTTTATTATAGCCTGAGGGTAAACTAGATTATCAAAGCTCTCTGCAGAAGATTCCAGCGAAGGATGTACCAGATTTTATTCAAGGATCGTTACCCGACACTATATTTTTAACTAAAGTTTAGTTACCTCCTATCAGAGGACTACTTGTTGTATTAGAAACAATGGATGTAAGGGAGCTCAAACATTTGCCACCAGTGAAACAATTAATACAAAGAACTCCCAGAGAGCCAGACTGCGTTATAGCTGACGTGTCCTTAAAAGCTTAACATTGTAAATAACAGGAAAAGTACTTCAGGAAAAAGGGTTGTACAATTTACCTGAGAATTATACATTCCTCAGTGGCAGTTTTATCAGTGTTTAAAAAAAAAATCCAAAATTTGAAAGCCAAGTAAAACAATCATAGCATTTAGTAGTTTTATCTGAAGGCAAACTTTTAAAAATAAAATTTGTGACATGACCAAGTCACAATGACAATTACCCTACTAGTCAAGCTGGGATAAGATATTTAATCAAGAGAAAATTCTAAGAAAGGTGCGGTTTCTAGCTGAGGCTTTTTCAAAAAGATTTTACTTTTAAGTAATCTCTACACCCAACAAGGGCCTGAAACTCACAACACTGAGAGCCAAGAGTCACACACTCCACGGGGTCGGCCAGATGCCCCTTTTTCTACCACTCTTTACCATCAGTCAATATGACATACAGCTCAGCATCACAAAAGAACACAACCTAGAAACACATATACTCAAACTTCCCTTGTATAGCACCACATGCAAGTAAACATGTCCGTAAACTCTTCTTAAGTCTAAATACTGAGTAATTCTCTGAAGAGTGGCTAGTACATAGCATCAGGGAAATACTTCCTTTTTTGATGCTGGCAAAACAAAAGGCCCACAAACCACAAAGTATCTTGGTTCCTAACAAAGGTAAACAACGTTAAAACCAAAGGCACAGGTTGGGAGTAATTTAAACTCTCCAAAATACCTTTTACTTTAATCATCACTACACTTGAAGTAGGATATAGTAATATGACATATGGAAGGCACAGCGAACAGGGACCAGAACTTAGTTTGTACCTCACTGGAGGCTAGTTGAGCACAGTATTCCAAAAGCAGTTTAAAACAGATGTTTGTGAACAAAAGGCTAAGGGGTGACCTGTCACATCTGGGTCTTCAGGGGGATGAGGATTAGATGGAAAACAAAATAGAATGGATCTCAATCGGACATAAGGAACTTCTTCAGCAAAACCGCAATGAAACACTAGACTTGCTCATTACTGAAGACTAGAATCACCATCTGGAGAATTTCAAGGAGTAAGTCAGTACCTTTAGGACATTCTCTCAAGTTAAAACAGGTAGCCCAGGTAGAGGTCACCTGTAAATTATTCAGAGACTGCTATCCTCAACTAGTGGGCACTGTGCATCTATGTATCTGGTTAGAACTCCCTCCGGAGCCAGGATATGTCCTCTTCCCGCTCTTCAAAATGCCAAGGCAATAAAGAGAAGAGAGAAGCAAGGGCTGGGTGATTCAGGATGCCGATAAAGGTTCGGTTCCACACGGGCATTTGGGGAGTGGACTGCTAGTGATTTTTAAAAGCCTCCATGTGATGCGTGGTTACTTCAGAGCGGCAGCTGCTAAGGCCCTCAACCCATTCTTCCCCCATATACAGACCTATGATTTGGCACTGCATCATACAAGAGTTATCCCTCTGACTCTTGGCACCCCCTATCTCTACACAAGCATCTCTCAGCCTTTGATTTCCCCCCATTCTTATGATCCCTCCACCACCCCCCCCCCGGCACTTTGACGAGAGAGATGATAAAAGGATGAGTAAGCATGCTGTAGCTGATCTTGGTCAAAAAGCACAGACCCTGGCACCGGCGGTGGAAAATGGGGGTGAGGAAGCAGAAGAGAAAGCGGACTCGGGGAGTTCATCAGTGGGTAGGAGGCAGTTACAAGCTTTCCTATGGCAGTTATTGTTGCCTCCTTCTGCAATCACCATAGACTCCAAACCTTCGCTTTTACCTCCCTCCCCCAAGATCAAGTGCACATTTTCCTTAGTTACTTCTTAAAAACAACACGAAAAGATAAACGTAATTTCTCCAGGCTTCCGGTTGTCAAAGACAATAAAGCCTCGCCCTGAAGCATGGTTAAGTTCAACGGTTCTGTTTTCTCACCCGTCTTCCGGCACCCGGTCCACCCCCGACCACCCCCGTTCAGCAAAAGGCGACTGCCACGAACAGTTTCAAATATATGTCAACCTTTGGGGGGGTGGGGGGTGAAACCCCGGCAAACTTCTGAATTACTTTAACAGCCCGGTTACAAGTACCTGACCTTATTTTTTCCCGAAGAAAAATAGGACACAGAGAGATCAGAAATCTCATTTTCTCTGCCTTCCTACTTCGGTCGCTGGCCACATCGAGGGGGCTTTCGAAGAGGGCTCTTTCGGGTTTCTTCAGTAGGAAACTTGCCCTCCGTAGCCAAACGTCCTTTAGGTCCCTCGTTTTCTTTAAAACGCTGAACTTCGCCACGGACAGAAAAAACCCAAGGTGCTGTTTCCTTTGTTAAAATCCCCCGGACTTTATTTAATTTGGGGCGGAAAGGCCGCTGGCAAGATCGCCACAGCCAGCCGCAAGAAGGTGGAGAGAAGACAGGTGCGACTGCTCCCTGCGGCGGTTCCGGCCAGGAGCAGACCCCTCCGCCCGCTCGGCTGCCCCGGCCACGCCGGACCTCTCCGTCCGCACACGGCCTCCCCAGGCACGTCCTCCCGAGCCCGGGCCGCCCCCCGTCGCCGCCCCACGGGGCCCGGCCTCGCCGCCTCCGCTCAAAAT
>NC_048218.1:206839840-206851970 GCF_002007445.2 Ailuropoda melanoleuca
TTAGCTCCCGCCCGCCCGCGTGATGACGCGACGGAAACTCCATCTCCGATTGGGGGCGGCTAGGAGGCGGAGCTGAGGGCGGGGCTGCTCTCCCAGAGCTAAAAATAAATTCCGGCTGCGACCCCGCGGTTGCGCGCGAGTGAAGTTTGAAGGACTCCAACGTCTCAGGCGTTGGGGGCGGGCGGGAGGGGCGGAGAGAAGCTAGCTCCCTAGTGATTGGTTAGAGCAGGGCGAGGGGCGGGGAAAACTGTGGGGAGTGTGGTGATTGGTGGAACGTTGAGCGATTGGCGGACTCGCGCCCACAGAGCCCTTAAAAGGCGCGAGGCAACGTAGCTCTTGCAGGCTGGGTTATGGGTTGGCTGCTGTTATTTGTGTGTTTTTTTTGTTTGTTTTTTGTTTTTGTTTTTTGTTTTTAATTCTTTAACGCCTTCATTCTTTTAGAGTTCCTAAATCTGGGATTGAGGTTGAAGGTGGTTACTAGGCGTCATCCTTGGATGAAGGACCCTGGGAAGAATGGAATATGCGTTAATTCCAAATGTTATACGTTTCTCTACGTATGTGTGTGTCTCCCCAGTTCTGGTCTCAGCCCTGCCACAGGCGAACCCGGCACACCTCCCAGGAAATACTTAGCGCGAGTCAACACCTCCTTACCTGTCAACACCTGCGTGGCTAATTCAGTAGGCAAAGTCAAACACCAGCCGTCGCTGGCTGAGAACGGTCCAGAACTATACTTGCAGGGGGGATTCAAGTCTGCTGGACTTGCCCTCCTGTGCGGGCTGACCCCTCCAGAAAGGGGACGCCGCTGTTTTTCCCACAAAAAGTACACGGGGCAACCCCTTTTTCCAGTGGTGGTGGTGAAGAGGACCAATGTTGGAGTAGGGGAAGGGATGCCGGCGCTGGAGGCCTCGGTCACCGAAAATGAAGGTGGAAGCCAGGCTTGAGAAATGAGGATGTGCTTGGGACCTTTCCAGCCCGGGAAGCTTCCATCACGCTTGATCTTCTTGCCCTTGGTGGTTGCTAAAGAGGCAGATATTCTCGCTACTCCAACGAATGTCCCCTACTGTCCTCAGGCTGTTTGTGTTGGGACAACCCACCTGCTGGTCACAGCCCTTTGCCTTTCCCAGGAAGCACAGAGGAGTGGCAGGATTGGATTCCTGAGTATGAAGGTTTAGAGGTGTGACTGTCCTATAAATATGCCTGTTGAGTTAGAACACTGGCATTAGGGCAGAATCCTTCCATCATCCTGCTGACCTTCTAAGAGAGGGAAAGTGTGTGTTCACGTCCTGGGGTCTCTACAGACTGAAATCCCAGACAACCAGCTGGAACCAAGAAGTATCTGTGAAATTCTGTGTTTTGTCTTAATGGTTTTTGAACTCTACTCTGTATTTAAAATATTTAAAAACTTCAGGTCTTAAAATGTGAGTCTCCAGGAAAATATATCATTTTTATCCAGTGAACTTGGATGCCCCTTACCATAGTACTTTGAACTGATGCTACTAGACTCCTTGTTGGTTGTGAAATCAGATTTGTGGGTGTTACCTTTTCTTAAATAGAAGAACAGAATAGAAAATAGATTGCTCGAATTGGTAAGTATTGTTTTGTATTATTTCATGATACTTTTGTTGTGTGTATATATGTATTTGTAAATGCATTATATATGTTTTGGGTACTGAGTTCCATTGTAAAATGTATTTCTTACTGTGAGTTGCCTCACAGAGTTTGAAGGTGTTGACCTAGCCTGGGAATATTAGGAGTCCAGACTGAGAAGCTCTGTTGTAAAGGACAAAGTCCTTTAAAAAAGGTTCCAGTTGTTTTAGAGTCGTTAAGGTCAGATCCAGGAATTTTGAAGATTCCATTATTCCAGAATGGGGAGAATTTGTTTGGTTTAAGAAATGACTCCCTAAAATTATTTGGGATTGATGGCGTGAATTCATGTAGAAGTGACAGACTGCAGCCAGACCTTATAGAAACATGGTGGAGAAAGGTGTTTGATTCTGAATTCAAAGTAGTTCTACTGACTGAGATCACTTGTTACCTGTTTAAGCAGCTAGAACTTCTGCCACCAATCACTATCTCCTCTGCAGGTTCTGCTCATTCAGGACCGCTCTGTCTTGTGGTCTCCGCATGCCGCCTTTCCTCTGTGTGTCCTTCTACTATATTCCATGTCCCTGGGATATAAGAATTCTGTCTCTTCCATTTAAATTCCAGAGAGAGGACATGATTGGTTCAGCTAATCACCACTATCCCTTGAGAGAGGAGTTCATGCTAAACCTGTAGATTTGCCAGGAAAGCCTCCACTGGCCTAAGCTTCCAGCATTGCTGGGTATGGCAATTAATGGCAGTTATTTGAAGTGTGAATTCGTCGTTACTGTGGGAAAATTATAATGCTCTGTGAGCATTTCCAAGTTCAATGACATCTTATTTCTAGCTTCAACATTTAAAAAAAAATTCCCTGTAGTAATATACAAAACTTATTTTTATCTACTATTAGGTTAGACAAAGGGTAGAACTGCATGCTTGCTTTTGCTGAAAGGATGTTTGTGAAATGATTTTACCTTTTTACATGTGAAAGAGTGACCTTAAGTGCCAAGTGGACATGAAGGCGTTTTGTTGTTGTTGTTTTGCTTTTAAATATTTGATGAAGACTGGAAAAGAACTAATCTTAATCATGGCATAAGCCAAATCAGACTGACCTGTTATGTTTCATATAGGGTATTATTCAAATCCAACAGTGCAGATTTGGGGAAACACGCCAAGGTCATTGCATTGTGTGGTCCTGTGGATGAGAGAGTGGTTTTCTCAGCAGGATCTTGATAGGCCTGTCCTCAGCATCCTAGCAGGAGGCTGTCCTAGAGAAAGCAAGTGCCTGACCTGCGCTGGGATGAAAAGATCCTTTTCTCTCTGATGCCAGGGATCAGTCTGGCTCAAACCCTGAGGTACGGAGTTGTATGGGGTACCCCCAGAGGCAGAAAGTGGAATAAGTCTCGTAGGTCCATGGAGGTAGGCAACTCCTAAGGGAGGAAGTTGGCTTAGCAAGGAACTCTGAGGACAGGTTTAGGTCTATGCAGTAGTTGTAAATCGTTCTCAACTGATTGAGCTTGAATGTGTCTTTCAGAAAGGTGTACTGAAGTCCCAATTACTCTCAGAATGGGATCTTATTTGGAAATAGGGCTGTTAGAGCTGTAATTAGTTTAAGATGAGGTCGTATTGGAGTAGGGTCAGCCCTACTCCAATATGACTGGTGTCCTCCTAAGAGGAGAAGAAGAGACCCTCACACAGACATAGAGCCCACAGCCACGTGAGGACAGAGGCAGAGACTGGTGTGATGCTGTCACAAGCCAAGGAATACCTGGAGCTCCCAGAAGCTGAAAGAGAATAAATTTATGTTATTTTAAGCTACCCACTTTGTGACACTTGGTCACTGCAGCCTTAGAAAACAAATTACCCCCCCCAAAAGATGATGAAAACAAATCCATCAATTATCCTCAAATCATCAGTAAAGTTTCATTAAAAGTTTGAATCTAGTTTTTGGCCGCGAATGAAACTGGTCTTCTCCCTAACCTCTGAAGCCAGAGTGCACCTAGTGTGAACTTTCACCAGCCGTGGGCTGCTGTGCCCAGCAGAGCCGGTTTCCCGAGGGCCCCTGGTAGTGGTCAGGCAAGATGGCCGAAGCAGAACACCTGTTCCTAAGAGCCTGTGTGATAGCACCTGGGGGATGCTTGAGGAGAGCCAGGCAGCTAATTCTGTGCAATAAAACAGGTGATGGCTTGTGCCAGTAAGGCTTGGATTACATAAGCTCTTCAACTGCGTTTCAGATGTGGAATTTACTCACGGTGTTCACAAGCTACCCAAAGTTATAATTACTGTTTGAGGAACGTGTTCACGGTGGGTTCTCCCTCCTATGGGAAGGCACCTCAGTGTGGGGTTTTATCTAGTATGTTGGGGTCCAGGGAGTTTCATTGGTGTGCAGAGAAATAAAAAATAGAATTTCTATTTTTTAAGAACATTTTTAAAAATAAAAGTAATTGAGCTTTGTGACTGTGTAATACATGGATTGGCCAGGGCTCCTTCATGGCCTGTATGACAGGTGGTGGCATGTTGTGACAGGTATGAGAGGTAACCTGGTGGGACGTTCACTGCAGGGAGTGGTCGGCGGCATTGCCCTTGTGGGTGAGTGTCCCGAATATTATAATGTATTGCTCTTCAGGGGTCTGGTTTTGAGGAATTATGGGATATATTACCTAAATTCTGCTAAACTAAATTTCACAAAATTGGTCATGGATCTGAAGAGATTTCCTTCAAAGAAACCGTGAATTAGTGATGAAAATAAAAATGCAACATAAGTAAATACTCAGAAGAATGGCAGAGCTAACACCTGTTCCTTGTGTGAGCTCTGTTAGCTCCACTAAAGGTAAACCAGATAGCTGAATCATATCTTTCAAGAGAATGACCAAAAACTTTTTTTTTTTACAAAACAGTCAAAATTGACAAGAGGAGCATTTAAAATATAGATTTGCATCCACATCATTAATGATGACTAAGTATAATTACACCTTGATGTTAGCTAATGATATATAGTGAGTATCCCTTAACAAACAGCAAGATGTTTAAAAACTAAGCATCCAAAACACCATGGCAGACTTTATAAAGTTTTTCTGCAACTTTTTTTTTAAAATTTCAAGCATGGATATAAAACTAGAGAGATTGGTATAATGAGTCCCAGCCTCTTACCAATTCAGTATTTACCGAAACATGGACAATCCCGTCTCATCTATATGATACCTGCTTCTCCCACCCACCCATGGATCATTTTGAAGCAAATCCTAGATATCATAACATTTCATTCACAAATATGTCAATATTTTCCCTGAAAGATGACTCTCTTTAGAAAAGAAAACATGCCATTTTTACACCTAAAACAAAACCAGTTAAGGACTTGTTAATAGCAACAGATATCCAGACTATTCAATGTCTTTTAATGATTTATGGTTTTAACCATTTATTCAAATTCAAATCCAAAAAAAGCCCATATAATGCAATTTGTTGCTATATGTCTTAACTTTTTAAAAAATAAATTTATTTTTTAGAACAGTCATAGATGTACAGGAAAATTGCAAATAGTATAGCACGTTCTATGCCTTGTGCCCAGTTACCCTCATTCTTTTTTTTTTTTTTAAAGATTTTATTTATTTATTTGACAGAGATAGAGACAGTCAGTGAGAGAGGGAACACAAGCAGGGGGAGTGGGAGAGGAAGAAGCAGGCTCATAGCAGAGGAGCCTGATGTGGGGCTCGATCCCATAACGCCCTGAGCCGAAGGCAGATGCTTAACCGCTGTGCCACCCAGGTGCCCCTCCGTTACCCTCATTCTTAACATCTTACGTCAGTGTGGTATATTAGTTAGAATTAACCAATATTGCTACTTTATTAGTAACTAAAGTCCATACTTTACTCAGATTTCTTAAGTTTTCTCCTAATGTCCTTTTTCTGTTGCAGGATCCCACCTAACATTTACTCATCACGTCTCCTTAGGCTCCTTTTGGATGCGATAGTTTCCTCAGACTTTTCTTGTTTTTTTTGATTACCTTGACAATTTTGGGGAGTGCTGCTCAGGTGTTTTGTAGATTGGTATTTGTCTGATATTTTTCCTCAGGGTTAGACTGGGAATTTGGGTTTGGGAGGAAGACCACAGAGGCGAAGTGCCATTTCCATCACATCATATCAAGGGTGCATGTTGTCAACATCGCTTATCACTGTTGATGTTGACCTTGATCTCCTGGCGGAGGTAGTGTTTGTCAGATTTTTATACTTTTTTTTTCTCCCCTTCGGACCGCCTTCTTTGAAAGATTACTGTGTGCAGCCCTCACAAACTGGGGAGTTATGCTTTACCCTAGTTTCCTTCTGCCTGAAGAATTTCAGGCATTTCCTGGAGTTTCCTGGCAACAAACTCAGCATTTATTTATCTGAAAATTGTCTTTATTTCATTTAACTTGTTATTTGAAATAATTATACATGGGATGCCTGGGTGGTTCAGTTGGTTAAGTGTCTGCCTTTGGCTCAGGTCATGATCCCGGGGTCCTGGGATCGAGCCCCACCTTGGGCTCCTTGCTCAGCAGGGAAGCCTGCTTCTCTCTCTGCCTGCTGCTCCCCCTGCTTGGGTGTGCTCTTTCTCGCTGAAAAATAAATAAAATCTTCAAAAAAAAGTGAAATATAGATTAATTGGTAGTTTTAAAAATAGTACGGGGCAGTGCAGTGTACCAATATCCCAATGGTAACATCTTATGTAAATATACTACAGTATCAAAACCAAGAAATTGAAATTGATACAATCCACAGAACTCAGATTTTTACCAGTTTTTCAAGTACTATTGTGTGTGTGTAGTTCTATTCAATTTTATTACATGTGTAGATTTGTGTAACCAAGACCACAGTCAAAATACAGAGCTGGTTCATCACTACAGAGATCTTCTCATGTTATCCTTTTATTTCTTTTCATTTTTGAAACACTTTTTTTTTTTTTAAGATTTTTTATTTTATTTATTTGACAGAGATAGAGACAGCCAGTGAGAGAGGGAACACAAGCAGGGGGAGTGGGAGAGGAAGAAGCAGGCTCATAGCTGAGGAGCCTGACGTGGGGCTTGATCCCATAACGCCGGGATCACGCCCTGAGCCGAAGGCAGACGCTTAACCGCTGTGCCACCCAGGCGCCCCGAAACACTTTTTTGCTGAACTTAGAATGTTAGGTAGACAGTATGTGTTACGTGTGTGTGTGTGTGTTTTAGTACTTTAAAGTTGTTCCATTTTCTCCTGGTTTCCAGTTTTTTCTAATGAGAAATCAATGATTCTTATTATTTCCTTTATGTAATTCTTTTAAGACTGTAACATTTTATTTTATTTTATTTTATTTTTAAAGATTTTATTGGAGAGAGAGCACACGATCAGGGGAGAGGGGTAGAATAGAGGTAGAAGCAGGCTCCCGGCTCAGCAGGGAGCCTGATGCGGGGCTCGATCCCAGGACCCTGGGAGCAGGACCTGAGCCGAAGGCAGATGCTTAACCAACTGAGCCACCCAGGTGCCCCAAGACTGTAAAATTTTAAAGATTTTCTCTTTATTGTTGGTGTTCAGAGTTTGTGATGTGTTTGTGTGTAGTTTGCTTTTATGCTGTGTAAAGTTTACTGAACTTCTTAGATTTGCGAGTTACTATTTTCGATCTGATTTGGGAAACTTCCCAGTGTCTCTTCAAGTATTTATTCTTCCCCATACTCTGTCCTTTTATTTTGAGGCTCCAGTTTCACACGTATTAGACACTTTGATAGCTTTCTGCCAGTCATTGAGCCTGTTTGTTCTTTTCCATATTTTCCCCCTTCCTAATTAAGTGATTTAAAAAAATCTGGTAACATTTTTTGTTTCTAGGATTTCCCTTTGGTTTTCTTTTATCGTTTCTCTTCTCTCCTGAAATTCTCCTCTCTACCCAACATACCCTTGTTTTCTCTAGGTTGCTTAACACATATATTGTTATTTTTTTTTAAAGATTTTATTTATTTATTTGACAGAGAGAGACAGCCAGTGAGAGAGGGAACACAAGCAGGGGGGAGTGGGAGAGGAAGAAGCAGGCTCCCAGAGGAAGAGCCTGACGTGGGGCTTGATCCCAGAACGCTGGGATCATGCCCTGAGCTGAAGGCAGACACTTAACGACTGAGCCATCCAGGCACCCCCATATATTGTTATTTTTAAATCAGCTAATTGTAGCGTCTGGAGCATTCATAGGTCTGCTTTTACTGAGTGACTTTTCTCTTCATTACAGGTTGTTTTGTCTAGTAACTTTTGTAGTGGGTGTATGGATGATGTATTATAAAAATCTGGATTTTGAAAATGAGCTTTGTTTTAATACTTGTATATGGCAAAATGTACAGAGCAAAGTTCTTTCTTTTTTTTTTTTTCCACATGAGTATCCAATTGTTCCAGTACCATTTGTTGAAAAGACTTCCCTTTCTCCACTGAATTGCCTTTGTATCTTTGTCAAAATTCAGTTGCCCGTGAGCGAGGCTATTTCTGGACATTCTTTTGCTCCATTGATGTATTTTTCTGTCTTTACATCGACACTATACTGTCTTAATTACTGTAGCTTTATAATCTTGAAATCTGGCCATTTTATCCCTCCAACCTTGTTCTTCTTTTTCAAAGTTGTGACTAATCTAGTCCTTTGCATTTTCATGTGAATTTTAGAATCCACTTATCACTTTCTACAAAAATTCTGTTGGGATTTTGACTGGCACTGTTTTGAATCTATAAATCAATTTGGGGAGGAATTGTATTTTAGCAATATTGAGTCTTCTGACCCATGAGCAAGTGTGAGATAATAGGAAAAAAAAATATATATATACACACATACACACACACACACACACACACGTGCCCCTGGTTCCTGGCACAGAACTTGTAAAACCCTTGTAGCTTACTAAGCGATAACCTTAGGAGCATCTCTTGTTCTAATATTTGTCTTTGACCCCATCCGTGACATGGGGCTCCTAGAACCCTTGTAAATTTCTAAGATGATAAGAGCACCTTTTGTTCTAATGAGTGACTGTGGGTGGGCTCCTGGATGGGGGCTGGTCTCCAGAAAGACCAATCCATGATTAGAAGCTTGGGATTTTCGGCCGTCCCCACCCATCTTCTCCAGAAGGGGAGAGGCCCTGGAAATGGAGTTAATAATTGATCATGCCTATGTGGGAAAGCCTCCATAAAATCCCAGTAGTACTGGGTCAGAGAGCTTCTGGGTTGATGAACCTGTGGAGGTGCTAGGAGAGTGGCACCCCTTCCCTCATACCTTGCCCTGTGCACCTTTTCTATTGGGATGTTAATCTGTATCCTTTAAGTATGCTTTAATAAACTGGTAAATGTGTTTCCCTGAGTTCCGTGAGTGGCTCTAGCAAATTAATTGAACCCAAAGAGGTGGTTGTGGGAATATCTGATTTATAGCAGGTGAGTCAGAAGCACAGGTCACAACACGGACTTGCAGTTGGCATCTGAAGTGAGGGTGGGGGCAGTCCTGTGGGACAGAGCCCTCAGCTTGATGCTCTCTCCAGGCAGATAGTGTCAGAACGGAGTTGATATTTTGAACACTCCACCAAGAATGGTTTGCTGGTTTTGGGGGAGAAACTTCACACATTTTGGTGACCAGAGTGTCAGAAGTGAAGTGTTCTGTGTGAGCAGTAAAGGCACGTCATAGGAGGGAAACACAGGAGAGAAGAACTGGGCTTTTCCTACTATAAATGGGATTGAAACATTTTCAATTTTTGATTGTTGCTAGTATACAGAAATACAGTGATTTTTGATTATTGATCTCTTATCCTAAAACTTTGCTAAACTTGTTTCAGTAGATTTTTCATAGAGTTCATTGGCTTTTCTGCATAGGTAGTCATGTAGTTTTTACTTGTAACATTTCATTTTGGGTGCTTTCAATATAATTTTCTTGCCTTGGTACACTATAACATTGAATCGAAGTGGCGAGGGTGGAGGGTGGACGTCCTTATCTTGTCCTTAATTTAGGGGTAAGCAGCCCAAATTTCACTGTTCAGTGTGGTGCTTATTTGGCAAGATACGATTGGGTCAGACTCTCAGACTTCAGCAACAGATAGTTGTGTCTTAAATCATTACAAAAAGGGAAACAGTGACTGGTATGCCATTTCTGGAGAAATGTCTATCATCAAGGGAAGGACTTCAGTTTCGAATGAGTACCCTGGGTTTGAATTCCTGCTCTGCCTCCTGAAGTCCGCACAGCCTTGGATAAGCTACCCTACCTTCCTGTGCCTCCCAGACCCGCTGTGATCTAACTCTGGGGGGAGGCTTGGCTTGTCATCTTATCCCTTCCCCTCACCTTCCCTCTTTTCTGGGATTGGATTAAATGCTTGATTCTGTCCTCCGTGTGACGTACAATGTATGCTAGGACACTGAATATAAAGTTTCCCCTTATTCTTGTTTTCAAATTATTCTGTGATATTGACTTTTCCCTGAATTCTTTCATACTAGTAGTTCATTTCTTGTTACTTGTTCTTAATATGTGGTTTTGGTTTAAGATGTCATTTCCAAGGAGAAGCCAACTTTCCTTTGATTTTAATGGAGGAAAGATTAACTGGATAAATCTTTTGAAATTAAAGCAACTCAACCAAAACACAAACATGAAAGGAGTATCAAATGCTTCCTTGAACTAAAAGGGTTCCCGTCCCAGAACCAATAAAGTTGGGAGGGCTCTTACTGCTCGACCTTGAAGGAGGTAGCTCAGAAGAAAAGAAAATCAACTGCTTTAGTTAAGAGGAGAGAGGAACAGCCAGCTGGAAAGGAACCAACCAAAAGCCTTGGAGGCAGCTCTTGGCTGGGGGAAGAAAGCAGTCTGATCTCAGTGTGTAGCACACAGGTCTTCCCTGAACTGGGCAAAGCCAGGCTTGGTTCATAAGTCTCCTTTGTTAGTCGGATGTCAGCATGACCAAGGTCAGGGTCAAACAGGAAACTTGCAATATGGTTTAGATGTTCAAAAACAACAACAACAACAACAACTGGTGATGTGCCCAGATAAACTACAAGAAAGAAGTCAGCTTGAATTTATTGTGCATAAGAAAATTTGGCTGTTAATTTCTTTCCATGAGGATTAAAATTTTTAAGATTAATGCAGGCATAAAATTAGTCAACTGTCAATGGTTCAAGAAAATTTGTCATTTGGTATGTCATATACTAAATGGTAAAAATATTTAAACCAGATAATTTGGGGAATAAGCTGTGTGCCCTGGTTGAACAGTGAATTACCTTATGGGACTTAGCTTAGCAATGCATAAATTATAAACTGAAATATCCCATTCTGATTTGGAGTATAACTTTATCTCAGTGTTTGCTGAGATATAGAAGCTTATCAGTTACTTGCCAGCTAATATTAGATAAAGGTCACTACATCAGTACATTGTGTCTGTGTGGATAGTTTTATTTCCAACTCAACTGAGCAGATCAGGGCAGGTGTTGCCTGGTTAATTATACAGCTGTTTTCAGGGGAGATCTTGGAAGGCTCTTCATGCCCATGGGACTCTTCTGGGGGTTTCTTCCTACATGGGTTGGCATGTTCTGTGCTAGTGACTTCATAATTCTGGCCCACTGCTGGCTGGGTCCGGATGGGCACCTGACCCAAGGACAGCCAGTTTATACATTGATCTGTGGTCTGCTCGAAGTTCTGCTCAAAAGGGTCATCTGTATTGCATGGTGATTGACTCAGTCTGATCCTCTTGGAGATTGAATGTAAATTATGAAAAGTTGGCCGTTAGAAGCAGAAGCTGAAAGACATGAAGGGAGACGGGAGCCATGCAGAGAAGGCACAAAGCAGAGAAAGGCACACGATAGAAACAGTAGGTGCTGTTCCTGGGGAGACAGCTAGACCAGAGTGGGAAGGCCATGCTCCGAAATGCCAGCTGTGCAGGGCTGAGGTTTCTTTCTCCGCACCTTTTAGCACAACGGCCACAGGGCACCACTATTTTCTTCACAAGACCCAGGACACCAAACAAAGGCCTAGGTCACCTGTTCTCAGTGTAGGCACGCCTGGGAGATGTTTCGGGGTCTGTTCCAGACCACTGCAGTAAAGCTAATACTGCAATAAAGCAGGTCCAAGGACTGTGTTGGTTTCCCCGTGCGTGGAAGTTCCCTACACACGACGCTGGGTCTGTGAGCTGTGCAATAGCATTGTGTCTAAAACGACAATGGACATGGCTTCATTGAACGATACTTTATTGCTAGAACGTGCTAACCGCCATCTGAGCTTTCGGCGAGTCAGTCCTGCCGCTGCTGGAGGGTCTCGGCCGCGCTGCCGACCCATCAGGGTGCTGGGCGCTGGAGGCCGGCGGCGCGGCCGTGCAGGTTCGTAAGACAAGCGTGCGGTTCGCCGCCTCGACGGCTTGTCGGTCACGGTTTCTCTGCCGCGGCCGGTGCTGCCGGACGGCATTTTACCCGCAGTAGAACTGCCTTCAGAATTGGAGTCCGTCCTCCCGAGCCCTGCCGCTGCCTCGTCGGCTGAGCTGCGGTCACGTTCTCGATCCTCGGTGGTCGTTTCAAGCATCGTCTCGGCGTCTCCGCCAGGACGAGCCGCATCCCAGGAA